>NW_005054429.1:96462-108484 GCF_000277835.1 Geospiza fortis | reverse complement strand
ATATAATATATCCACTATATATATTATAGTATATATATACACTATATATATATATTCACTATATATATATATACACTATTATATATACACTATTATAGTATATATTCTAAAAGTATATTTATATATATATTACATATTTATATACTATTATAGTAGTATATATTCTAAAAGTGTATATATATCTATTATAATTACATATGTTGTATATATTATTATATATACATATATAATATCTATTGTAAATGTTATATACATTATTATATACTATATTATTATTGTATATATAATTATATCCACTACATATATTATAGTAATGGTATATATATACACACTATTATATTAGTATATATTCTAAAAGTATATATTTATTTATATTTAAAATGTAGTAGTAGATATTCTAAAATGATGTATTTATTTTAGAATAAATATAGCAAATGAACACAGTGCCGACATGAAAGATGTTTTGTTTTCTGAGCCCACTTTGAAGTCCAGGGCAGCATGGCAGGGTTTGCAGGGGTTCCCTGTCTGTGATATTCAGTCAGGGATATTTAGTCCCTGAGTGAGATGAGTTTGCTGGGTCTTGGTTCTGTTTGCTCCTCATCACAGAGATGCCAGCGGGGAATGGGGGAAGGTTGGATTCCTTCACTTGTCTCTCCACCTCCCACATCCCCCTACCCACAGCAAAGTACTGTGCACTTTTTTAGAAAGAACATGTGACTGAGAGATCTGCCAAGTGCTGCCCTGTACTTCCCAGCTTCTCCTTCTCTGCTTTGCAGTGCTTCCATCCCCTCCCACAGCATCCAAGTGGTACCTTGGCTTTTCCCAGCGCACCTTTTGCTCAGCAGCCAGAGGAGAAAGGCTCGTGCCCTGTGTGGATGTGTTGAGGCAGAAATGAGGCAGCATCATCAGCCACAGCCAGGTTTAACCTGCTTTGGAGTAAGGGGAGAGCTGTGGGTGAAGGATTCTCTGCCTCAGCACTGGTTTAATGCAGCTGAAATTCAGAGCTGCAGTTGCTGTGTGGTGTTTGCAGGTGTGTGGGTTGTGCTTCACAGACAAAATGCTGCCAGTAAATGCACACCTCTCTCCTATTCCAGCACTGGGCTGTGGCATCTCACCCTGCACACAAGCTTTCCTGCTCCTCATGCATTACTTTCTGCATTTCCTTCCCTTGGAGAAAAATAACAGCGCAGTTCTTCTCCCAGTGCTGCCCACAGCCAGGAGTGGCCAGTGATGGGAAGCCCTTGGGAGCATCTCTCAAGTTACACCCAGCTGCACAGTCTCAGAGCCAGCAAGGAATTCTGCAGTCAGCTCACCGAAAATTCAAAGATTTCCTGTGCTTTTTAATCTAATTCTTATGTTACAGAAGTATTGAAGAAAGGGAAGCTGTGTTTAGGGGTGATAAAAGCAAAACTGTGGCAAAGCTGAGGATAAGGATAGTCCACAGAGCCTCCTAATTCAGTTTTGCAGCCACTGCTGTTCTCCTGTTCCCTTCAGAAGCGTGTGCATTTTAAAGGAACCACCCAGTTTAGCCTTTGCCTACTAAATCTTTCAAGAAATATGCTCCTTCCATGATACCAGTTTCATAAATTATTGCACTGTGCAGAGGATGCTCAACTGTCTCATCTGACCCAGCTTGGGTCCAAAAGCAGGCCACTCATTAGGCAAGTAAAGCCTCAGTTTTACGTTAATTTTCACCTCACTTTACAAAAGCTAAATGGTAATGTCATGTCTTTTATACATCTCCCTCAGAGGGAGGGTGGAAATATTTTTGTCATAGCTGAAAAATAAGGTTTTCTTGTGCAAGGACCATGTGCTTGTGGGCAGCCACGTGACCTCCGTCTCTGTTTCCCCATCTGTAAACTGGATTTAATGTTCCTACAACTCACTGGGGAGGGCAGGCTTTGATTAACATGTATGATTGCCTTCTACAAATGCAACTACTGTCACTGCTTGGTTTTATTAGCCACTATCAGTAGAATATGAGGAGGAAACATGCAGCAGAATAATGTGCAACCAGGGTGAGCCCTCTGCATCTTTTGACCATCATATAATTTATTTTCAGACTCTTGTCGCCGTGTGTGCATATTTAAAATAAAACTGTACTTACACTGCAGGCCTATAGAAATCAAATAACTTGGTGCAGAGGTTGACATGCAGATGAAACATTGGTTTTTAAAGGGAAAATGCCAGTGGATGTATTTAGATACCTTGAACAAATTTGTATTTTGTTTAGGAAATTTTCATGAGGAAAAAAATCTGTTCAAATTTGCAGTATCCAATATGTGGAAAACACGAGCCTGATCTTTGCAGAAACTGTGACGCACAGTCAAGAAAGCAGCAATGACATTTAAAACGTTGTGCCTTTAATATGTCAAATATAAATTCTTCATATCATTCCTGTTGTGTTGAGGTTTTCAAAATACAAGTATTTGGAACATGAGGAGAATATTATGGAGAGCGTCGGGGAAGCGCTTTATTTGTGTGAGTAAACACGGCTCAGTCGGGGAAAAGACAGCATTTCCAAATGCGCCATGCAAAACGAATTCATCTCTTTTTTTCTTTTTTTCTTTTTTTTTTTTTTCTCTGTCCATGTTTTTCTCTCTTTCCTCCCTCTCTCTCCCCTCCTGGAACCCTCCTGCCACAGCGGCTGCATTTGCCTCCAGACTTGTCAGACACAGTGAGCCGCGCGAGCAAACAGGATCTGGCAGGATCCGCCGAACTGCTGAGCTCAGGATGTGGCGCCATGGCCATCGGCAAGAAGCACCTGGACTTCTAGTGATTTCTGCTTAGCAGCCTCACTCACATTCAGCTGACACCCTCATTAGGAGTGTTAATGACTTATATAAATATTTTTCTTAATGATTTGACCCAGCAGTCTTTAAAAATACGTGTTGTCATATGATGCCTTCCTTTTTTTCCTTTTTTTTTTTTCCTTTTTTTTTTGTGTGTGTTCTCTTTCTTTGTACTAAATTTGGTCTCGTTTGGATTTTGCTTTTCTGTTCTGTTGGGTCCTGCCATTGTTCTGCTCCCTTGGAAGCAGGTAGTATTTTGTTCCTTTAATTAAAATACAAAAATTGCGATTACCCTTTCTTTTTTTTTTTTTTATATTGAAAATAAAGTGATGTTTTTCCCAAAAGAATTTTTTATATACTTACATATAATATTTTATATGAATAATGAGTTTATTGAAATAAAGGAATGGAACTAAGCAATTCCTTGTCATGTGTTATTCAAACAGCAAACTACACATTTTTAAAAAACATGCATTTCTGTAATTGAAACACCATTCTTAAATTTCAGGAAATCACTACCTCATTTTATTAAATATGTAATAATAAATTTATAATACGTAAGATAGTTTTTATTCTAATAGGCCAGTAATTGAGGATAGGGTTGTTTAAATCAGAATATATTATAGATAATTACTTTGCCTTATGGCTTACTACATGGATTAAAATGCACTTGAATGGAATTTCCTAGCCAGAGAGGAAAGAATTTATTTCCTTATGTAGTTCAAAACAGTAATCCTAAACAATTGAAGTCAGCACTATGAAATTATGTCAACAGACATAATTCAAGATGGAAATTCAAACCGACAGCTACATTAATGCTGGGAAACCAGAAGAGTGCACTGGAGCTGGGGGAAGGATGTCACAGAGAGCTGGTCTAAAGCAGGGCAGAATACACAAGTAATTCAGCCTTTTGTACCCTCAGATATACAATTTGTGAGCTCCTAACTGTTCTCCATGTATCCCTGTGTCTCTCTCATCAAACAAAGGAACAGTGAAGCAAAGCTGACCTGGGAATTAAAGTGGTTTGCATTCTTTCTTCTGAGGCTGACTTCCATTTTGAAAGGTAATATCTTCTTCTCTGCAGAACTTCCAAGCCACCCAGCTGTAAGATTGCATTACAGCTTCAAAATTTAGTCTTTATAATAGTGTATTACATGGCTGGAGTGAAATTGAGTCTTCAAAGAACATGTTAATAGGATGCAATAATGGTAACATATTTTGATGGGTTTGGAAAACCAAGACTTGGGAAGTGGTTTGCTTTTTTTTTTCCCCCTCTGCAATCCAGGTTCTTCTTTATTTTTTTCTTGACAACGCTGTGTAAAACAAAGACATAGCTTTTAAAACTGTCTAACTAATATGATGAATGTCAATCACTTTAAAAACTCCACTGTAGCATAAACACATACTGTATACAGCTTTTATTCTGAATTAGAATAATTGAATCAATGACAGTGATTTGCCAGGATGTCAAATCTATCCATCATATCCTGTCACTACCAGTTTATTTTTTGTGATCAAAATCAAAAAGACTACTATTTTGTCATCAGCTATTTCATTAGTAGTAACAATCAGGTTTTCTCTTCTATATTTTTTAGATATGCCTGTTATATTTTTTATTTCTAAAGACACAAATCCTTTTTAAATCTTTTCAAAATAAAGTTTCAGAACTGAACTGTCAGTTTAGTGAAGAAAAAAGACATCTGCTTTCCTATGCCAACATATTTAAAATATTATCATTGATGTCTCAAACATTTTTTCTCTTTTTGTATTATGTGTAACATTGAATGGAAGTTCTCATTAGATAAGTAATTGTGCCTTTTGAAAGTGTGAAATAATTTAAATACTTAGGATAAAGTGATTTTTAACAAAGGTGAAGTTTTACATTGTACGTCTTTTTAATGTAAATAACACAAAACACAGCATTTCTTTGTGGAATATAAAGTCACAAGGCATATAAATTGCTGCCAACATATTTAAATAGGTCATTGACTTAACATACAGAGGAGAAAATATCATTAAAGTCACAGTCCCATTTCTAGCTATTACCTGATAATTGTTAGTGTGCATCTGCCTGTATGTGTGTCCTGTGCATCTGCAAGGCTTCAGATTCCAAAACTTCAGCAGGGTAATATTAAAGCTGAAAAACAGTTTGAGTAATAAAAGGAACTCCTTCTACAAACCTGCATTGGTTTGGTTTTTTTCTGAGTCACTGAACGTGCTTTGTAAAAGAAATGTTAGAAAATGCTGTGCTGTTCACCTAAGGCAAAGACAGGCAGTGTTGGAAGATTTTTAGTTTTACAAAGATGGGGAGACTGAGAGGTGTTTTAAAAGATTTTATTCTATTATTAGTCTCGTAGAAGGGTGAGATATAAGAGATGTAATCTAGTTTAATCTCTCTCTTCACAATGTCATCTCTATTCTGTTGTCCTCTTAATACACTTTATCTCACTATTTATATACAGATACACAAAACCATATAAACTTTCAATCAACTTTTAAAATTCTTTTACAAGTCCATTTCTCACAATGGAGCAAAAATTCTCTTCTTTTCATCCAAAATCTCCTATCAGCTACAACTACACATGAGAGTGACTTGGCTAATCCAGCAAGCTGAGAGGTGAGACAGAGCTTTGGGTGTGCTGCCTGATAGCACAGGTAGAGAGAGGGTAGATTTGGGGTAGATATGGGGTAGATAGAGGGTCAATATGGAGTAGATAAAGTGTAGATAGAGGGTAAATAAAGTGTAGAAAAAGTGTGGATAGAGTGTGGATAAAATGCAGATTTCAGTTGTTGCACCAGTGGCAGTTTTGACTTGGGAATCCAGAGAAATGTTCACCTGGTGATTTTCGTTGCCTTTTGCCCATGGCCACCCTGTGCCTGTCAAGCTCCTGTGTACAAACCATCCTTTTTCACTTCTGTCTTCCCTTGACTTGAAGGCAAATATTTAAGCAAGGGGAGCAGCTCAGGTAATCGAAGAATGGGCACAGCCTCCTCTGCCAGGCTGTGCCAATGTGCTCCCAGCTCCTTTTGGCATCTCCAGAGGCCCCTTGCTGGCTTGGAGGGAAATCTGTGCCATCCTCGCTCCTGCTCAGAGATTGCAGGATGAGGGGGTTTTGTTTATTGCAGGTTTTTTTAAGCAGAACTTCCTGCTTTTTAGCAGGCTACAAACTGAAACCACCGAACTCAGCAGGGAAACAATAGATTCATCCCGGGGAAGACATTCCCAATTCAGCACAAGAACCTGATCTTTACAGAAATTGTGACACACAGTCAAGAAAGCAGTAATGAAATTTAAAACATTGTGCCTTTAATATGTCAAATAAGAATTCTTTCTATAATTCCTGTTGTGTTGAGGTTTTCAAAATATAAGTGTTTGGAACATGAGAAGAATATTATCATAGGGAAGTCTTTTTCTCTGTTTGTAAAGACATTTCAAAAGCAATTTCCAGGGTGCAGCTGAATTCAATTTCGTGTAACTACACAAATGGAAATGGGCATTCAGCTACTCCAGATTTGATACCTTTGTGGTAGTACACAACTGGTTTAATATTTAAATTTAATATTAAGTAGTGATGCTGTTCCAAACACAGCTTTTGGGAAAGTGCAAAGGCCTTAAATAATAAAATAACCTTTCACCATGCCACTATTGGAAGGTGAGCTGCTCATCAAGTTTCTCTGGAACCACAAGGGTGTAACACATCCCATTAAAAATGTGGCTGGACTACAAGAACTAAACTCAAACACACCCTCACATGTATTAAACAAGTATTTCTCCAGGATCATCTATTAGAAATTTAAAATGTTCGTCTTCATTTTGCCTGTGCTGGAGAAACATCACAGCTACAGAGCACAACAGAAATGGGAAAGAAGATGCTTTTATGCCTTTAAGAGATGGTGGAAGCAAGTCCAATTCCCCCATGCCATCTCTGGGGATTTCTGTTTTCTCTTGTGAGCTACATGAGTGCAAGAGCTGCCTACATTTTTTTTTAATCTCACTAAGCACATGATAGTGCTTATTCAATAATAAATGTACCTGTGTAGAAGAAAAGAATGAAAGTGAATCTTCTTCATCTTAGGGAAAAAATAGCAAGGGGGTAAGAAAGCAGAAATTCCACCACTTTTTTTTTTTTTCCAGGTTCTATTTAACATACGCAAATGTTAGAATCTTTTTCTTTTCAAAAAGAAAAAAAAATTATATTTCAGCACCTGAGTAGATGGGTCTTTCAGGACTGTTGGGCATCAAGCATCCCAGAGCATCTGCTGAAAACTTGGTTGCTTATTTAAACTCTGCCTTTAAACAATTTTGAACGTTATCAGGCACATCAAACTAATTTGCAGACCTCCTGTTCATATCCAAACAAAGACACCTCTTATGTTTTCAGCATTTTACTGCGTGAGGATTTTCTAGACCTGCAGAACATAATCTGAAAAGTCTCCCAGAGAAGTCAGTGATAGTTTAGACCAGGAGCAACCTGGTAGGGTAAAGTCCAGAGGATCTTTTACAATTTAGCAGATCTGGAGAATTTTTAACTGCATATTCCTCTGTATATTAAAAAATGTCTTTTAATGTCTTCTGCATTGAAGATAAATGTGAAACCCAAAATATAGCAAGATTTTTTTTTTAATGTCCTTATGCTGGCAGAGTTTGAGTCTGAATGTTCATAGCCTCAGAATCTTCTCAGCACTCAGAGTGTCAGAGGTATTCTCTTCAAAGTCCTGAAATTGGTGAATTTTGGTGCACCTTCAGATACTTCTTTTGAAGTCAGGTTGATGCAGATGCACTAAAGAAAGCTCTTACTGCAATTTCACAGGGCTGGACTCAGAGAAGAACAGAAAGGATGAATGGATCTGATGTAGGTATGAAATCAACCAGTTTTCAGTGCCTATATTTTGAGATTTTGATATATTGTGTGGAGAAAGAGCTGTAAAGCTGTTTAAAACGCATTGCTCGAGTGAAACTTCTCAGCATTTCTTAGAATTCATTTATTTAATGCAAATCAAGTCAGAGCTCCCGCTCATAGGCCAGGGCTGATTGTGCAGGGCACCATTCTTGGCCTGGAACTTGCATGGCTTCAAATCAAATTTGGCTTCCTGACCTGGTTTAAGTCAGGACAGGGATTCTTCTAGCAGGGCTTGACCCCAGTTCCAGCTCCTCTGTCTCCAGCTCACAGCTGGGAGCTGCAGCTCTTCATTCCTGAGCAGGGAAGGTTCGGTGCATCCCTTTCCTTCCTGGGCACGTTCAACATCTGGATGTGGATCCAGCAGGTGAACTTGTCAGACACAAAGGTTCCTCAGCTGTGGGATGAAACTCCTGCAGCAGCATGGCCTGGCACCTGGCAAAGGTGAGCTAACCACAGAAACACAGGGCGGCTCAGGCTGGACAGGCAGCCAGCAGGGCCATCCCTGAGCACTGTGCTATGCCCGGCTGGAATATCTCAGTGAGGGAGCTGCACAGCCTCTCTGGGCAGCCTGTTCCAGTGCTTCACCCCCCAGGCAGGCAGGAAGTTCTTCCTCACGTCCAGGTGGCGTTTCCTGCGCATTCCAATTGCTGCCCGTTGCCTCGTGTGCTGTTGCACATGGAAAACGCCTCCCTTCAAATCCTGACACACACTGGCAGGGTCCTCCCCCCTCAGCCATCCCTTCTGGGGCTGGACAGGCCCAGCTGCCTCAGCCCATCCTCACAAGAGATGCTCCATCCCTTCATCATCTTTGTTACCTTCTCCTGGATCTGCTCCAGGGGCTTTGTGTCCCTCCTGTGCTGAGGAGCCCAGAGCTGGGCACAGCACTAACAAATAAAACTCAGCCAAGACCACATGGGGAGTGACAGAGAGAGGAAAGCACTTGGAACAATTCTCCAGCACGATGACATTACCTTTTGTGGTTCTTCCCAGCCTATGTCGAGGATAGTTCAGCAATTTTGGGAAATTACTGGAGTGAGAAGGGTTTTGACAGCACGAGGAGGATTTTGACAGCACAAAGAAGATTTTGACAGCACACTCGTGGAGATGGTGGAGCAGTAAGTCCATCTGTGTGGGAGTCTTCCCAGGAACCAGCTCAAAACCTGGGGAGTCATCCCAAATCACCAAGGCTCATGGCTGGGGAGCTTCAAACGTCATTGTGGATTCTCCAGCTTCACAAAAGCAAATAGAACTGGTCCCAGCAGAACAGAGGGGGAAAGGATTAAAGCACAGGCAGAGTGGGTGGAGCCACAATTACTTCAGGGGAGTTATTTTGCAGTCCTTGACTGTAAAAGTCTCAATGAAATTTTAAATACACCCTAGCCCAAACAGGTGTAAACCAGTTCACAGAGAGGAATTGGATCATAATTCAGAAAATCATCAGAACCAACAAAACAAGAACCAACCTTTAAATAAGAATTTAAGGGTTTGAATATCTACTTTGCAAAGTAGCAGTGTTGACTTAAGTTCAGAGAAATAAAAGTGGACAACTTGCTTCTTTAAAAGAAAAAAAAAAGTATAAAATTTAAATGGTGGGGTTTTTACTTAATCCAATCTGACAGGGGAGTTTTAAAAATAAATAAATCCTCTCCTGCAATATTTGAAGCACAAAGCTGCAGAATACAGGCTGAGTATGAATCCAGCTTTGCCAAGTAAAATCTAAAGGGTAAACCCTAGACAGTTACAGAGAGAAATATATGTTTTCTTCCCTCATTATAAATGAACATCTTTATTGTAACAAGAGGAACACGTTTATCTGCTGCATGCAGTTCCATGTAAATCAGAGCCCTTCTGTTGCCCTGTAGGTAATTTCTGTGGAATAACTGTTCATAAACTTCTCAAAATCCATTGGTGTAGGCCTGACCTGAAGGAGGTTATCTGTGAATCTACAAACTTCTCTGGTGCAGCTGGAAAAGCTTGTATGTCCCAGGAGAGGAAGAGCTGCAATTTGCAGCCCTCACCAATTTTAGCTGCCGGAGAGTACGTGAGGTCTGTCAGGTGCCTGGAGGCAACTGCAACCTCTGCTGGAAGATTCCAGGCGACTTCCAGCTCCTGTCAGGCGCCTGAAGGTAACAAGGATCCTCCTGGGGCACTCACAGAACCTCTGCTCACCGTCTGACCCACCTACAATTCAGCCTAGGCTGTGAGGCTCTAGCACCAGAGACCTCTAAAACCAGCCCAGCAAAACCAGTATCACAGTCCTTTGTAGGGGCAGAGCAGCCCCAGCACACGGCCCACCAGCCCATCAGACACACATTTTCAAAATCATGGTCCTCTCACCAGGGATACAACCAGGATGGGGAAAGGGAACAGCACAGAAGGCCCCGAAATTCTCAGCGTGCTGTAAGACAGTCAGCAGAGGTCAGAACTCAAAGGAAAGCAGGTTTCTTGGAGATTTCCACCACCTTCCAAAGAAACAGCAGGAGTTCTGGCAGCTGGGGGTCTCATGGAAATCTACAACACATCAGCAGCACACGTTACCAGACTGATCAAATGCCTTCCTTGCTTTGGGCTTTCATTTCTGCAGACCCTATGAAAACACCTTCATCTTCCACATGATCACTTTTGCAAACTATGTCAGGATAGTGAATTACCTGGAGTAAGCTACCCTAACTGTCTGCTGATGCACTGGGGTTTTCTTTCTTCACAGCTAAGAGAATGTTGGGGGAGGAATTAATTTAAGCAAGAACCTGCCAACCTGGCTCCTATCCAAACTGTGCTATCTCTTTACTACTGTGCACCTCGTGCAGGCTCCTCCAGCCTCTGTTTTCTCCAAGAGATACTGAATGATAACGTATGATGAATGATAATGTGGGAGACTTCCCTAACACCATTCTCCAGCTCCAAAAGGAGCCACATTCTGTGCTTTGTTTTCCACCCAAAGAGGAGGAACATGGGCAGTGCAGGGTTTTAGGGGCTCCTGCACTCTTCAGCCAGAGGAACACTCCCACAGTGCCTTCTCTCCCTCTGAATGGGACCAAGCAGCCACCACAGATCCCCTCCCACCACACCTGTAATTCCAATTCCCTCCCCTGTTTCCAATTGAGGACGGTGTTGTTTGGGGTGTCTGTGGGTGCCAATCACACTCTGACCAAAAACAGGGCTGCAAAAGAAGAGTTATTTTAAAAGAAGGCCCTACACCATTCCCAGAGCGGAGATGCCTTATCAGATGTACAAAGCTCAACTGCTGAAACTGAGGACAAGAGCAAACAGAAATGAAGTGGGGAAAAATTTTTCAGTTTTTGTAGTGCTGTTTTTACCGAGGAAAAGTGGAACAAATTTAATCCTTAGCATAACTCTGAACTGCACATATTAATTACGAAGAGAAAGGGAGATAATATTAGTCGGTAATACCAGAAAAATCAATATTAAAAATAAAAAAAGCCAGACACCTTTGGCCATTGAACACCAGTGAAATGGGACTTCCAAATGGCTGGAAAGCCTGGGGGAAGCAATGTGTTAACAGTCCCGGGTCGTTGTCTGCTACTGTAATCTTCCCCCTACCAATAAATCCCGTGTTGGACTGCCTGAAGCGAGCCAGCCCATGGGGGCATTTTGCTCGCTTTATAAAGAAAATAAAAAGAAGAGGGGAAACCCCGTTTCAGCGCTGCACCCTGGGTGAGAAAGCAGCTCTGCCTGCCTCCTGCGGCAGGGCACATGCCGGCTGGTGCTTACCTTTTCAAAGCAATCGCAGGCGGTGTGCGCTCGGTGCGAGGCGGCTCCAGCACGTGTGTCACACCCATGCGTGTCTGCTTCGCCATCAGCGTGTATGGCTCGTCATCTGTCTGCTCCGAACAATAACTGTTAGGTTAGCAGCCTTTTCACTTGTAAATGTAAATATTGTATCTAGAACACAATATTTGAAACACAAAATACGGTGTTATTAAGACAGCACTCACACATCAATTCTTGTGTGACTATAATTTGTGAAATGCCTTAGGAGGGGCTTATAAATAAAGTATAAGGTGTTATTATGAAATACATTTTAACCAAATGCACAGAAATGTCTCATTCCTATTGAAATCAATAGCAAAACTCCCACTAATTTCAGCAGTGAAAAGAGGAGACCCTTGGAAATCGCTGCGTAACACTGAGCAAATACATCACAGCACATTTCAGTCTTCACAAGTAACACAGCTCTGGAAGAAAAAAAGGGGGTGAAGATGGATATTAGAACACGCTGAAGATTTTCGTCCCCTTCTCCTGCTGCCGGCTGCGGAGCCTGGCGAGGCAGCACGTCCCCGTGGAGCCACCCTCCAACCACCCATCCCT
>NW_005054429.1:88705-96113 GCF_000277835.1 Geospiza fortis | reverse complement strand
CACAGCAGCACGGGCAGGGGAGCTGCGAGGCCGGGAAAAGCCGGGAAGGGCAGGGAAGAGCTGGCCCTGCCCGCGCATCGGCACCTGCGGGAACAGCGAGTAGCGCGCAGAAGTTGTCGGGGGAGGAAGGGATGGGAAGCTCTTTTCCGTTCCTGGTTGAGCAGAAGTTGGCATTTCCATGACAAGCTGCATTAGTGGGTATAAACACGGTAATTAGCTGTAGAAGCGCTGGGTTTGTACCTGTAATTAATTGTTCCCGGATTCAAGTTAGCTGTGTGAGGAGAGACCTGCCTGTTGTGGTGTTTAATGCAATTTATCTCTTTCTTACAAATACATAACGTGCAGGTCTGATAAAAATTTACTAAATGTACTAAAAAGTGTACTAAATGTACTAAAAAATGTACTAAATGTACTAAAAAAATTAAAACTGATGTTTCCTTGACATTTGTGAATGGATGCTTTTAAAACTTAAAATATACTTAAAACTGACCAGTATCAAAATCAAAGCTCATTTTTGCTTGCTTTAAGCTCTTCATTTTAATAACCATCGTCTCATGCTTTGAGCAAAGCTGCTCTTTTCCCCCAAAGTGTCCTGAGTTTCCGTGCATTTAATCTCATCTGCAGCACTGCAGCCACCTCAGCAGCTCAGCCCTGCTACCCCAAGTCTCCAGTGAAGTGCTATCTGCGGTGACAAATATGCCAAAAGGAAAACATAAGCAGCCTGGATGGTATCTCCGCGTTACAAAGGCTGCTTGTGATGCCTGTGCTTTGACTCAAAACTCCCCGCACACTGGCTTTTTAATCATGAGATCCCTTTTTCAGCACAGCATCGAGAGTAACAACTGCAGCACAATGAGCCAGCTTCATAGATATGGGAATGTTTAGATTTCCCTGCCAGTGACTAAAGGCCTTTAGCTTTCACTAGCCAGTCCCAGCTCGCATTGTTGTTGCCTGTTGATTTGTCTTCTCTCATTATTCCTTGACATGCAGCTCTCCACCCACGCCCACACTAACAACCCTCACACAAAGCGCATTGAGGTATTAACCAGGTTACAAGTTCAATGGAAAATTACACTAAGATTGTGCTGTGTGGCAATATAAAGGGATGGCATTCACTCTCCCAAAGAGCCTGTTAAAAACGCAGCTGGGTTGTTTTTTTCCCCCTTTCAAGCATCCTAACAAAAACAATTTTTAGAAGTGAGGGGGTGTATATCTGGGGGTACGTGTGTCCGCGCGTCCTTTAGGTACAACGGGTACAGACAGACACAGGCCTGGCACAGTGCAAATCCCCTCTGGAAATTCTGCCGGATTCTGGAGTTCATTTAGAGCATCCCCAGAAACCCCAGCTAAATAAACAGTTAGATACGTGAACCTATCTTCTTTTTGCTAGCCCAAGTTGCAGGCTGGTGGAAGGGCTGAAACTCTGTAAAAGTGTTCCTTAAGAACCTCTCCTTACTGAAAATAAAATCAAAATTAAACTTAATGTTATCTTTTTTTTGCTAGCCTAAGTTACAGGCTGGTGGAGGGGCTGAAACTCTATAAAAGTGTTCCTTAAGAGCCCCTCCTTATGAAAACTGAAAATAAAATCAAAATAAAACTTAATGAGATCAACCTAGCACAGTAACAAAATTTGCAACACCACACTATAAGGTTAAAAAGAAAATAGTATAATAAAGGAAATACAAAGGCTTTGGCATGGTTTTTACAATCAACAATGGTTAATCTTGATATGTAGTTGTGAACAACTTCAAAACACTTAAGTTTAAAACTCTTGCAAGCACTTTTAATTGATTAGGAATGAATTCTAGATGCACAAAGATGATTGGACTGTGAACAGTAGTACAACTATATCTAAGAACAATTAACTCTTGCCGACCAAAAAAGAAACGTATGATGCATGAAAATGTGTATAAAACATCTATAGAATATTCTTGTCAAATATAAATGAAATTAACTTTATTATAGAAATCATTCTGGGAGATTTCTAGGGAAGACAAATACTTACATTTCGACATAAAACAAATCGGATTATATCGAAGACACAATCTACCTTTTATCTATCAAACTCTTTTCTTCATGGCAGCTCTCTCTTAACCCCTGTTTGCACATAGCTTCAGCCGTTAACAACCTTTGGAAATACCAACAGATATTTTTCTTACATAAATCTAGTGCGTGTTGTTCCAGGTTTAGTTATATGCAATGGAATGATACAAACTTGGAACGTCAATCCATAATCTATGAACAGATTGGTAGAAGTATTCGATATATCTTGATAAAACTCTTAAATTCGTGGCAAAGCTTGTTTACCTTGGCTTCTTTTTTTTTTTTTTCCTTTTCTTTTTTTGTTTTTTTTTTAAACAACTTCATGACCAACACAGATCAAACATCCATCCAGTCTACATTGTTCTTTTTTTTTTTTTTTCATTATAACATACAAATGCCCATTTACAAATAATACACCAAAATGAATAAAAGTTTGGATACCAAAATGAAGATTTGTTCCAACTGATATAATGCCTTCAGTGTACAAAGGTCCATGTGAAAGTCTTTTCCATGTGTTACAGCATAGGGCACAGTTGCAGTACAGAAGTACTCTGAGAGCCATTCTTCCTTTATAAAATACTGCTGAACATCCAACTGTTGTCCATATAGTCATTTACAGAATTAACACATGTTTTACTGTAATCTTGGCCAGTATTGAGACATATCAGGTTCACTGCCAGGAACTTGAACTGGAACTGACACTCCAGGGGAAATGAGACCTGAAAATTGAGAGGGAAAATGGATATTTTAGGGTTTTTTCTATCCATAGCACAATTTTTACTTTGCGGTTTCACACATTTGAGCTTGTATTCCAGCAAACATCAAATTATTCCAGCAAACATCAAACCTCACCATCTACCAGCCTGTGGAACCAGGGGTTGGGGGTTTATATACTTTAGAAATTATGCACATCTCACTGATTGTTGTTATAAATAAACTTTCACACTTTGAGATAAATGCCAGAGCCTCGGCTCATTTGTATCAGTTGAGAATTCAGCCCAAAATACACAGAACGGTTCTGTTCTTTTGAAAAGTGCCTCGATTGCTCCTGTTTCTGCTGACACTTGCCCTTTTTTAACCCTGATTTGCCTTTTTTATGCATGGGCTAATATTTCTACAGGTTCCCTGCCTCTTTGATAACTTCAAACCTTTAGCAATAAATAATGTCTGACACAGACACGGTAAAAATGTGCCCAGTACTGCAAACAGTTTCACATACACTTAACCTCACCGCTGTGGATACCTCTGCTGCAATTTAATGCTGAAATAAATGCTGATTTAGAATTTAATTACACAGGGAAGATTTTGAGGGATGGGCAGTGGGAGCTCATTGAAGAGCTTGCCTCTGCCCTGCTATTTCCACACCACCTCTGTTAATCAGCTTTCTTTCCATCTAGCCCTCCAAGAAGCAGCTTAAAAATCAGATTTTTTTTTTTTGCTCTAGTTTGCAAGGTTATACATTTTCATCTTCTGCCTGGTGTGGCAGCAACGAATCCCAGCAGAGAGACGTCCCCCAGTGATGGGGAGAGAGTTGTCACAGCCAGTGCAGGTGAATGCTGATGGCTGGAGCAGAGAAGGCGGGCTGGCAGGGGGAGCAGGGGTCACTCACCTGTGGAAGTGGTGCCAGAGGTGCCCATGGGCTGGCTGTTCATGTGTGTCTGCATGTGAGGAGGGGTGTATGTATCATAGCTCCGTCCATTCACCGATGGACTGGTGGGCAGCATGCAGGAGTAGGAGGAGGTCTGGCTGGGCACCGGGGGCTGTGGGGGCAAAGCACAAACTGGTAAGTGGCCCTGCAGCTAAAGACAGCATCACACCCTTGGGCATGGACGTGCCAGCCCTCAGACAGCAAAAAAAATCAGCTGCAGGTTTCAAATTCAGGCCCTCCGATGTAAAAACCTATTTAGGAGCCCAACCAAGCAGGCCCTTCATGGAGGCTTTTGGGCTAAAAACCAACATGGACAGTTACTGGTGCTTTTTCAGACGTGCTTGGCGAGCAGATCCCTACACTCAGATGCTGATGGAGGTGTTACATCCCTAAGCCTGAGTGCTGCCCTCCTTTGTACCCATCTTCCTTTTGGAAGATGTCTCCTAGAACTTGCAGCCAGAGACAGGGCCGGCATCTAACCTTGTACTTGGTGCTGTAACTAAAACATTACTAATATTTTAGTTACGGCGCACTTGGTGCTGTAACTAAAATGTAACTAACATTTTAATTACCTCACACTTGCTGCTGCGTAAATAAAACATAACTAACATTTTAGTTACCTCACACTTGCTGCTGTAACTAAAGTCACTCCACTGAGGCACAGAGGCTGGTCCTGCATCTGCCAGCGTGGGGCACATACACACAGACCACGTGTGGAGCTGGGGGGACCAAGGCTCTGCACGGGAATCCCCCAACCCCACACATACATGTGCATTGATCCCCATCACTGATCCCCATCAGCCACCCCAAACCTGTGCCAGCTCCATCCCAGAACAGACACCTCCATCTACCTCAACTCCAAGCCCTAAAACCCAATGTGCCAGGGGGGACAGCAGCTGGGGCAGGCCTGAGGGATGGCACAGAGCTGGAGAGAGACCAAGCAGAGCCTGCTCCTGCTCCAGGCTGCCGGGTGAGCGGGGACCAGCGCAGCCCTGATCCAGGGAGGCAGCGAGGGAACGGGAAGCAGGATGAGCGATTCCCACCCCGAGCACACCAGACCCGACACTCTGCATGTATTTCCTGCCTGCACATCCCTGCCACACACCAGCAGCACTCACTGAGAGCCCCCCTTGCTCTGGGAGAGCACACAACGCCCCGTGCACCCGCAGAGAGACCCCTGCGAGCCTGCCTGGCTGCCCTGCCACGCTGACCACGCAGGCAGCGTTTTCCAGCCAGCTTCGCACGTGCTGTGTCCCTGCCCAGGTGCCCAGTGGTGAATCTGGGGCCTCCTGCTTTCCCAAGGGTCCCCTCCTGGACCAGCCTTTTGATCTTTTGTCATCCGCTCCCAGCCCCGCTGCCGGGGACGGCGCCGCCGGCCTCGCACGTCACGGAGCAGCGGCCCAGCCAGCGCCACTTCTTTCCGCAGACTTGCAAGACTCTAACTTTATTTGGTTAATTTTGGTTCAGCAATTAGTAACATCGTAATTGCCACAGCGAAGGAGTCAGGCTCTCTAATCTGCTCGCCTGTCTCTAGCAGTGGTCAATGCTGTGCGCCTCAGACAAAGCTGTAAAACTCCCGTAATTGGCCAGCACCTTCCTAGGCCAACCCCACCATTAAAAAAGGAGGAATTTTGCATCTGAAAGGTCTATAGAAACAGACCCCAAAGGAATAGATTTCTTCCTAACCCAGCTGGTGATCAGCTAATGCTTTCAGGCATGAGGATTGACAGCTCTTGCAATTCTGGCTTAGCTGGCATAACCACTGATGCTAATCACATCCTTCCCTCTCTCAGGTGTTCCTAATGTGCCTCTGCCACGTTACCTACATCCAGAAGGTCGGATCCCTCCAGCAGCTTATTCAGGCAGCAATTTCCACAATATGGCATCAGCGAGTTCCAGAGGTTAACCACTTTTTTTTTTTTTTTTCCCAAACAGCATTTTTTTAATCCCAGATTTGTTGCCTTGCAAATCTGAGGACTTTTCTCTTTGGAAACCTGAGAAAAGTGCTTGCTGAGCACCACATCTTTCAGTGCCCTTTCCCTTCTGATTCCCCCAAACAGGGCATCTGAAAAGATGCCGAGGAAGTGGTTGGGTGCAGGTTTCCCTGCAGCACGGTTTGGGTCTGTAATCCCTCGTGGCATGGAGGAAGGGTCCCCACCCACACTCCCACACAGCCCAGGGGCTGCTGAGTGCCCAGGGAATGCCGTGCCCTGGCGTGGCACTGGACTTACTTGCATAGGCAGGTTGTTGGCCATGGTGAAGCTGGGCATGGGCGGCAGCGCGCTGTACGTGTTCGTGAGCGCCGTGTCCGTCCTGCCCAACATGGAACCTGATGTGAAAGAGGAAACTATAATAGAATAGACAGATAGATGGACACATTAGTTTAACCACAATTACAACTGGCAGCACAGCCTCAGAGTCTCATTTGGCCCAGAGGATGGATGGATGGATGGATGGATGGATGGATGGATGGATGGATGGATGGATGGATGGATGGATGGATGGATGGATGGATGGATGGATGGAGGTGAGCGGGTTGGTGGCATTACCGGGGGTGGTTGGTTGTGGGATCGGCTGGTAAACGCTTGTGCTGAAACTACTACTGATGGGAATGTGGCTGGGAGTGTTGCTGGCTTGTCTTCGCTGGTTCCTCAGCTTCTCTTCCCTTCTCCACTTGGCCCTTCTGTTGGAAAACCACACCTGGAAATACAGGATTTGAGAGATGTGAGTGACCTTACAAGGGCTAGAGGCACAGGGCCTCCCCCACGCAGCTCAAGAGCAAAGCAGCGGGTGAAAGCAAAGCCAGCTGCTGCTATTTTCCTGAAAGAAGGGTATGGGCAAATACCTGATCATAAATATGGGTTGCCCCATGCCTTGAGAAGCCAGGAGTAACAAAATCAGAGTAGTAATAGTGAAAATAATAATAGTTAACAACTGCAGAGCAAATCAGTACCTGTATCCTTGCTTCGGGCAGGTCTATTTTAGCAGCTAGTCTCTCTCTTGCAAACACATCAGGATAGTGGGTCCTCTCAAATTCTGCAGAAGGAAACATTCTTGCATTAGCTCCACAGTTGATGTGGCTGACTGTAAAACCAGAGCTGTTCCTGCGCTGCCTGTGCTCTAAACACTCCTAAGAAGCATCACTGTAAGGGCAAAGCTGAGCTTTCTGCCTGTGTGTTAGCAAGGAGGACGCCTTGCCTGCTGGGGAGCATTGCCGTGGGGATGGGCAGGCTTGGGTGCAGTGCTGCATCTCTCAAGAAGCAGCCAGGGCTTCTGCCTCCACCGAGGGGGTCCCCGAGGCAGCTGTGACCCTGTCACCGAGAAGCGAAATGGCACGTCGCTGGATAACAGCGCAAAACCAGGACAAAGCTCCGCGGCGGGTCAGGGGCGAGGCGCGCCCAGGCCGGCCAGGGAAAAGGGCACCTGCTCCCAGCCCCGGGCTCTGGGGATGGGGAGTGAGGTGGGGGCAGGTCTCTGCCAGCCCCCTGCCTGCCCTCGCCTCCCCAGCAAGCAGCACAGTGGATGGGAGGAGAGTTATGCCCCCCGAGAGAAGCCCGGGGCGCAGCATCGGTGTGGTGCGTGCCCTGAACACCTCGCCTTTGAAAACCATTTTAACAGCTTTGCAGGGCACACCACGGCCAGCAATGAATATTTGGTGAATAAAAGAGCACGGAGGGAGCTGCAGATTTTAAATATATACATATATATAAGGAATGC
>NW_005054429.1:87037-87436 GCF_000277835.1 Geospiza fortis | reverse complement strand
GAGGCAGAGAAGTCGTTGTCCTAAATGAGCTCTCCCTCTCCTTTCAAAGCATATTTTTCGAAGCGTTTTGATGTCGCATAAAGAGGGAGCCGGGGTGAGGGACGCATGGGCTACTTATGCTAATTCCCTTGAAAAGTTACGCCAAAAATAAATAGCGACACTCCCGCGACATCCTTTAAATATTGTGGGAAATCAACTTTAAAGTAATATCATTTATAATCGGCGAACAATGGCCCCGGTCTTCAAAGCTCGGGGGGAATTGTGACAGGATCTGGTGGGACCCTTTCAACCACTTTGAAATGTTTTAAAACCCGAACTTTCTCCTCCATTTAAACACAGGGATTCAGCGGCCGTGGTCACCATATGGGCGGCCGCAGCCCCATTGAGGCGGCCGGCGGC
>NW_005054429.1:84555-86808 GCF_000277835.1 Geospiza fortis | reverse complement strand
GTCGTTTCCAACCCTGTCCCCCCAAAAAATCTTTCAGCCAACCTAACGTTTCACCTATACTCGCTTATGGTCGTTTCCAACCCTGTCCCCCCAAAAAATCTTTCAGCCAACCTAACGTTTCACCTAAACTCGCTTATGGTCATTTCCAACCCTGTCCCCCCAAAAAATCTTTCAGCCAACCTAAAGTTTCACCTAAACTCACTTATGGTCATTTCCAACCCCGTCCAGGACAATTAAGATATCTTCTTTTTAGACACACACCCTTTAATTTCTTTTTTTTTTTTTTTTTCTTTGAGTTTTGGTTGTTTGGTTTTTTTTAAAGCCCCTAAAAGAAGCTATCTCAATAGGGCTGTTCCACCTTCCAGACCTAATCCGTAAGAAAGCAAGTGAATGTCCGTCCCTATTATCCTATAGCCAGACCATCTGACGCTGGGTATAGGATTTGTTTCCTGGAAAAAAAAAAAAAAAAAAAAAAGACGCTGGGAAATAAAATCATTCCTTAGTTTCTTAGTGTCTTAATCAGTGAGGCGGAAAACAAGCAAAAAAAGATAGCAAACCAATTGCAGCACCTCTCAGCTATAGAGCCGGGATCAAAACATTGTAGCATCTGTTGAAAGAGAAAGTGTCTAAATCCTATAGAAGGCTTTAGTCTTATAAGAGAGGGAGGGGAGAAAAAAAGATAAGAAACAGCGTCTCGGTGATCCCTAAAACCACTAAATCACTGGAGAATTTCTCCCGGATAGAGATGTCTCTTTTTGTTCTGTCAGCCCTCATGTATCCATTATTTTATTCACTGCTGCATGGCGTTTATCAGATTGAGACCATATTTGTACCCCTCTGAGACCTAACCTCGCCTTATGCTTTTTGAGTAATGGACTCTTAAAATCCAGTAACATACCCCTGCTAGGGAAAAACATTAGAGGGAGCATGAATATTCCAGAGGAAACCCATTTTATTAATTTTAATTTTGCCATGCGGATGTTTTAAGCGCCTGCCTGCCTCCCGCTCGCCTCTGCTGCCCACGCACACCCGCGGCCCGAGCCCTGCGCGCCCCGCACCGCCTCATTTGCGGGTTTCGGACGGGGCTCCCGGGGTCCTCCCGGGCCGCGCAGCCCCCGCCCCGGGCACAGCGGGCTCTGCCGCAGCGCGGGCGCGGCCAGGAGCCGCCGGGCCCAGGTGTGCCCGCTCCGCACCCGCGCAAGGGCCGCGCCTCCGAGCACCGCTCTGCGGCGGGGAGCCCCGCATTTCTCCTTTTAACGCCTTTCCTAAGGAAAAATAAATCTATAAAAACGCCAAATCGCTCTGCGGCCGGCAGCCGCACGGGGGTGGGTGCGGAGTCCCGCTCCGCGCTCCGCACCGCGGGTGCGGGCAGCGGGACCGTCGGCAGAGCCCGGGCAGGGCCGAGCCCCGCAGGTAAGGGCGAGGCCAGGGCGGCCCCGGCTCCCGGGGTGGACATCGGGCGCAACACAATGCCAAAAGAAAACCCCGCAACCGAACAACAAAAAAACACCGAAGCGGGGGTGGGGGGAAGCGAGGGCTGCGCTCTATCTTTCTAGTGTCCTTCATAGACTGTTTTCTTCTCTTAAAACTGACATGTCTAATTGGCAAGCGGTGCCATATCGTGTCCAGAGGTCTCCTGTGGAACATTTCTACAGCTGTCTCCTTCAACTAGACGCTTATTCATGTCGCCTTAATGAGAAACAAAACGATCTCTAATGAGCAATTACATAGCGACAGAATTGTTCCCATAACAAATTCTTGCGTGTGACAGAAACATCCTTTGTACCAGATATTCCGCACACTGTTACCGATTTTTTTTTCCTTGCGGGGTGAAAACAAAAAGCAGGTTGTTGTATATAGACACCTCTTCTAAAGGAATGACCAGAGCCAGGGAGAGCCGAGCCTCAACAGAGCCAGCATTCAAAAAGAAGCCATTAACCATCTTAAGTATGTAACGTAACATCCCATTATCCTTCATATTATCCCCTTGTCATTCCTACAACAAATACCTATTAATCTTCAGGATAAACAGTTTCCTATATTTACAAAGTTGTTTCGGGTCCATTGAGGAGGAATTACAATCAGCCCTACGGAGATAGTTCCCGATGGCCCCGGCTTTGGGGAGGGACCCCGGCGCGGGAAGGCGGCCCGGGCAGGGAGCGATTGGCGAGGTTATTACCGGGCCATGGGCGAGGCTCAGGCTCAGCCCCGCATCCCGCCCGGCTGCCGGCACCGCGGCTTTGGCAGCGGATG
>NW_005054429.1:82507-84458 GCF_000277835.1 Geospiza fortis | reverse complement strand
AGGCCCGCCCGGCGCGCCCCGGAGCCGATCCGGGCTGGGGAGCGGCCGCGGCGCTGTGCCTTACCTTGTGCGGGCTGCCCGGGTACCGAGGTGCCGGGATACCAGCCGGGCCGGGTGCCCCAGGTCCCCGTCTGCCCGTTCAGCATCCTTAGCTTGTCGTACATCCCGTCGGCACCCATCTGTTGCTTTTCGCTAGCCAGGTTGCGTAGGACTCTGTTTATCGACGACACCTGGAAGGCAAAGGACAGGAAAGGCAATGGTAGTGCGGTAGCGCGCTCCCCGCCAGGCACCCGCGCAACCCCCGCGTCCCCCCGCGCAGCGGGCGGCTCGACCTGGGCGCAAGTCAGGGCTTCCCTGAGCCGTCCCTGCCGCCCCGGCTCGCTCACTGCTGCTGGTGGTGGTGCAAACAAACAAACAAACCACGGGGGAGGGGGGGAAGAAGGGGAAAAAAAAAAAAAAAAAACAAAAGCAAAGGGAAAAAAAAAGCGCCCCAAACCCAACCCTGCAAAACCAGAGTGATGGCTCCGACTGATGCTTGCAGTCCTGAGGCACCAGGCGCAGGGGTGACCCGCATATTGTTTTTTTTTATTTTTTTTCCCCCTCCTTAAAGGCATTTGTCAGATTCTGTATGAAAAAATGCGTCTGACCCTGCCACATGCAAATGATGTGAACCTGCTATCCTCTCTTCTGATACCAAAACAAAGGAAGCAGAGGCTCGCTACGGCTACCCAGCATTGTACACGGCACACAGGAAGGTTTTTTTCATGAACTTACACTGGGTATATTATCGTTGGTACAGACCCCCTCTGATAGTAATCTGTCTCGAATCTCCCACGCAAAGATGGAGGGGCACTCTCGTTTATACTGCGCTATTTTGCTTACAACTTCTGGAGTCGCTACTCTCGGTTTACTACCTCCGATTGCCCTGGGTCTGATGGAGCCAGTTTCGTAATACCTGCCCAAAATTTTACTCACACATCCATTCGACACCTGGATAGGGAAGCGGACAGAAAATCACATTATTAATAATTTCAAGACAAAAATAAAATTGTTTAAGTATGCATTAAACAATGACAAGCTTACGTTTTGATTGTCCAGCACTTGGACTTTTGCATCTGCATGGGTCTATAACACAAAAATATACCTTAAATGGTATGAGAACTTACTTAGAGAGTCTTTTTTTTTTTTTTCTTAAAAAAAAAAAAATTACATTCGTGGCCCTACCCTCTACAAAAGTGATACTTTAAAAACATTTGGAAGGAAAAAAAAATCATCTGGTCAAAACGTAATTCTCTTAGCATCAAGGTTAAAATACACCTTAAATGCGAACAATGGGTAAACCAGACTAGTCTCCATCCTTCTCACTGCTCTTAGCCAAAGGATTTGAGGGGGAAGGGGTGAGTGAAGGGTTTTCAAGACCTACATTTACAAAATACCCCTGAACTGCGCCAGATTGCGGGAATGTCCGTAAGGACAGATTCCGGGCTAAAACGGCGTGGCTTTGAGGGGGGTTCTTTTATCTCTCTCTCTCTCTTTTTTTTTTTTTTTCGCTTTTTTTTTTTTTTTTTTAGGTATTGTTTTGCTTTTTGGAAAAAAAAAAAAAAAGTAAAAATTAAAAAAAAAAAAAAAGAAAAAACAACAACAAAACCAGTAAGCCACGCCAAATGCATACAGATATCACAAAATCATAAGTAAATACGGGAGGTACGGAGGGAAGGAGAGGAAACTGAAATTATGCCGAGCCGTATAATTCAGTTTATTACAGCGAACTAACTGTAACGACAGTGCAGGTTATCACCGGATGGAAATAGGGGGGAACGAAAAGCGAAAAAATTGCAATATTTGAAAAGGCATATATATATCTATATATATACGCATCGAAAGGTCTATTTGCGGCAAGAACCGAGCGGATGGATCGTTTTATTAGGCTGGAAGGCGGGTGGTGGTGGTG
>NW_005054429.1:80771-82436 GCF_000277835.1 Geospiza fortis | reverse complement strand
GGGCCGCGCCCCCCCGTGGACGACCCCCCCGCCGAGTTGGTTCACGCCGCTGTGACCTGCGGGAAGCACAGCGCCCACCATAGCACCCTCCGCTCCCTGCGCCCGAGCCGCGCAGCCCCCGCCGCGGCACCGAGCGCGTCCCTCCCCGCCGCCCCCCAGCCGCCATCCTCGCCCTCTGCTCCCCGGGAGCCACCGCGCCTCCGAAAACGCGTCCACGGCGCGCTCCCCGTCTGCGAAACCCGCCGCAGCCACAAACCCCGAGACCCAGCCCGAAAGCCCAGAAATATTCCTGGCCGGATCGCCTTGGGTTGCTTCTTCGCTTTGCCTTTTTTCTTTTCTTTTTTTTTTTTTTCCCTCCCAGCCGGAAAAAAAAACAAATAAAATAAAAGCCCAAAGCCCAAGCCCAAGCGAGCCTGCCTGCATCCGCACAGCCGCAGCTCGCTTCGCCAAAAGCAAAGCGAGAGGCTGCCTCGCCAGTGCCCAACCTGAAGCTCCAGGCTTTGAGGGTCTCCCTGGAGAAGCTCTGCTCTACGCGCTCTCCGCTCTCCTCTCTTTGGAGCCTCCTGATAAATTGACTCCAAGAGCCCAGGCTTCTTAGCAATAAATAAGCTCCAAATATAGAAGAGGGGGAAAATATGATGAGCCTCTCTGACATTTGTCTTTAAAATAAAACTAGCTGCACGTCAAGTTTGAGCTTAATTTCTGGAAATAGGCGGAAGTCGCCCCGGATCATGCATGGAAGGCTAATTGAAAAGATCAGTTGGAGCACTTGTGGCAGGCGTGTCACTTTATGACAGTACTCTGCTTTTGAAAATTGCATCGTCACGACAAATAGTAGCATGATAAAACGACCCTTTCTGTCCGCATTTGGATATCACTCAGACTAGATTGAACTCTACTCGCTCTCCCTCCGAGGGAGGCTGCGGTTCGCGGTAGCCGGGGGCTCTGCGCGGACACACCGAGGGGGCGCGCTCCCCGCGCAATGGATTCGAAGTGACATCGGGGCTGGGGAATTTGCCGCCCCGGCCCCACGCCGCGGCCGGAGCTGCGACCTGCGCTTCCCAGCGCGGGGAGAGGAGCCCCGCATCCCTCCCTCCATCCCTCCATCCCTCCCTCTCTCCCCGCCGGCCCGGGGCGGGATGCGCGCCCGGGGGCGCAGTCCCGCGGCTGCTCCCCCCGCTCCAGCTCCTCAGCCCCCGATCCCCGGGAATGCGTGCGGGGGAGACCCTCGCCGACATAAAAAAAAAAAACGGCAGCGGGGAAAGCAAAATCAAAGTTTCACTTAAAAGGTTAAGCCTTAATCATTATATAATTTCCCTGGAGAGCGGTGTAGATCTCGCCCAGTGGCAATGATTATGCGCCTTGTATTCTATTGCTAGTCATCTAATAGGAAAACATATGGTGTCAATTTGGATGCTCTGCACCATATACACCCAGGAGTTATTAACACAAAGCCTGAAGAGCCCGCCGCGACCTTTAAACAAAATAAAGGCTTCACCCGAATGATATCTTTTCTGCGTTTTGCAGTGGCGATCCCAAACGGCCGAGTGAAGGCATCCCCCATTACCATAAACCCCCGGCACGCCACGGCCAAGGGCAGCCGCCGCCGTCCTTGCGAGGCGCAGGTAAAACCCTCCCCGGGCTGCCCAGCCTCAGTTTTTTGCC
>NW_005054429.1:79296-79726 GCF_000277835.1 Geospiza fortis | reverse complement strand
CCCCCCACCCCCCCCCCCCACCTCCGTTCGTTTAAGGATTTGGGGGCTTTAATACCTCAAGGCAAAAAAAAAAAAGCAAAACTACATATGTATCCCTAACTCGCGGGGGGGGAAAAAATATTAAGAAAAGCAGCCCGCCAAGTGGTTTCTCGTTTTAATTGCATGCAGGTGGCGTATTGGCTCGTCGTTAGTGCTCTTCGCTGAGGTGGTGTATTAAGTGGAGCGACAACAATCACAAAGAGAGTCCGAAGTCATGTTTTTAAACTTGCCTGAAAGCGGGGTGGACTGTCCTCTCATACAATTTAGGGACTCGCACATCTGCGTGTCACTAGTTAAAGTCTTCCCTCTAGGACAAAGCAGAAGAAGTACATTAGGAAGCGTGCAGCGGCGCCGCGAAGGTGCGCGGGGCGGCGGGACGCGGCCCGGCCCG
>NW_005054429.1:78516-79097 GCF_000277835.1 Geospiza fortis | reverse complement strand
GGCGGGGGGAACCTTCCGCCGTGCTGGGAGCGGGGCTCCATTTCTACCTCCGGGTATTTCCTCGAGTTTGGTTGGTTTTTTGGGTTGTTTTGGGTTTTTGGGTTTGGTTTTTTTGTTGTTGTTGTTGTTGTTGTTTTGTTTTGGGTTTTTTTTCTCTCCCTCTTTCCGCGCGACGCTCGCAACTTTTTCTCCCCCAAACTCCCCGTCTTGTGATTAACTTCTTTTTTGGTCTTTAGATCTTCCCCTTTTTCACTGTACTGTGACACACGCTGTCTACCTCGCCTCACTGCTTTAAAAAGTAAGAACAGGAGGGGGTGAGAACTGTTAAACAAAGCCTACAGAAAGCGAACAATGGCCTCCATTCTGCTCCTCTACCCAAACCCCGAGTGCAGAAACCCAGGCTCCTTAACCGGCCGCGCAGCTTCCCAACTCAACGGACCAACAACCCTCCAACTTACAAAGAGCAGAGAAACAAGCCCCTTCTCCCTTCATTAGCGCCTGCCTTGACCCAGCGCCTGGACAGTCCCCAGCGCCTTCCCCCCCCCCCCCCCCCCCCCCCCCCCCCACCCCCCCCCCCCCCC
>NW_005054429.1:77466-78375 GCF_000277835.1 Geospiza fortis | reverse complement strand
CTTCCTTCCACTGCTCCCTCTCTCCTCCTCTCGCCACCTTCCTTCCTTCCTTCCCTCCCTCCTTCCCTCTCCCTCCCCCGCCAACCCCCCGGCCCACTTATTTATTTATTTATGCGTCCCCGTGTATTTATTTGAAATCGTCGCGGGCGAAAATGGAAAAGTAATTTCTCGTTATAAATATCTGGCGGTAATTGTGTTACTGGTGCGAGTTGTTAGGGGTTGTAAAAAGATACAACAGCTCAGTGGGGTGCTCAATTGGGGAGGGACAATTACAATAAAGAGCCCATTCAAGGGGGTTGCTAAAAAAAAGGAGGTAAAATAATGAAATAGTCGCAGCCTTCATTTTCTCTCCCCTTTTTTTCGCCTAAAAATACTCATTCTCTTTCTTTTGCGCCTATAATGAATATTAATTTTACTCTTCCTGCATATGATGGAGAAATCAAAGAGGCACGTTTCCCCATTCAGGACTAGCCACGGTATAATTTATTAAGTAGCTTTTAGTAATCTCAAATCCATAAAAATAAACATCAAACAAGTACTTTCTCGCAGCATGAAGACTTTAGCTGGTAAATATTTACTGCTCTTTGGAGAGCTACCTGATTAGCAGCAGAGCAAGCCCCACTGTACCGCGAAGGAGACGCGGTGATATCTCCGGCAGCCGAGCTGAACGCGGAGCCATCCCTTTAACACACCGAACACGTCTGCACGGGCACACACCGAACGGCGAACCCACCGCTCCACACACAATTCCCTCCCGTGTTTCACGCACAGATCGTGAACGCGGGGCCTACGGGGCCAAAGGAGCCATCCCAAAAGGCGCCAGCAAAACTTGCGGCTCTCGGCCCTGCCCGCACGCACCTCGCGAATGACACCGAGCGGGCTCCAAAGAAAAGAACAGGGGGGAGGTGG
>NW_005054429.1:76438-77262 GCF_000277835.1 Geospiza fortis | reverse complement strand
TCCTCCCCTGCCCCGGCACCCCCGGAGCCCTGCGAGAGCCGGGATGCAATTTGCCGTGCCCTAATAGGCCGGGCCTAATCCGCAACTCGGGGTTTAATCTCGAAATCTTCGCATAATCTCATGGCAGAGAGCATTTTTTCCCCCCCTCTCCCGGTGAAACCGTGTTTAGGCGTTAAGAGCAAAGTTTCGCCTTCCCGGGGCAAACGCGAAAAAGATAAAAACGAATCTGTTTGCGGTGAGTGGCTGGTGAAGGTCAGCAGCTATAAAAATTTATTGTCAAGGGCCAATTTTATTATTTTATGCCCCTAAAATGGGGAAGATGCACTTACTTTTCTTCTCTGGTACGTTGCTGTCGTTTTCCAAAACAGCCTCTGCCAGGTACATTGAATCATTCGAGAAAGTTTGTTTTTAAACTTTCCAGAAATTATTCCTGCTCTGCGTGCCCATGTAACCCCTCCGTGCAAAGCGTTACAAGGTTAAATTCAAACTCAGATTTTTTTTTTTTTTTGCAATTGCACTTGCGAAGGAAAATGGAATCAAGTTTATTGTTGCACTTCGCTGGAGCAATTTGTTTTTTTCTTGCATGAAGAACAGTTTATAACTTCTTAAAAATTAAAAAAAAATAAAAAAAGCTTTGCTGTAGCGAGGGATTGGATCAAAGGGGGTTTTGTAGAAATGAAAGAGGTTAAGAAGTTTTTTAAATTTAAAAAAAAAATAAAGCATTTGGATTTAAAAAGGGTGCAAAAAAAAATTCCCCAAAGCGGGAGCAGGGCGAGCCCCGGTGCGGAGCGGGGACGGGGCCCGCGGCGCTCGGTGCGGGCCGC
>NW_005054429.1:73430-76310 GCF_000277835.1 Geospiza fortis | reverse complement strand
CGGCGCTCGGTGCGGGCCGCTCCGCGCCCCCGGCGCTGCTCCCGCGCCGCAGCTGGGAAAGTTGCCGGCACTGGGGACAAGTTGGGAAGATCCCCGGGTGGCTGATTAAAGCTGACAGCCCTTCAGCTCCGCTCAGCTCCCCGCCTGTACCGCGCCTGGGAGCTGACTTGGCCTAGGATATAGGTCCTTTTTTAATTCTTTTTTTTTTTTCCCTCCCCACGCAACTCTCCCGGCCGCTCTCCCTCTGTTTTTATCTACCGTCAGGAGCGAGCCTTCCCTAACGCAGAGCGCAGAACACAAAGCAGAAGTCGGGGACGGGGCCGCCCCGGGGGCAGCGAGGCGCCGCTTCCCTCCCTCCTCTCTCTCTCCCTCTCTCTCTCTCTCCCTCCCACGCTGCGTGGCGTGGGGCCGGAGCCCAGCCCGGCTCCCGACGAGCCGGGCACCGGCAGCACCGGCACCGCACACACCGGCGCTGCTGGTTTCCCTGAGCAGCAAACGCTGCGTGGGAATGAATTACTGCTGCTGGTGTTGGCATTGGTTTCCCGAGTCAGATGCTTTAGCTTTTCCAGAGGACACGGGCTTATGTGAAAGGCAGAAAGTTTGTGAGCTCCTGGGCTGGAAAGTTCCCTGGGAAGCTCTCCGGAATGCAAATGGAAATATGAGAGAGAGAGAGAGAGAGAGAGAGAAAGAGGAGGGGTGAGAGAGAGAGCCCTGCCTAAATATTAAAATGCGAGGAGGGAGAAGTTGGGAGAATAAATGAACACTCACCTTTATGAGGCATCCTGTCTTGTTGT
Organism: Geospiza fortis; assembly: GCF_000277835.1. NCBI lineage: Eukaryota > Metazoa > Chordata > Aves > Passeriformes > Thraupidae > Geospiza > Geospiza fortis. The sequence goes on along the minus strand of NW_005054429.1, from coordinate 75,516 downwards.
CAAAGCTCCTGTCAATAGTTTAAGAGCGCACTGATTTGAAATGATGGTGCTTTAAAAAGAGTTGCCAGCAAAATAGTTTTTCTCCACTGAAGCTGCTGGTTGTGTGATCTTGAATTCCTGGGAAGGAGACAGAGATTGACAATAAAATGGGCTGTCAGTGACTGGAGAGCGAGAGATAAAAGAGTGTGTGAGTGAAGTGGGGAGAGAGAGGCAGAGCACACCTATGCTGATTGGTGATGGTTCAAGTGTATTAATGTGCGTGTGCCTTGGTCTCTGCCTCGCCTCCACTGCTCTTCACTGGCCCATTAGTGAAGCCTGACCTCTGTCATCATCTTCCAGCAAAACACTTCCTCCCTGCGCCGGGACCCGAGCGGGAAATGCGGCGGAGCCGGGGCCGGCGGTTCAAACCCACTAATCACTCGGCACTGATTTTCAGCTTCCTACAGTGCAGCCAAGATCAAAGTAGGATTATCATAGCACCAATGTTAGATAGCAGGCATTAGAAAATGCTGGAAACAACAGTCATTATACACAAAACAGACAATTCTTCCCCTATATGAAAAAAAAATGGTTTTGAAAAATTGAAACAGGGTCAGACAGGATATGAACTTTTACACTCAGACCATGAAATATAATCACCAATTATGAAAGAATGAAGCTCACAAGTGACTTCTGTTCATTTGTTCTTTGTTTTCAAAGTGCTGCTGGTCAAGAAAGCAACACAAAGGCACTGAGTTTTGTTTACATAGGAGAAATTTCCTAGTGAGACTAATAAAATTCTGTTTAGACACTTTTATTAAAAATGTGACCTTATATAGCAATCATTTAAACTGCATCCTACCTGATGTAAACCAAGATTAAAAGAAATATTGCTCATATCAGTAGGGTACACAATCTATTTTACACAATCTATTTCACCTAAACCTTGAGAACAGTTCAAATGCACACACTCACCCACTGGGAAACAAAACTGTTTATGGTAATGCTCTTTCATCACGAATTTCTCTCCTAGGAACATTGTATTTGCCATGGATTAGGAAGGCAAACAATCACAGTCATGCCCAGAGACTTGTCTGTGGTGAATGGTAACTCTGTGACATATTTTTTTGTGGTTCTTCTGAGATTTAATGTAGTTGAAGAAGAGATTAGCTTAGAATTTGGCATTTATATTAACTGAAGATTTTATGCCTAAAAATCTTTTACATGTATTCAGAACCTAGAAGATTTTCTTCCAGTAGGTGTGTCTCTTATTGGATTGTTCAAAACACTCCAAGAATTCTTCAATTCAGATTAATATTCTCTATAGGTACTCCTTCTGTTTAAGTAATTAGTGATTTTGAATTCTGAGCCTAGAAATGTAATAATTTTCCTCTATTCCTTTCCAGTTTCTCAATATATAGATACAGGGGGCTGGATGTTATGAGAAAGACCTTTCTTTTGTTTTTCACTGTTCCTCCCCAGAACTATTTCAGAAATAAAAAAAAAAAAAAGAAAAGAAAAAAAAAGGCTGGGGGAAAAGAAAGGGAAGAAGGAGAAGAGACAGGAAAAAGAAATTCCAAGAGCCACCGCGGAAAGTGGAGAGTATGAACGCGCAAAGCATAAAATGAAGTCGTAGCCGCATACACTTGACTTCTCTTGACATGTGAAAAGTGCTAAAAGTCAAAGCTCATCAATAAAGTATCTTGAAATTGAATAAGAGCCCTGACAACCATTGCATTCTTAAATAAAGTACAATGAGGAGACAAACGACTCTGCCAAGGAGTTTGCATGTGAGTGAAAGGGCGCCTCAATGGGAGCGGGATAATGGGCTGCTCGGCCGTCATGCACTGTCATCCCCTGTCCCGCCGAGAAGCTGCCACCGCTCCCTAATAGCACAAAATGGGCTCTTAAGAGCCTGCTGCCCGTCCCTGCTCCGCTCCCTTCCCTTCCCTGCCCCCGACGCCGGGGTGCCCACGGCGCTGAGCGCCCCGCTCGGCGCTGGGGAGGCCGGGCTGCGGTGGGCACCGACCCCCGGCCCTTTCTCCATCCCGGGCTGCGGTGGGCACCGACCCCCGGCCCTTTCTCCATCCCGGGCTGCGGCGGGCAC
>NW_005054429.1:72922-73412 GCF_000277835.1 Geospiza fortis | reverse complement strand
GGCACGAAGGGAGAGCGCCCCCCCTCCCGGCCCAGGGTGCAGCCGGCTCCACCTGCAGCAGCGAGGAGCTCTGCCGCCCTGCTCAGGCCTAGGGCAGCCTGCGGGGTTTATTTCCTTTCGAGTTTGGCCCCGAGCCGCGCGTTTTTATAGCGATGGAGCCGGATATCGCGATGGACGCACGGCAGCGTTTGGGTGCGACGGGATTGCCCCCCTGAAGGTAAGGGCAGCCCGAGGGGGGCTCTGCCAACACCAAGCATCTCCCTCAGCCGGCAGCCCCCAGCTCCTCTCCTCTTCCCAAAAACTTCCCAAAGTAACATCCGCCACCAAGTTAACCTGCCCGCGGCCGGACATCCTTCCAGGGGCGCCGAGGAAAAAACTCAGAGAGGCAAAAGAGCAGAGGAGCAAAGTCCAGAATGGAGTACGAACCTGTGCCCCGTGTGCCTGCCCTCCAGGGTGGGTGGTGAGTCCCGGCGAGCCGTCCCGGTCCCCT
>NW_005054429.1:72392-72908 GCF_000277835.1 Geospiza fortis | reverse complement strand
CGGGGCGGGGCGCCCCGCCGCACGCATCCTGCGGGCGAGAGAAAGAGGCTGCTGTTTGTCAGCTCGCATCAGTCTCGGAGGATCCAAAGGGATGTTAAAAGCTGGGATCTAGTCCTTTTTCTCGAGCGAAGTCGGTCGTGTCCGTGGCTTTTGATTTTTTTTTTTTTTTAGCCTCCTCTTTCTGTTGTTGTTGTAGGGGTTTTTTTCCCTGTTGCACTCCCTCTCTAGCAAATAAGAGATTTTTTTTTTTTTTACTCTTATCCACAGGGCGTTAAAGAGGGAAAAGAGAAAAACCACTTTGTCCGAAATTGCAGGCAAATATCATTTTTACAAGCTCTCAATTAGCCATCCCTTGGATTAGCACCTTCTTACGCCTCCTCGCCAGAATAAAGCAGCCGTAATCTTGTTGCTATTTCCCCCTCGGGCACCGCGAGCTTTGTGTTCCCTCCTCCCCAAAAAAACTTTTTAACGCCCCCACCCATCCGAATAAAAAAAAAAAAAAAGAAAAAAGAAAGA
>NW_005054429.1:69701-72165 GCF_000277835.1 Geospiza fortis | reverse complement strand
TTCCGCCATCGAGCAGACTGCCCCTCGCCGCTCTCCCTCCCTGCCCGGCCGGCCTGCTTTTCCTTTTCCTATTTTTTTTTTCTTTTCTTCCTTTTCTCTATTTTTTTCGCCTTTCTTTTTCTTTCTTTTTCCTTTTTATTTTTTTTTTAAAGTGAATTTTCCACTTATAAAATGACTCCGCTGGCCTTTGTAACGGGGGCAGAGGAGCAGCAGCGCTGTGAAGTGCTCGGCGTTCCCCTCGCCCCAAAGCCCTGCTCTCCTGCAGGCGCAGACCGCCACCCCTTTTCCCCTTTCCCTTTTCCCCTTTTCCTCTTTTCCCCTTTCCCCCTTTTCCTCTTTTCCTCTTTCTTTCCGGGGCGAGGGTTGTGCCGTGGGACCCCTCGGCCGTGGGACCCCGCGGCCCCGGCCCCGGCTCTCGGCACGGATTTAGGCACTCTTTGAAGATTTCTACTTTAAAATCCGCACGGGATTAATGTAGCTAGCATTTTTCTGCACCTGAATTGGTTTGGGGTTTTTTTTTCCTCCCTCCACTTTTTTTTTTTCTTTCCTTAACTATACCAAACAAAAAGAAAAAATGGGCGTAATATAAAAATGGTTTAAAAACCAAAGGTAAGTGACTATTATACGTGGCAAGACGCGCCTTTTTCTTTGTTTTTCCTAATTAAAATAATTTTCACTTTTTAAATATAATCTCGCGCCTGGCTATTGATTTATATCAAACAGCAGCGTCCGCTTCCCTTTCGTATTTTGTTAGGTGCCGAAAGCAGAAAGTGCTGAGTTAGAAACTCCAGTATCGTCTCGTTGTATTAATATCTGGGCTGCAAACTACCTTTTTTAATACCCAGAAAAATGCTTAAAGTCCTCTTGTCCAGTTCGGTCTAAAACTGAAGAGATACACAAATCCTGACGTCTTAGACTACAATGCTTTTGCCTCCAGGACACTTAATGCCTATTTGTATATGTAGAGACAGTGTTTGAAACCTATAATGCGCAGGACACTGAGTAAGTGGAGCTTTTCTAGTTTATAAACAATCCGCAAAAAGTTTGGAATCGATTTAACCTCTTTTATGTTGGCCTTTTGCGCGAGGCACAGCTCCGCATGGCAGGATAAAAAAAAAAAAAAAAATAAAAAAAAGCCTTTCTGGACCTCGCCGAAGTCGCTCTGAAATTGGAAGACGGACACACATCTCTCCGTACGAGAAAGCCTTTGATTATAAATATGGGAAAAGTGTCATGCAACCAGACCCGCTCGAAAAGACTTCAGAAAAGAACGGGGGGGGTGAAAGCTTAGCGCATCCTGACGGGCTTTTTAAACGCTATTGATTGGGACAAGCTGTTCAAAACCCCAGTAACAGTTAATCTGCCTGTTAATCAAGCCACTAAGGAGCTCAATGCGAGTTTTATTAGCAACCGGAGAACACAGGCAGCAGGAAGGATCAAAAGCCTACACCCCTGATATTTGTAAAACCGGCCTTTCCCAAAAATATATTTTCAATTACACAGTAATTCGGGGCTTATCAGGGCTCGCTCGCAGCCCCACGCAGATGGCTCCGCAGGCGCTGCCAAAGGCACGGGAGCGAAGGGAGCAGCGGCGCGCCGGCCCCGCCGGGGTGCGGGGTTCAAGAGAACGCCTTGGGGAGGTGTCCCGCTCTCTCCTCTCTCCCATCCCGGACCCTCCCGGCCTCCCGAAATAGCAGCAAAACCTCCACTGGGCAAAGCACGAGGAACCGATGGAGAAACTCCCCGCTTTCGCGTCAATTGCGTTATTAGGCTGAGGGGGTCGAGGGTTCTTTTTCTTTTAGCTGGCGTGTTTGATTTATTGCGGGCAAGTTTGCAGGGCATATTTCCCTCTGCCCATCCTTTTGGTAGAATCTCTCATTTAATCGTTAACAAAAAAAAAAAAAAAAGTTTAAATAGCGAGATTGGTAATTTGGTGAGCCTGAAAGTTGGATTTCAATTAATTGAATGACCAGAAATACTATTATATCGGCTAAAATCAACATTTGATCTTGTCATTTTTTTAATGCAATCCGATTCCTTTATATGTCAGCGAGATATGCATATAAAAGACTATCTGGTCAGAGGTAATTATGTCACAGCTTTTTCTCGGCATGACAGCTGGATAAACACCATCTCCAATAAACATCTCTAATTAGGGAGGAGGATCTGAGATAGATGGTGTTTGATTTATTACTGAAGGAGAATGTCCATTTACCGGTATATTATAGTGAAGCATCACAGGGAGCGTTCCCGCTAACGCACCATAAGGAGTATTTGGAGACGCTCAAAGACAGGTAAGAGGTTATTTTGTTTAGCGTTATTTCGCAGGAAGAACGGCCTTCCTAGGGTACCTCTCTTTCCCACCGACGCCCTGATTTAGCAGAGGCAGCCAGGGCTGGCGACCCAAGCCTGAGTTTGGGCGCCGAGGGGCGATCGCCTCTGGGCGGCCGGAGCGGGACAACCG
>NW_005054429.1:67962-68241 GCF_000277835.1 Geospiza fortis | reverse complement strand
AACCCGGCAGGGTCCTCCAGGGAAGCGTTGGAAACACCACGGCTCCCGCCTGCTTATCTGGCTGTCAATAAAAGGAGATGGCTCCTAACGCAGGGCCAGGTGCTGCCTCCCCGGCTCTCCAGCGCGCCGCTCTCCAGAAACTGCTCAGCAGTGAAGCCAAGTCTGCTTGGCCAGGCCTCGGCGGAGGCAGGCAAACAGCCCCTCGCCAGCGCCAGAGCGCTCTGTTTGCCTTTTTATCTCCTAAAAAAAAAAAAAAAAAAAAAAAAAAAAAAGGGAACG
>NW_005054429.1:66762-67599 GCF_000277835.1 Geospiza fortis | reverse complement strand
GGAAGCGCGGTGGGTGCGGGCGTCGCCGGGCAGGGGATAGGAGCAGGGGCACGGCAACGTGTTACAAATTTATACGCATTACACATATTTGATTTATACTACGTTCCGAAGTTGTGGGCTTTTTCTTTTTTTTTCTTCTTTTCTTTTCTTCTTTTTTATTTTTTTTTTCCAGAGGATGCCCCAAACCCCCGTGTTCACATAGATTGAGCAATTCTCAACACACACTGTAATAATGAGCTTTAATTCTCTATCCAAGCAGAACTTGAGCAATAATAATAAGCACATCAGAACAATTTGTTTACTGTGGCATTGCACAGGCTGCAGGGTCCAAGACTAGCTACAATAAACGGTAAAAACCAAAGGAAAAGCCCTAGAACAGGAAAAATATCGTGATAGAAACGTGGTTTTGGCTTTCAAGGAAAGAGGTACTTGACTAGCGTTGTAGCTCGGATATTTTGCCCTTGTCCAAGGTATGTGTTCTTAAATACTTTCTTTTTATTTCCCCCACACGTTTCTTTGCTTGTCTAACATTTCTCTTTTGCCCCCAGGATTGCGTTTAAACCTCGGTGCAGAAATGTAATTTTGCTCTTGTTTTGTTTGTTGGTTGGTTGGTTGGGTTCTTTTTTTGGTTTGGTTTCTTTTTTTTTTTTTTTTTTATTCTCTCGTCCTGTCGGCTCAGCCCTCTCGCTGTTTGATAGAAACTGAATAGCTCCATCTCTTCGAATAAAAAATACCTGAGTTATCACTGAGGTGGCTTTTTGTGCGCTGCCACGTGAAGTCGGGAGAGCTTTGCGGCTGTGGCGCGGCTGGCAGCCTGCGAGGCTCTCCTGCGACCCG
>NW_005054429.1:65374-66746 GCF_000277835.1 Geospiza fortis | reverse complement strand
GCCCCCACCCGGCCTTGTCGGGAGCGCTCGCCCAGAGCGGGCTGAGCCGGCTGGCACGGGCAACCCGGCCCGCGAACCCCCGGCGAGCTCGGAACTTGTTGTAACAAGCGGGATTAGTGCTGGTTTGGGGGCTCCCAGTTGAGATGCTGCGAGAAACTTCTGGGAACTGAAGCGTCCTAAGGACAGAAATTTAGCAGAAAGATAACATTTCCCCTCGCGAAGAAACCCCGCTGTAGCCGGCTGTGTAATAAGATTGTTGTTTTCAGTGCCGTAGCCTCGCTTCTCATCCGAAAAACAGCAACAAAAAAAATTTCAAGGTTAAAAAGATGCTTCTTGCTTTAAAAAAGAGGAACGTATAGCTATAAATCATTTCTTTATACCCTAACTTTGCAGTTGGGTTTTCTCCTCTCTCCCTCTCTCTCCTTATTTTTCCCCCCCGAAGACTCCTAATGCTATTAATTTGTCGAAAACTTTATTCTGGGCTGTCTCGAATTATTTCCCTTCTCTATCCTTTAAAACATTTTCATAATAAGCGTGACTCCGGACAATGTTTGATTTGTTTTTCTCCCCTCATCCCGGTTTAGACTGAGACATTAGCTGAATTCCCTGGGGGTGATTGGATGCAATTCGCTGAAAGTCGACAGGCACGTCCTGGATGTTAGAAATTCACTTTTCCTCAACGTGACAAGGCTGAGTTCGATCTACAATTGTATTTGAAAGGGCAATGAGCGGAAAGATCTCCCATCATTAAAACCTCCCTCTTCTTTAGCAAAATAACAAGATACTTCATTTGCACACAAACACTCAGGGAAAAAAAAGAATCCCCAAACCCCAACCGACCCGCGATAACTCTTTGATAAAACGCTATCTCCGCATAATTTGGGAGGGGGGGACCACATATCAAAAGGTATCGGAGGACCCCCAAAGCGTCCATGTGATCAAGTTGACTTTTTACTTTAAATCTTGAATAAGATGTGAGTTGTAACAAGGGGATTTGCACTTACTCCATGACCCTTGTAATTGGATTAAATATGGACTGAGACGTACAAAAACATACCAAGATTGACACCTGCCAACTGGACTTCCTTATGATTGATTGTGATGCTTCGTGCTGGCAACAATAATGAAATAAATTGTATGGATAAAACAGCACATTTGTCATTTCCGTGCCATAAGAGAGGAAGGCAGCGTGTTAGGCAAGCTGTTATCTGACAGGCACGAACAGCAGACACAACTAAAGAGCTAAACAAGGATTCCAGACATTGACAAGACAAATTATAACTTGTCACAACCTTTTTAAATTCAGAAGTTTTCAATTAACATATATATTGCTGTTACATATAAGATCGGGCGGACTTAAAACACAAACAGG
>NW_005054429.1:63298-64795 GCF_000277835.1 Geospiza fortis | reverse complement strand
GGGAGGCAGGTGCGGGCTCGCCTGAGCACGGCCCCCGCTCCTGTCGTGACCCCCCAAAATGCAAAGGGAGCTGCGGAGCATTTCCCCCCGTGTCGTGGTGCGCGTTCTCCGAGGAGATGCTGACCTGGCCCGGCCCGGCGAGCATCCCCCGGGAGCTGAGAGAAACGGCGGCTCTCGCTGAAAGCCGTCGGGTCCCACTCGAGGGGCGACTCCGACTCTTGGAGAAATATTTTCCAGCCCCGTTTCTTTGTTCTGAGCGGGATTTTGCAGGGTCCGAGGTGACCGGCAGTAGAAGTGCAGGGGATGGAGCACCGCGGCTTTCCCGGCCATCGCCGGGCACGGAGAAAAAGGACTTTCCCCCCAAAACCCCGAGTCGCAACTTGGGGAAAAAATAACTACTATTCCAAGGCGACCTTTCCATTTGCTGTAATTACTGCCAAACTCATTCCTCTAAATTAAATGCTGCAAGTGATTTGAATCCTCGTAACGCAAAACCCAAGTTCCATCGAATTAGTTGTAGCCTGCTTGCTTTCCCCAGTGACTGCATCTATTAACATTATAATCTCAAACACCATTTTTTATGTAACACTATTGTTAGTAAATCAACTCCTCAGGTCCACAGAGACGCTGACCTCTGTCAATTCAGTGAAAGTGTAATTATCTCCCCGAATCTTGGACAGATTTAAGAGATTACATTTCAACTAAATCTATATCAATGCTAATTTTTTTTTCCAGACTCCAGATGCTAGGCACTCCGAAATGGTGTTTCTGCCCAGCAGAATGGGTTACAAAGAGGAAAGGGCTTGCTGTGTAGAGGGCCAAAAGAAATGAAGCCCCACATAAAATTACACCTTTTTTTTTTTTTTTTTTTTTTTTGCTACAAAACCTGGTTCTTGTATGGCAAAGTCAAACAAAGCAGCTATGCTAAATTAGCGTTAAATAAAGGCTAGTTTAATGCTCGGTTACAGTCAACTGGTGTATATTTGATGGCTAATTGTCTATCAAAATTAAAGAGAAAAGAACAAATGATTCCTTATAAGAAGGTGTTAAAAGCTTCGACAAAAGGACATTTCACAAATATAATATCTGCGGATGGCGAATTGTCCTTTTGAAGCTTTTTTAATGTACTGAAGGCCTGGGACTCCCTAGATATGAATAATGGGGAGAAACGCGCCCTTTTATTCCGAGAGAGCCTCTTTTAAACCAGTCGCTCTAATAAACCGGCGAGGACAATATTCCGGGAGGAACGGGAACCGCGTCGCTGTGATTTCCGACGGCCACTTAAATAAATAATGCCCCGGCAGTAAAAAGGCATTTAAATGTTATTTGGTTTGCGCTTAAAGAGACCTGAGCGGAGAGCAGCTCACACTTGCAAATCAACCCCTACCAGCAGGCAGAAAAGCAGGGATTTGTGGGGCCGTTTGTAGGATGGGGACGGGGATGGGGATGGGCATGGGCATGGGGATGGGGATGGGGATGGGGATGGGGATGGGGATG
>NW_005054429.1:52925-63102 GCF_000277835.1 Geospiza fortis | reverse complement strand
GGCTCCGCGCCCCCGCGGAGGGAGTGCGGGAGAGCCGCAGTATGCAAAAGAGCCCCGGCTAAATCATGCAGCAAGAAGGACAAACCGTCTGGAAAATGGACCCAGGGAGCAGCAAGAAGGGACATTTTTTTATCTCTGACAACTTGTGTCCTAAAGAAAGTACCTTGAAGATAATTGAAATGATTACGATTCATCGCTGCCTTACTTGGAGTGGGAACGGTCAAATAATGAAATCTTAGTAATACAGCAAAAATTTAATTTCCATTGCACCACTGCTCGAGGTTTCCCTTTTCTTTTTCTCTCCCCCCGCCTTTCTTATGCCTAGCGTCCCCTAGAAATTTTGTGCTCGCACATAATTCTGCACTTTGTTGCATTATTCATATTTTCGGGGTAATTTCCCATCTCCTCCCACCCTTTTCCTTTAGTAACGGTCTCGGGAACTTCCAGATGTGGGTGCGTGGAATCTTCTGGAAGGAGCTGTCCCGAGAGGCTGGGGAGGAATCCCCAAACTAAGCCCAGCCAGGCCGGGGTGGTTGCTGCAGCCTGAGAGGAGATTTTGGCCAAGTACCCCCTCCCACAGCCACCTCCGGCCACGATGAGCAGGGGCTGGGCAGGCACCGTGGTCTGTCTCACCCGGGACAGCAGTGATAATTCATTTTTGGAAACTGTTCTGGGACCCAGTCCCTGTGGGTTTTAAAAATTATTATTATTATTGTTGTTGTTGTTATAGTTATATTATTATTACTGTTATTGTTATTATTATTTATTTTGCTAGCCTTTGGATATCACGATTCTAATTATTGTTATTGCGTTTTCTTGCTATTTTCACCTGAAAAAAAAAATATTTCCCAGAAGCTGCAGGGTGTCCCAGTGATGCCGAGGGTTTGTTTGACCGAGGTGTTTTTTGCCGGAGCTTTTGGCTGGAGGAGGGCACCAGGGCTCATCCGCGCAGGGAAATGGGATGGGGCCAGGGCGACCCTGTGCCCCAGTGTCCCCCTCGGTGTCCCCAGCCCCTGTGGCAGTTGCTGGCCGTGCCTGAGCCCCCTTGCAGCCTCTCACCTCGCAGATTGTGCAGGAGGCAGCCTTGCCTTTTAATCCAAGCCAGGGATGGAGCAGGGTACATCCTCAATGCAACTAACTGTTTCTAAAAAAAAGACCATCTGGTAATTGTCTTCCTTTAGATCTTCCCTTAATTATGCTTTTAATTAAAGATGGTTCAAGGCATTGGACCACATGAAGGGCAGTAATTACAAATTACATTACAAACCCAACAGATGTAGCTCTATCTGCTGGGAAAAAGGTACCGGAATAAAATTTGACTAAACTTTAGGATAAATTAATCCGCTGCCTTGAGAACAGAAGCACATTTTTTATTATGCAGACTCTAGCCAGGATTTAAGTTCTCTGTCATGATTGTTTTCATATTTCTTTGACATCTATTGATTTGGAGGCAGCTGCAAGGCTTTGTCGCAAGAGAGAAGAGCAGTCACAATATATTAGCTTGATGGCATAACTCGAATATGAGTAGGAAGGATAGAAACATGACAGGGAGCCACGTGACTGAGTGATGGGTCTCCAACAAAATAAAGAAATTAATTTTTAATAAAAAGCTTTAAAAACACCACAGCTAGTGCAACGGCAAGGGGAACGACAGAACTTGTTAATTATCGAGCTTTGGAGCGCCTGAAATTTACCCCTGAAGACCGAGAGGGGACGGGCTTTTAATTGCCAGCCAGGACCGGTGGAGTCTCCAGGAGCAGAGCCCCCGTGCCCCGGGTGGAGCCAGGCCTGGCCTGGGCAGCTCGGGGCACCGCCAGGGCTGGGAATGAGCATCCTGCTCTGCCCGGGATCTGCTCGGGGCAAAGCTCCCCGACCCAGAGTGGGGTTTATGCAAAGCAATGCAGAGCTGATAGCCTCGGTAATGAGGGAAGGCAGCGCAGGCTCCAAGATTCCCAGGGGGAATATGGCCCTGCTAATCTGTGGTCACCGATGGCTCTGGATGTGCTACTCAAAATGCATCTTGTGGGGCTGCAGGGATACTGGAGCAGGAACCCTTAAAATGACCTGGCTGGCACGCTGGGAGGAGATCAAGAGGCTGGGTTTTTCACAAGCCCAGTTCTGGTTCAGTGGATAAAGACATCACTGATGATCAAGAGGCTGTCTTTAAGTCTACATCCAGTTCAAAGGATGCGCCTCTCTTGCATTTTGCCAAAATCCTGTGCTAAATGTGTAACTGGGAGCGCAAAGTATTTGAGCAGGTTTGGGCAAAGTAACAGAATTTCCCTGTCTGGGGGAGGCTGTTTGCTGAAAGCAGTCATTGAAGTCGGGCTGGGGAGCAGGGACAGTGAGGATTCACATGTCAGACGCTCCATCAGACCATTAAAGAGAAATTAAAGAGAAATTAAGTCGGGACGGTTCGTCTTCCCCTCTCCCAGCTCCACCTCTGTGGAAAAAGCACAATAAAAAACCATCCAGGCAGCTCCTGGACGTGGCGGGTGTCTCCCCTTCAAGTGAGACACCTTCAGTGTCCCTTGAGGTGACACTGGACACGGGAGGCCTTGGGGGCGAGGCTGCTGGGGCTCCCCCTGCGCTGCACCCCAAACCCCAGTGAGCACGGGGGCGGCAGCCAGGCCACCCCAAAGGCCAGGCCAAGCACACGAGGGGCTGTAGCACATCTCTGCCCTCCCTGTCACACACAGACACCAGCAGGGATGCTCTTCCTGGCTTTCCAGGGTGCCTCTGCACAGCCCAAGGACAGAGCAGAGCACCCACACTCTCACACACCCTCTGCTCACCGTGCCACGTCTCTTTCCTCCCGAGGCAGCCAGCCCCGTGGATGTCTAACCCATCTCCTTACCCACTGCTGGATTTGCTCCTGCGTGGGCTGCAGGAAAGGGGGCAGATCCTCGTGGCCTCCGGTGGCCCAGGTGCCAGGAAGGGAGGGTTTTGGGCAGAGCTCTCTGGATGCCCCTCAAGCAGTTGGCTCAGGGCTCCCAGTAAGGCTGCTGGGATTTAGGATTGCCCAGGGTCAGTGGGTATGGCCACACCACGAGCCCCTGGGCAGCACGTGGCAGCTCCAACACTCTCATTTCATTTCAAAATGAGCAAACATAACCCTCCCCTACCTGTAATTTTAGCCCCGTGTTTTGCTATCACTTCCCACTTCCTGCAAGCGACCCTGATGACAAAATCCCATTATTATTATTATCCCATTAATTTCAGGTTTAAAAATTCCATATGTTATCCAGGAAAACCTGTGTCCACAAGGTAATTGGTGAATGTAAGGTTACAGATACTCCTGGAAACTCTTACTGCTTATTTATATAGAACTTTTGTAACACATGTACATATAACCAAAAAAAACGTTCTGCCCCGAATTGCAATAATGCTTTTAGATCAGATGCAATATGGGATATAGATTTATTTAAATATATTAATATCACACACACATACATATAAAATATATTTGTTTATTTATATTATACATATTTAAATAAACCTAAATCCAGAACATATTTATATGCTATAAAGACAGTGCAAAAATAGAATTTAGATTTTTATAATAATTTCTGTGTGATTTAATTGCTCTGCCCACGGCCCCATGTGTCTCCATTCAGAAAGGATGCAACACGTTACCAAACAAATGTTTCTTTGTGAAATATGTGAAAGACTACAGATGTTTCCCTGATCTGCTGGGTAAATCTCGGAGCCTTTTGGGTGACGTGGTCTGCACTTGTTTACACAGCAAGTGAGCAAGTGAGGCGTGCTTTACCCCGAGCTGCAAGGCTTGCCAGACCTAAAGCTAAAGCCATACATGCAGCCCTGGCTTTCACAGGTCTGATCCAAGGCTTGCTGATGGGATGGACAAATTCCCAGGTCCACGTGATGCGGCCACTGGGCTGAAACCGCAGCTCACACAGTGCACGGTGATGTTTGTGTCAACAGCTGAACACCACAGGTTTTCTTCCTGTTCTTCTTTTGCCATCTGTGTACCAAGCACGTTTTTCTCCCTGTTATGGCCTAAAATATCATTCTTGGAAAACGAGAGTCCTTGTGACTGTTTGGTGCAGAGAATGTGCAGTTTGCCGAATTAATGCCGTGTTTCTGGCGCTTTGGGTAGGGGCTGGAAGCAGAGAGCAGCTGAAGTGTGTGAGGGTTCTGTGTCTTTAACAGCTCCTCTCGCTATCCACGTGAGAATCCTGTCTCATGCAGCACTGATGGAGCATAAACTCACATCTCCAGAGGTGTGGAGTAGATGCAATCATGTTTTTGGAGCTTATTTCTCGGAGTTTCTCTGAGCTGATGCTGTCTGTGGAGGGTCACGAGTTGGGAATGTCTGTGTGAGTCTCAGCAGCCAAGCCCAGCCCTGCAGGTCAGTCTAAGGCACCAGAAAATCCTCCTGGTAGGGCTGCCACATGAAGCCATGTTTTTAAAATGTGTCTGGATGGAATGTTGTGGTTTTTCTCTGGTTTTAGAGGCAGATTGTCTCGATTACATATTGTCCTTGCAAACAAAGGGTGAGAAAATACTCGCTCCAAGCAGAACAGAAGCAAATTTAACACTTCCAAAAAGCACTGACAATTACTTTCCTGGGCAGGGTGATGCCACGTTTTTAAGGTGTAATATTCATGTAAGTTCAGCCCCTGTTAGATGTTTACAGAAGTCACATTGTGTTCAGGGCATAACTTGCTCAGTGGCAGCAAATTCATCAGCGGTGGGTCAGATTCCACAGGCTTTACTTGGAGACTGGAAATCTGCCCGTTCTGCACCTCTGCCAGCAGGTTATTCCCAGCTGGGTTTAGGAACAGATGAAAATTTGGGTAAAAGAAGAATATATACTGATATAAGAAGAATATATGCTGATACAGTCTTACAATAAGCGGGGAAAGCTTGAAGCTGCTGTGTCATTTGGGATGGCAGAAATAGCCCCTGATGACAATATTCAGGGTTTTTCTGGGAATTCCCAGTAATAGCAGGTCATATCTATTACATGGTTTTCCATGAAACACCCAAATACCTCCCTGCTCTGTGGGTGCATTAAACCTTATAGACCAGATGAAATACGAACATTTCTTTATTCTCCTAAATTTTTTTTCCCTGATTGGTTAAAAAATGAGAACTTGGAATTTTTATTAGGAATTTCTCCCTATTTTCTTTAGCAAATAACCCAGTTGTTCTTAGGCAGCGAGTGGCAAACCTTTGCTGGCAAACATTTGCAGTGCACTGAAGTGGAGTTACATAAAACACTGTAACATTTGAAGGACCCTAAATGCGTGCCCTGACACACCTACAGCCATGGCCCCTCAGATTTCTGCCTCTCTCAGAAACAGAATCTCCCTTTTTGTTACAAGGGCACATTTATCTGTTTATAACCTGCTTTGGGGCAAGCATGTCAAAGGGATAAGGCACACATGTGAGTTCCAGATAAAGATCCACCAGGACAGGAATTTTTCTGTATGTCCATTCTTACAAACAAGATTTACTGATTGGCACTGAGAGCCAAATGCTTCCTTCACGTCCCCAGGTCACCAAACCCCACCAGGAACAGTAGCTAAGCTTGTGCAATACAAGTGGATTCCAAAACAAGGGACATTTGGAGCAAAGTGGGCAAATATTGAAACTGTTTGCTTTTTCTTGTCTTAGGGAAAAAAAAAATAAATTGAAATGTTGGTGTGTCTGCAATTGTCTGGCTGCTAATTAGTGGTGTGCACCACAGTTGGGTTTGGAAGGACCCACACATGGAGCTGAGCCTGCCCAGCTGGGCAGCAGCAAAGCTCCCTCTGCTTGCATTGACTCTTACACGGCTTCCCCAGTGAAATCACAAATCCAAAAGCAAACCCTGCCACTCAGGGACAATGCATAGATTTGCCACAGTCCTTGGAGGACTGACAATCCTAAAATCAATGGCTGGATTACCCTGATCCTTATCTGTAGGCGTCTCATCTGCAATAGATAAAGTATTGATAGGTTGCTTCATTTCTTGGAGCAGTTTGGATCTCCATGTGGGGAGGCACAGTGGAGCAGTAATTGCATTTTCTGGTGTGAGAAACAGCTTCTTAAGGAAGCCAAAGCCAAGGCATTTGATGGGCTGTGAATTGCTGCTGCCTCCTGGCACATGTCTGAGCATACATTTGATTACAATATTGCTGCGCTCCACATTTTTGCAATAGCCACAATGCATTGCTGATTCAGGCACTGGCATGCAGGGACGTGCACATATGTGAGAGACAGTGTGTGTGTCTGGAGACAGGGAGATGGTCTTCCCTGGAGATGGACATTTCAAGTATTTGGTGCTGCTTTTGCACCACCCAAATCTCCAGGTACACATCCCCAGCTATTACTAAACAGCAGGATGTGAAAAAATCCCCTGAATAGTCAGATTAGTGGGACTATTAGGACATTAAAAAAATCAGAACTCTATTATTTTGTGTTACATGTTATGAGCTCTAGGACCTTACCAGTAATAGTGGGAGGCTGGGAGAAAAGGGGTTGTGACCTGGGTGTAAATTTCTTGTAGATCACATATAGTTAATTACAGAGAGTTAGAAGATGCAGAGCTGCACACATCAAACACAGAGCTGTATTGATTTAATAATGTGTGATTATTACTGACCGTGTCTGACAGAAGTGTGCCAAAGCCAGATTTACCCCCAGATGTGGAAATCAGAGACCAAAGGCGTGCAGGAGAAAGCTCAGTGTGCCCGAGGCCGATGGAAGTTTACCCACTGCCCTTCCCTTTCCTGTCTGCTGCTTCTCTGCAGATGTCACTTATTCCACCCACAGGAGGCTGCAGGTAACAGGGGAGAGATGGCACTCAGATATTGCAGATTCTGCACTTGCATGTCCAGGGTTTACAGACAATAGTGTGTTTTTCTAAGGTTTTTTTTTTTATTTTTCTCCATGAAGTGCCCGTATCCCGCGTGATTTGTCTATGAGTCACATTCTGAATCCCCCTATTCAAACAAAAATCTCCCTTTTGCTGCCTGACTTTGACTAACAGCCATAACATCCTCAGATGGTTGTTTCAGAATCTGCTGCACTATTTGTGCACACACACACACACAGAGCTTGCATCCATAAATAAGTGTGTTAAATTCATGAGGGTGCAGTGGAAGACCAGATGTATCAGTAGGTGTTGGAATTCTTAGGTAATAAGGAATTTACAGCAGCTTTATTGATTTTTTTCCTCCAGGTCTTCAGCCATGCTCTTAGTGATGTTTATTGCACATAGCCACGATCTTTGCATATTTGGAGGAGTAAATTAAACATCTGTGTTGCATGCACATCTCTTGGAGCCTGTGCCTGAAGCAAGATAAAAAAAAAGGAGCTAAAGTTAAGGGAATATTGCATTCTCCCGAAAAATACTCAAAAAATGAAGCTGATACAAATAATGTAAACAGACAGAACCAAATGAACTACTTTTAAATACCACTCTGGCCGTTTCACTTGGAGTCAAACCAGTGGAAAAAGCCGTGGCAAAGGGAGGAACCATCAGTGAGGAAGAACAGACGTTAAGGGAGAGTAAAGTGTAATGAGAAGAAACCCAATATTGACAGATCATGTAGAGCAGAAGGAGATGGGCTAGAAAAACGCAGTCCAACGCAGGCAGAAATATGCTGTTTAGCAGGAGGGAGCAGCCACAGAAGGCAGCTCCACTTTGTGAGGTTTGCCCTTCCCTACAAGGCGAGGGAAGCTCTCTGAAATGTGGAAAACTTTCCAGAGCCCCAAACCCTCGAGGGGGAAGGACACAGAGGGACAAAATCAGAGCCACCCGTGGGCTCTGAGCCATGTCCAGCCCTCCAGGCTGGCACTTCCCCAGGGGTCCCAAAATCCAGCTTGGCTCCTTCTGGGCATGGAGGTGCTTCAGGTTGTGGCACCAAACCCCCAATTTTCAAGGATGGCCCAGCCAGGCTTTAGGGGCATTTCTTTTGTGATTTGTCCCTGGTGCAGGCAGTGTTTCTGGAGTGTGGCCATGGTCCTGGAGGGGGCCTTCTACAAATTCTGCTCCTAGAAATATTCCTCTTCTGCTTCTGCAAGGGATTTCCTGGGGTTCTGCATTTCCCTGCTAAGGGTCCCCCTGAATCTTTGCAGGCTCAGGGGTCTGGGCTTAATTTCAAAGCAATGTCCAGGAGTGGAACTGAGTTTTGATTAAGGAAAAAACAAATGAATGCACAGTTATGGCAACAACAGAACAACACAGCCCTTGCATTAGAAATAAATTGGACATAATCTAAACTGGCCTAACCTAAATTGGTTAGGCTTGACACGCTGTTTTGCAAATGGCTTTGGTCTTGCGTTGCACAAAACAATTTTATTTTACTGATATGACATACTCCAACGTAATAAAGATTTGCTGAGTATCTGGCATTTGCTTGATGCTAGTGATTTGTGCTGATTGTGTGCACTCTGTGTTTGACCACTATTCAGCCACCTCTAAATCAATCACCTGAGGAAATTCATTGAAAAAACTGCAGAAATGCATTTCTGGGCACAAAGCTCTCACGCGGTAGGACACTGAACTTTTACTAAGTGGGTTTTACCTGCAGGAATAAAACACTGCACACACCCATTTTGCACATTTTTAATTACATTTTATTGCCCAGCAAGGCATATCCACAGATATCCTCAGGTATATTGAGAGCTGGTGTGGTGGCAGAGCAGGTCTGCACCAGTGGGTCACTGAAACTGGACGTGCAAGCAGAAGCTGGGTGACGACAGCAGTTTATTTAGGCTGCTTCAGTGCAGCTCAGCTTGTGCATGAATGGTAAAAAATACAGAAAAATATTCCTCTGGCAGCAGCTGCTTCCCAGCCATTAACACCACGGCCACAGTGGTTCTGAGAGGCTCTTTGGCTGGGGGTTCAAAATATGGGTTAAAAGCTAGAAAAATGCAGTGTTAAACAGCACAGCTGTACTCTCCCAAGCACGCACCAAGGCATCAAACACAGGAAAATACAACATTGCACTCCAAGCATTTTTTTTTTTTCATCAAGGCAAGAAGGTGTTTGTAAATATTCGGTGTCCAGGAGCTGCTTGAAATTCTCAAATTTTCAGAGATTTTGTGTGCCAGCATGAGGAGAGGCTCTGGGTCAGGGTCTGCTTGCTCTTGCAAGCTGCTAAGCACTGGCAATTTTCATTTACTGTGAAAGCCTGACATATATATATATATATATATAAAAATAAATATAAATATAAAACATTTATAAAAATGCAATGGAGAAAAGGGAGAGCCCAGGTGCTGTCTGAAAATTGCAAGTGATTTGCTACTTCCACTTGTATCTGCAGAATATTATCAGAATATGAGCTGCACAGTGCAATAGCAGAGGGAATCAGTTGTTGGGATCTCAGGTTCCTGATTTCCTCTGACAACAAGAAAATCTACCCACACTTCCAGCTTTAGGAAGAGTCGATGTAAGCACAGAAATCCCCACCAGTCTCTGCCCTGAAATCAAGTTCTTAACTTTAGGATCACTTTTATTTGAGTTTCTTACACTTCAGCAAAACGCAGAGAGCTTGACAAATTCATTTTGCAAGAGAAAGTCTGCTACAACTTGTTTGCTTTCTGGGTTTGAAATGGGGATGCAGTGCAAAACATTCCTAAAAAAAATAAATTTTTTTTCACTGCAGTTAAAGTAAATTTTAGAGGGACTGGCACACCATGGTACACACTGGTAGATATAAGTGTGGGTGAATAAGCAGTGCTGTTAAAAATCCTTGTGCACATTTCAGGTGCAGTTCAGTTATTTGAGCTCGCAGATTTTGCCTTCTCAGGCAAGTAAAATGATTTTATTTTGCAGATAAGGGTTTTTTTCTAATTGCAAGTTTACAACTAGTGTTTGAACAAGAAGAAATGCTTATTAGAAACGAATGTATTCTGGCAGGACCCTGAAATTATAAGTATGCATTGAAGTGGATTGTTCAGCTTAATCTCCAGGATCTTTGACTTCACTAAGTAGGTCAGACCAGCAGTGAAGGCAGATGCCATAAGACAGGGTTAAAAATCTAAGCAAAATCTCAGGGAATGAGCTATCCCCAAACTCAGCACCTCAAAGGATAGTAAAAACCCCTCAAACCAGTTCTCAGGTGAGAAATTATATTTGCAGGAGGCCTGTGTACAATTTTCTTTAAAAAACACCTACTCAGAGACAGCTGCTGGTGGAGAAATGAGACTGTGCACG
>NW_005054429.1:52100-52915 GCF_000277835.1 Geospiza fortis | reverse complement strand
ACCCTGTCCTTGTTTTGCAGAGCTGTGCAGACAGAGGGACAGCTCGGGCAGGATAGACTCCTCTCCTTGGAATCCACCCCGAGCTGCAGATCTGCTCCCGAACAGCAGGAGCCACCCCAGGCATCCCGGGAAAAGGGTCTGCCTCAGGATGCCAAACGCACCGAGGAGCTTCACAGAAAGTGATTCTCTGCGCTGCTGCTGCTGCACAAAAAGATCCCAAAAATCCCCAAGCCAGGGCTTTGGGTTGGGGCAACCAAGGTGGGGTCTGGAGTGCAAGGCGGCTCTGGGGATGTGCCCAGCCTGGGAGGGGACAGAAGTCACAGCCTCGGGGACAGGGTGTGCCCAGGGCTGGCATGTGCCAGGATGTGCCCAGGGCTGGCATGTGCCATGACGTGGCTGGGAGCAGCAGCAGCTGCCCAGGGGCAGGGCTGGGGCTGGCAGGGGGAAAGGAGCCATACCAGAGTCAGTCACCGAGGTGTCCCCAGGTCACCTCGGCCTGCCAGCCCTCCCCCTGGGCACAGGGCTGCAGCCTGGAACTTTCCCTGGAGTTGCTGGGTGCTGCAGGGCACCTCTGCAAGGTGCCATCTGAGCGGGTGGCGCCAGGTGGGGAACAAGAGGGTGGTGCCAGGAGTTGATGATTTGTAATTGTAATTAATTATTTGTGCACAAATAATTTGTAAAGAGGCTTAGGCCATGGGGCTGCTGACTGAAACGTGAAGAGGGTCTGGGCAGGGAGAAATGGGCAGGGAGAAAAGGGCACTGGGGACATGGCACTGTCACAACTGCTTGCCCTGCTGCCCCATGCTGCCTTCTGA
>NW_005054429.1:12998-52063 GCF_000277835.1 Geospiza fortis | reverse complement strand
AAAGTCAGTAAAAACAGCACATTTAGGGGTTCCCTCTGTGCCCACTTTTGGGGGTGTCCTTTCCAGGAGGAGGCACTGGAAATGGATGCCTGGAGGAAAACCCACAGAGGAGCCTGGCCCTGGGAGCCAGACCCCAAAGTGCAGCGAGCATCACCTGCCCCGTGGGAAGCTGTGTGAGCCAGGATGGAGCCCGGGCTGTCACTCTGTCCCAGGACAGAGCCCGGGCTGTCACCCTGGCCTGGGACAGATCCCAGGCTGTCACCCTGGCCCGGGACAGAGCCCAGGCTGTCACCCTGGCCCGGGACAGATCCCAGGCTGTCACCTTGGCCCGGGACAGGGCCCAGGCTGTCACCCTGGCCCGGGATAGATCCCAGGCTGTCACCCTGGCTCGCTCCCGCTGCCGCCTGCCAAGCCAGCGGCACAGGGGAGCCAGGGGGATAATGCACCGCATTGTGCTCTCGCTGCACCTTTTCCCCTTCCACAATCTCGCCATTGTGCGCCTTTTATCGCTGTTAAACTCCCGATGATCATCAAAGGGAGAGAAGTTCATCAAAACAGGGGTGAAACAAAGGGCTTTGGAGGCTGGGATTGGAAAGGCCGGCGCTGGGCACGGCCAGCCCCGGCGAGGCCGCTCCGAGCCCGCACTTGCTGCGGGAGCTGCCGGAGCCCATCCCTGCCCCGCTCCCGGCGCATCCCGGAGCGGCCGGCCCGGGAGAGCGCGTCCTTTATGCACAGGGGCGAAATAAAAATCCTGAATGCTGCTTGCTAATGACAGCTGGGAGGGCTTTGGCTTTCCCCAGGAATAAACGCTGGGAACTCAAATAACCGGGAATGGTTTTGCAGCTCGCGGTTGTGTTAATAAGGTACAAACCGCGCAAAATGCACCGGCCCCGGGAGAATTGTGAATTCTGGTTGCAGCTCTTTTTTTTTTTTTTTTTTTTTTTTTTTTTAAAGCACAAAAAGACCTAGTGGGAGATGGGGCAAGGGCAGGGCTGGTTCTGAGATTAGCACTTTTTGCCAGGGGAAGGCAGAGTGGGTCCCCTTAGGAAGATGTCCATTAGCTAAAGTCACGTTCCAAGAATGAGCCCGAGGTCTGCTCCAAAGTGCCTGACGCCTGGGACAAGAACAAAATATTTATTATTTACTCGATTACTTTTCCCCTTAAAAAAGACATTTTTTTTTTTTCTTAGATCTTCCCATTTCCCATTCAGTAGCTGCTCCAGCCCACTTGCAGAAAACACAACCAAAGGGAGCAGAAATTCAGAAATGTTTCAGCCTGCAGTGACAGGGGTGAAAAAAACCCCCTTTTTTTTCCTTGGAGGAAAAAAAGGATGACTCTTTTTCAAATATCTGTGGAGAAATACACTGATTGTGGATTTATGTCTCCTATTTTCCAGTCTTGCAATCACAGAGCATACCGAACTCCAGCTGAGGTGATGCTCATTTTGTGCCAGAGAGACAGCACATGGCACAAAGCAGATTTCATTCCCAGCTCTAGATAAAAAGTTTGCTACCACGGGCTTACATGAGGGTTGATTTATTCAACCCAGAAGTGGAGGCCTGAGGATGATAGGCTGTAAGGTCTGTTTTGGTGGGCAGTGGTTTCTCTATTAAAATAAGGTGAAAGGTTTTGTCAGCAGAGTGATACCTTTATCCTAAAAAACCCAACCCTGTCATTAGTAAGCAGGAAAACAGAAAATATAAATAAATATCAGAGAAGGGGGAAAAAATCCTCTCAAAGTCTTGTAAGATCAAGGCCAGCCATGCCCTCTGGACCACCTTATTTTTAGAAGTGGCCCATGCAGGGAACATACATGCCAAAGTAATCCACGGGCTGGGGTATTAGGTGGTGTGATTCAGACAAAGGGCATTTTTTAAAGTCCATATAATGCTGAACACAAAGATAACCTCCAGCTACAGCTAGGCCTGCAGGTTGCTACAAAACCCCCGAGAAAGCCTCTGCAAGAAGGGGTAAACAATTAACACAAATTTTAAATCAATGCGCTGCCACCTTAATAGCCGGCGAAGTCAGCCAAGACGGGTGTAATGTGATGAGACAGTTTAATTCTTGTTATGACATTAGCTGCAGACTTTTACAACAGCTGAAAATGCTGGAGTGAGAAGAGTTTCCAATTATCACTGAGCTCCAATACACAACTCTGGATTAGACTGAGGCATGAACAAGGGCTCCTCAGCCTGGAAAACAACACGGAGCAGAGGCTGCGGAAGTTTCCGAAATCCCATGAAGACATTCTCTCTTCTCCCCCTTTGCTGATACATTTTCACCCCCTGAAAAGGTTTATTTCAGATAAAATAAGCCCATTTTCAAGAGCCTTGCTGTGAAACCAGCTCCTAAGCTGTGTGTGCTACAGTATGATACACCATAAATCCCCACGTCCAAGGAGGTGAACCGAACCAACCTGAAACGATTCTGTTTTCCCAGCATTAAGCTTCAAAAAAAATTAAAAGTCACCCAGGCTTGAAGGCAGATAGACAGGTAATAAGCCATGACAGCACTTCACGGGAATCCACAGGAATAGGCAAGCAGGTCTGGGTGTCAGCCATATAAAAAATAGGATCATCAGAGCCAGAGCTCCGAATAATGCCGCCAAGTGCGAGCATGTCCAGGGTAAAGGCAAGCGGGCTGTGAACAGGAGCCCCAGGCAGTGGCGAGTTTAGCTGAGGGGCTGCCGGCTGGGGAGGCTGCACCCCTTCCCCAGACAAGGGCTGAGAGCCTGGAAATGCAAATCCCTGAGCTGGGAATTCCGGGCTGCAATTCCCACACCAGCAAGGAGGTTCTCCTGCGGGGTAACGCAGCTGCGCTCACCGGCTGGGGATTTGGTTTTCATGGGCTGGGGTGCTTCTGCCCCAGGTTTATTTCATGCCTTGTGTTTGAACTGCTTTTGTGCTCTTTCTTCCTTTCTTTCCTTTCTTTCTCGTTTTCTTTCTCTCTTTCTTTCTCTCTCTCTTTCTCTCTCTCTCTCTTTCTCTCTTTCTAATTTTTTTTGTGAATCTCACCAGAACAACACTCCTCCCAGACCTCACTTACACAGGATAATTTGTCATAACAAGCCATCCACCTCTTCCACAGCTTTTACCCAACTCTTATTTCCCACTGCAAACACGGGTGGTTTGAAACAGCGACTCTTCAGTCCAAAGCTGTCCCATTTTGTATTGCTCGTGTCACATCGCTCTGCCTTTTTTTAATATTGCTTTTGGAAAAAATTGGGTCACTGTTTCCTGTTCAGATCATAAGGAGAGAAATCTTTTTGTCAGGCTTCTCCTGGTACAATCCTTCTGGGTTTCCTCCATGTTATTTCTCATAGCTGGGAATACAGGCTTTGGAAAGGAAAAAAGCAGACTGGTAAGAGGATAACTGGGAAAAGCCTGGAGCTGGAAAAGGTCTTTGCTGAAAAGTGAGTTATAATTCACTAAAAGGCCTTCTCCACTCCCATGAGTGTTCCACACAGCCTGATTACATCCCAGAAGTCCCCCTTGCTTCCAGGTTGGGTAAGGCCTTTGCTTAAAAATAAGTCATCTCTCTCTAAAATGCTCTTCCCCGTATTTTTAAAAGCCCTGTGAGTGTTTGCAGGAGTCACCTTGGGTAGCCTGGACCGCAGGGAGCAGCAAGGGTCCCACAGCAGGCAGGGACAGAGAGGATGTCACAGAGGGAGAAAAGCTGGCGCTCCACTCAAAGCTCCTAAATCCTAACAGAAGACACCTGCCTGAAGTCAGTCCTTGTTTTTTTCCCCTGTTCCATGCTCTTTATTTGGCAACTCATTTTTAAAAAAGGTTGAGCTGAAAAGTTGCTGCGTCATGCAGTACCTTATTCTGCGTGGTAAGGTAGGATAATTCCTCATTAAAATGGTTGGCTTCCAACCTCCTCCCCTCCCTGGTGAACGAATAAATAAATAAATACACTCAAATGTGTCCTGGATATGCTTTCCCTGCTGTTTCCCAAGCAGAGAGGGGAGCTCTGGGTCTGGCATGCAGCTCCAGGGGCTAAAGGGCAGCTGAGGGGTGCTTGTGGGGTGGCACTGAGGGACATCCTGGGGACACCTGTACCCCTTGCAGGTGACAAAACACTCCTGACCTGCTTGGATGTGTGCTCAGTCCCTCCAGGTGCCGCTCCCCTGCCCTGGTGCCACCTGCCAGGCTCCTCGTTCAGGATCTCACTGGCTGTCTGCTCCTCTCCCAGAAATTCACCTCCAGCTTTTTTACTCCACAATGCCAAATCCCCGGAGAGAAAAAGGGATTTCATGCCTTTATATGGAACTGCAAACCTGTATTCAAGCATCTAAAGATGTTTTTATCAAAAAATCTCGATGGCTGCCAACTTCTCTAAATCCCAAACTATCATTACACATTTAGTCTTAGACAGGGGATTTTTCTGGATCTTCCCTCCTGACCCAGCAATAAAGCCAAGTTGGTTTGAGATTGAAGATTCATTTATCTCTCCTTGGCAATTATCTCTATTACTGCCCACAATCCTTCCCAATCTTTTTAAACAACATCCTGCTATTAAAGCCACTTGGCAAGCATTTAAAGCCCTGGGATAAGTTAACCATGCACAAAATATCCCACTTGGGGAAGGATCCAGCTATAAAAATAAATGGTTTACGTTCCGAGGGCCACGGTTCAGGATGGGCATTCTTCATTTGTGAAGAGAGGTCATCATTGCTGACAATAAAATTATGTAGGACCTGATCCTCCCCCACTGAGCTCAATAGCAAAATCCCTCCTGGTTTCAATGGTGTTTTCCGGGGTCAGTCGCCGGGAAAGCCGACATTCCACAAAGTTGCTGAAAATCTATAATTGGATATATTAAGAGAGCTTTCAAAGAGATGTCAGATTTGGAGGCTTAGTGTAAACTGCGCTGCAGAGGGGATCATTTCGTATAACCCAATCAATAAAGATTTTTTTTAATTTTTATTTTTTTTTTTCAGCGTTACTTTTCTGCTTGATCCCCGATGACGGCAAAGCTGAGCTCTGGACACTCCCTGTGGGCACAGAAAGAAGGGCTGGGAGCCTGGGCCACCCTCTGGGGACAAAGATCCTGCCAAGGGAGCTGGTGGGAGCTGCGAGGGGTGCAACCCTGCCCGTGTTTGATCCAGTGCCTTTGCTCACACCATGGAGGTAACTCGTGCGTGTAAGTGCTGGGATACCGAGCCCTTATTTTCATGGCGTTGCTGGTTTCCTGTCACAACACATCTCTTCGGGAGATATGATTGAGAGTTTTTGATGAGTTTTGCTGTGCTTTACGTGCCTATATTTAGTAAAATGCAGCTTGGTTTGTTTCTTTGGAATGAGACGTGGATTTATCCCCCAAATGCATTTTTTTAAAGCTCACGAGCTGTACTTCAAAGTGTTCTTTAACGCTGCTTTGGAAATGCTCACTGGTAGCTCTTTAGGAGCTGGAAATCTTCCATTTCTACTTACATGGTGCTTTTCTGGCTGATGAGCATCCTTCTCCCTTTGGTTCTCAGGCAGAGAAAGGGTCACTTGGCAGGTGGCAGCAGCACCAGGCAGGGCAGGCACAGGGACGCAGCCTCAGGAGGTGGATGCTGATGTGCCTGAGGGATCTTGGGGAAGGGACACTCCAGGAAGCTCCAGGTCACCTCACCCTTGCAGCAGCCTCATTTGTAAACCTGTGTGGGCCATCTCCCCTCCAGAGTCCCCGTGCCATCTGCCCTGGGTGTGCAGGTGGGGACAGGGAGACACTCACAGGTGACAATGCTGCCATTGGGAACCGCTGCAGTGGCTCAGTCACACTTTCCCACTGCTTCTCTTCCCCAGCCCTGTCCCCAGAGCAGTCCTCCACAGCCACAAAGCCTGCTCCTCCTCCTCCCTAGAGAGCTTGATTGGTTTTTTTCCCTTTCCTTTTCAGCAAAATTCAGTGGAAGCTGATGAAGCCACCATGGAGAAATGCTGGTTCACCACACTGGCTAGCACCAGCTTGGTCTGGCTCCAGCTCCGGGATGTGCAGCCTACAGACACAGGAATGAAAAGAAATATTCTAAAAAGGATGAGTCAGCTGGAGGCCAGTGGGGAGAGCGTGCAGGATCTGACTGGAATTTAAAAAGTTGTGAGGCTCCACGTTGTTTTGAGCCCTGCCAGAGGAGAAACTCAAACATGGGAAACGCTTTGTCATCTGTCATAATTATGTCACTTTGCTGATTAGCTGGTAAAGCATCTTTTCAAAAAAAAAGCATATTTTCAAAATGCTTTCAGACAATAGTAAGTTCATGAAATAGAAAATCTTCCTGTTGACACCACCAACATGGGCCTGCTTTACGTGTTATTGAAAAGTGTCTTCCCCAGAACTCCTGAACAGCGCCATGAAAATGTTTTTTTTTTTTTAGTATGTATTAGATGACTTACCCATTAAAACAGTTGAGGTATCTTCACACCTTCACTTCTGTGCTGTAAGCTGGATGTGAGCTGTGAGTACACCCACACTGGTAGTGCAACTGATGCCTCAGATTTCAGCTTTTCTATTTTTCTCATTCTGTGCTGCTTTAGTGTGTGGATCTGAGCTCCATATTCAGGGATGGTGAGCTCTGTGCACAGAGCAGGGAGACAAAACAATTCCTGCTCCAGCTGGGCACCAAGGACAAATGATCCAAATCTCAGCCCCAGAGCACAAACCCCGTGGGCTGCAGAGAGAAAAACAAGCAGGGTGGGACTGCAGGGGCTAAAGCTGGAATGGGACAATGAAGTGCAAGATGCAAATGGAGCAGAACTGATCCCAGGGAGAGACCCCGGGAGCGCTCGTGCATTTTGGGGCCATTTTGGTTCCTCTTGGGTGCAGCCCTGGCTGGGCTCTGGTGCTGCCCAAGGTGGATCCATGGAGGAGACCCTTGGAATAATTCCCTACTTTATCCTTTAACTCTGTCTAGGTGTTTTTCTAGGCCAGCCTAGAACAGAGCTTGTTGTTCAAGGCACCACAACCTGGATTTCTCTGCTCGATTTTCTGTGTGTTTGCACCACCTGGGACACCAGCAGTTTTGTGTGAAGCTCCTCCACTCACTCCTCCAGCCAGGAACCAGCACATCCTCCCTGGCTTCTCTGGGAAGCAGTGCCCAGCATTTGTATAATTTGTGAGGCACATAACTTCCAAAGGTTTGAAGCTTTGGCCATAGGGTTCTTTGAATAAACGATGCCGGAATTAGTTCTAATTGTTGTGTGGCAATGTACACATCCCATTCCTCCCCTACAAAGAGTGATCCACCCAGTCCTACTTCCCAGCCTGGTCAGACTAGTGGGGAGAGTCCTTTCTGGATCACCTCCAGGCAGGGTGTTGGGAAGGCAGTGCTGCTGCCAGGCTGTGGCTGGCCATCCCTTACAACTGCACTGTGTCTGCCTTTCATGCATTCCTCCACCTTTCCTTCCATCAAACCTGGTCATTCCCAGCGATGCTGACCCAAACTGTGGGACTGGCCATGGAAAAGAAAGGTGAGCCCAGCTGACTGCTGCCTCCTCTGGGAGGAGCAGATCCCTCTCCCACGTGTGGATAAATGAGCCACCAGTCCAAGCAGACTAAACCAGAACAGGAAATTTCCCTGAGGGATATCCTGTAATCTTTAGTGGGAAGCAGGGAAATATCAGCAGTGCTTCATTGCTCTCACGGCCATGGTGTGAGAAGTTATTCCCCAGCTGCCTGGGGTGGTTAGAAAAGGGCCTGAGGTGGGCTCAGAGCCATCAGCAGCTTTCACCAAGGGCTTGCTGAGGACCTTCACACCGGTAAAAGAGGCACTGGTGAGTTTTAGACAAGGCAACCAGCCGGGTTTTCACCCCAGGAAAGTGCTGGAACAAACAATCACACAACTGTTTGTAAACGCCCCGGGGGGAGTTACCAACAGGGATTTGTCAAGAACAAAATATGTTAAATCACCCCAGTTATTTTCACAGAATTCCCAGAATGACCAGGTTGGAAGAGACCTTCAAGATCATGGAGTCCAACCCACCCCCGACACCTCAACCAAGCCCTGGCACCCAGTGCCACATCCAGGCTTTGTTAAACACACCCAGGGATGGGGACTCCACCACCTCCTTGGGAATTCCCAAAATTCACAGAATTCCCAGAATGACAGGTTGGAAGAGACCTTCAAAATCATGGAGTCCAATCCAACCCATCCCCAACACCTCAACTAGATCATGGCACCCAGTGCCACATCCAGGCTTTGTTAAACACACCCAGGGATGGTGACTCCACCACCTCCCCGGGCAGAACATTCCAGAACTTTGTCACTCTTTGTCACACACTGTAAAAACCTTTCCGAATATCCAACCTCTATTTCCCTTGATGCAGCTTGAGACAGGGGAAGCCCTGCCATGTGGAGAGAAGCCATGGATGAGAGAAGCCCTGCCTCCAGTTTTCTCTCACTTCAGGAGGGTAGTCCTTCTCAGGAAGCTTCCCTGAACAAGGCTGGGCAATGTGGGTTGGATGAAGAGATCCTGCAGCCCCCAGGGACAGCAGCAGCGCCTTCGGTGCCAGTTTGGGGAGGGGATGGCCAGCCTTGCAACCAGCCACTGCTAAAGTGTCATTCCTGTCCTGGAGCAGGTATTACCCAACCCCAGTCTCAGACGACCCAAAGCAGAGGAGCAGTGGCATGCAGGGAGGTGGCTGGTGTTCAGGATGACCATTTGGGGCTGGAAGGAGCAAGGGACAAGTGTGGTGAAGCCAGGGATGGGGTGAAGCACAGCCAGGCAGGTGCCACGCTCCCATCGGGATGTTTTGCTTTGGGAACAACAGAGAGCCCTGAAGAGCCTCCATGAGTGCTGAAAACCCTGAAAGGCTTGGAAACCAGGATTTATTGCAGAACAGATCAATCACCTGGAGCTGCTGAGATTAAAGAGGAGAAGGTGCTGGGCAGGAAGAGATTATAACAACCTTTGAGTTCATTAAAGGTAGTGACCAAGGGGAAGGCTTGCTGTCTGTGTTCCTCCCGGGTAGGACTGCAGCAAGCGGGCTCAGGGCGTGCCAAAGGGACTCGGTTCAAGCCCGAGGCGTGTCCTCCCTGACAGCCAGGCCAACGAGGAACCAGGCCAGGCTGCCGGGATGGGCCGAGGGAACCTCGGGGACCCTTGGGCATCTTCCCCTGATGCAGAGGGATGCTCCAGATGATCTCCTGATACTTCTGGCCCTTAAAAATTTTTTTATAATGCCACGAAACCATCCTGTGGGTTTCATTAGGATGCCTCCTGGAATGAAAATGCCTCCCTGGGCTTGCTCCTGTGCCGGAGCTCACCTGAGCGGCGCTGCGAAGCGGGTGTGAAACGCTGCTGCGGGGATGCGCTCCAAGGTGCAAATGACTCCCCGGGCTGCGAGCCGGGCCCCTGGCAAGGCGAGGACTCTGACTGATGAATTTTCACAGCAGGTGAGAGCAGCAGGGGACACACACATCGCCGATTTCACGTACAGACAGCAGCGCTCAGGGAGACAAATGGAGCGGACGCCTCGGGATGCGGCGGCCGGGTCAGCCTCCAGCATCACCCCGTGGCACACAAATCCCCGCTCTCAGCCTTGGCATGAGGCTCCTGCCGGGGTGCAGGGGGTGACACAGCTCCTGCGGCCAGCTCCCAGTTCTCCTCATTACCTGCTCCGAGATTCTCCCAAAGATAAGAGGCTCTTGTGCAAAGCCGCTAATTTAGTCCCGGCAAACAGGAAAATAAGTCTGGATGTGAAAGGCTGGGGGGATTTTGACAAGATGCATGTAGAGGTTGGGCGACTAGTCTTAATTAGGCCATCTTTGTTTACATTTGATGTTTATCAGCTAATTGGCACGGCAAGGTGTGAGTCACACAGCTCCCCTCTGGCACGAAATCAGTTCGCAGGAGAAAAACTGGGAGAACAAATGATCCCAATTATCAGAAAACCCACTGTGCTAATTACCATCCCACGGGCTACGGAGCCTCCCACCCGCGTCCTTCCCCGGCACGCTCCTCCCAGCCCGGTTCCCAGCCCCTGGCACCGCAGGAGCAAAGGTGATGCCTCACCGCCTGCTCGCTTCGTGCCCCGCAGCATTTCCCCGGCACTAAGCCTGCTGCCCTTTTTGTTTCCCCTTCCATGCCTTTTTTTTTTTTTTTTTGCTCGGGCTTGGAGACCCCTTGGCAGCAGCAGCAGCTCATGGGGAACTCCTCATGCTCCCAAAATTGTGATACCCACCGAGTCAACGCCTGGGTGTTTGCTACGATGGAGCTGGACTGGAACCTCACTGCTTAGGCTAATTAAAACCAACAGTCAGACCTTGCTTTGACTCTTTCCTCCCTCCCTTTCCCCCTTTAAAAACATTTTTACACCATCTGCAGGTTGAGCAGTTTCCTGCTCTGCCCTCTTTCCAGCGCCACGGCGCTCTGGTGCGGGTGCTCAGAGGCACTTTAGGAGTGCATTCACAAATGTACTCGCTGCAAATCTCCGCCTTTTTGTCTCTCTGTGTCCCCCTCTCTCCGTCCTTCAGGGAGCTGTGCTATCCCCAAACCCTTTCAGGCCTTTCCCCCCTGCACTGAGGGTCCAGCGTGCAGGAATGTTTCTCGGCTGCCCTTGAGTTGAGTGATGATCCTGGAGGCTTGGAAAAGCCACAAAGCTCAGTGCTCCCTGTTGCCCTGTGTCTCTCTTGTCTTCCCTTCTTAGCAGGGGTAACAGATGGCTGAGGCTTTCACCAACAGCCCCGAACACATTGTCACTCCCAACTGAAAGTGAAATATTCAGTGGCATTTAAATTAAATAGACTCTAATGCTTCAGTAATATTAATTACGGTTTCATTCATCCCTGGCCCAATAAATCAACACATAAAGATAGGATGCTCCTGTGGCTGGCAGCAAAGCA
This sequence comes from Geospiza fortis, assembly GCF_000277835.1. Classification (NCBI taxonomy): domain Eukaryota; kingdom Metazoa; phylum Chordata; class Aves; order Passeriformes; family Thraupidae; genus Geospiza; species Geospiza fortis. The sequence goes on along the minus strand of NW_005054429.1, from coordinate 41,234 downwards.
GGGCTATTCTGCCCTTTGTAAGGTTATGCACACAAAGCCCCCATTCTTATAGGGACATGATGGCCCCCTCAAACATCTGTGCTCAGCACCACTTGAGGAGAAGCCAAAGTGGTAACATTTAAACCTTTTTTGTCCAATTTGTCCACGCAACAGGGCTCAATTCAACAAGAACTTGCAAGTTAAAATTATAAAACCCATGTTAAGTGGGCGAAAACTTTTTAGCCTTTCGGCCAGGGGGTCCAGATTTATTCTGGCAGCTCCAGGAAGCCAAGGGCAGGGCATCCATTCTCACTGCTGAATTTGTTAGCCCAGCTTCAACCTTTAAAAGAGGGGGTTGGTGGTGGCGAAGGCTGGAAGGGTTTGAAAACCTCACGGTGCTAAGCTAAATTTCAAGATTTGGGGAGACCCTGGGCAACAATTTTTCACACAATTTTTTTTTTTCTGTGAATACCACAGGGGAAATAGGCTCTGTACTTCACCAACAACAGATTTCCCCCCTCGCTGCTATACATATGTAAAAGGAGGCTAATAAAACGGTTGAAGAAAAGATCACTGCTAGTAAATCTTCTGGAGACAAAACCCTCCACTTGTGATGCTTCGAAGCTGCCCAGAGCTACCAGTTTACCCCAAAAGTCCCAGCTCAGGGCTGCTGATTGGAAAATAAAAAGCCCTGCGCATAAAAACTTCACTCCAATTGTTATGCAGCAAATGTGACGTTTACACACAGCAGCTTTACTTGACCAAATGACTCCCAAGTATACAAACGAAGAGCTTGTCACCTATAGCTGGGCTCCTTTGGAAAGGTCCAGCTAGAATAGGTTTGCAATAAAAATAAATATATTATAATGACAAAGTGACGCCATAGAAGTGCATCACAGAAAACTGAAGCAGCTGAAAAAAAGAAAAATGAAAATTTTTTAAAAGCCACAGAAGGAAGGTATAACTGAGCAGCAGCTCTTCAAGGAGGCAGCACAGAGGGGCAGCAGCCCCTGGGCAGCCCCTCTGTCGTGCTGGGGTGTGATGCTGCAGGAGCGGCACAGGGGTTCCAGCCGGGACTGATCCCAAAGTTCCAGGCTGGAGTGACCCCAAGGCTCCAGCCGGGACTGACCCCAAGTCTCCAGCCTGGAGTGATCCCGATGTTCCAGCCTGGAGTGACCCTGAGGTTCCAGCTGGGACTGATCCCAATGTTCCAGCTGGGACTGATCCCGAGGTTCCAGCGCCCTTGGGGATGGTGAGGCTGTGCCCAAGAGCCGACCTGTACTTAAGTGCTTAACAAAGGGATTTTCGGAGCCAATTCCTTAAGCAGAAAACTATTTAAACTACCCTGGGAGTAAATGCTGAGGAGCTTACGGTAAACTCTCGCAGGTGGAGCTTTCCACTAATCCCCCTGGACTGCATCCCGCCTCCTGCGGTTCGTGCTGAGCCAATAACACCGGGGCTGTGTGGTGCAGGTATTTCTGTCCAGGTGTTTGACCCATGGGATCTGCCACGGTCAGCCTGGGCTCATCCCACTTAAACCCCATTAGGTGCTTGGATAAGCCCTGCCTGTCGCTGATGTCTATCAGCTTGAGACCTTTTTGTGGGCTTTCTCTAGGTGTCCCAAAAACGACAGCATTTGGTGAAGGTGCTTTGTGACAGCACAACTTTTCTGTGGCCAGTGTCCAGCAGCTGGGGGATCTGCATGGTCCGGCTCGTTTAATTTTGGAGCTGTGCTTCCAAATTTTGGAGGTGGCTGGGCAGCCACCATTGACTGGGGTGTGCCTGCAGAACTCCTGCAGCCCTTTTGCAATTTCGACATGTCCGTGGTTTCCACCTGAAAGTTCAGAACACCGGTGTGTTTGCCTCAGGGATGTCTTCTCCCTGTTCTTTAACGAGGCAAAAAAACCCCAAGCAAACAAACAAACAAACAAAACAAAACAAACCCCACAAAAACAACCAAAAAGAAGCCAAAGCAAGCAAGCAACCAACAAAACAAACAAACAAACAAACAAACAAACAAAAAACCCAAAAAACACCACCAGAAAAAAAAAGAAAAGAAAAATAAAAAAACACGGGGATGAGTCCCCTGCGGTGAACATCCTCCCAACATCGAAATAGGAAGGAGAATAAGGAGATCCCACCCAGCCTTCCTCCCCACTGCTCTGCTGTGCCTCAAATCTCAGCTTTTGCAGCTAATGCAGCACAGTCGGGTGTCCCTTGTGTTCAGAGCCCTGGGGATGCTTTTTGGGAGGCAGAATTCTCTTTTTCACGAGGAGGAAGCCTGACACCCAATATGGGTGCCCTGGGCCACCCACGGCCCCTGCCTTGACTCCACGACAGGCTCCTGGTGGCAATGCCAGCCCTGCCCGACAGGCAGAGCCCCCGCAGCTCTGAGGAGGGATGGCAAGGTGTGCTGGTGCTCACAGGGGTCCCAGGACGAGGGAAGAGATGAGAATCTTGACCCCATGTTTCAGAAGGCTGATTTATTATTTTATGATACATATATATATTATATTAAAAGTAAATGATACATTAAAACTATACTAAAAGAATAGAAGAAAGGATTTCATCAGAAGGGTTGAAAGGAATAGAAAAAGAATGGAATGATAACAAAAGCTCATGACTCTCAGAGAGTCCGAGCGGGCTGACCGTGATTGGCCATTAATTAGAAACAACCAACAATGACCAATCAAAGATGCACCTGTTGCATTCCACAGCAGCAGATAATCATTGTTTTTCTTTTCCTCCGAGGCTTCTTAGCTTCTCAGGAGAAAAAAACCCTAGCGAAAGGATTTTTCATAAAACACCATGGCTACAGCAAGGGGCTGTGCCACAGGGCCTGGGGAAGCCTGCAGCAAGCAGCAGCTGCTGCTGCACCCCGGTGTTATGAATGTGAACGAGGCCAAACTTCCTCTGGAGAAAGAGGTTCCCGTTTATTAAAATAGCTGCAAGGCACAGAGTACCCAGGATAAGCCCAGGCACCCACACGGGGAGCCAAAAAACAGAACAGTGGGCTAACCCCAAGACCCCCGTGCCTTTGATTGAGCCCTTGGAAAAAACAATTACCAACCTTTATAGGAAGAATTACAAGCCATGAAAGTTTAAGTAGAATGATAGTGAATTTATCACAGGTTGAAAAAAATAAATTTTTTAGGGTTTTTAGAATGGGGGTTCAGGGGGCAAGATGGAGGAATCTGGGTGTGTCCAGCCTTTCTCCTTCTCCTTCTTGGCCTCCATCTTCTGCTGTGATGGTGGCACTTTTAGATTGGTTTGGAGTAGAAGCTCACTGTCTAACATAGGTGATAGGTATTGGGAAGTAATTGTAAATATTGTACATGTAATTTTTAGTACAAAAAGATAACACTGCCCTTGGAGCAGGCAGAGTGCCTCTGTCTGTCCTGCTGAGCGGACTTCGGCTGGACAGGAGAAAGAATTTTATAGATAAGGTACAATAAACAACCTTGAGAACTAGAATAGAAGAGTTCTGACTGCCAGGCTGGGAAAAGAGACTTTCTAATGAATCTCAGAGTCACTGTGACCAGCTAAAGCCCCAAGAGGGCAGGAGCTGGCTGGGAACCGTGGGGTGGCAGCAGCCCTGGGCATGGAACATGCAGGGGAACCAGAGGCAGAGGGTTTGGAAGGCAAATGTGTGTCCAAAGGTGACTGGTTTAGCTTTATCCATTCAATAATGTTGATGGTAACATCATTACCCTTGATGGTAATGGTAATCATTGATGGTGACATCAGACGAGTCTATTTTCACTTCTAGTTTTGGGAAAAAAAAATATTTGAAGTGTCAGGACTCAAAAATTTGTGTGTGGTCACGCAAAGCAACATTTTGTCCTACCCTTACTGGTTTTAGGTGCTTGGAACTGCTCTTTACCAGCTGTGCTGCTGAAGGGTCTTCAAAGCCCATCTACTTCCATGCCCTGGGAGCTACAGCAGAAACCACTGGAGGAGGAGTTTGCTGTCTAGGCCATGTGTAAATATGTTACAAACCCCTAATTCCTTCATTTAGGCCACATTTCATTTGGAAATACCTCTCCACGGCCTGGTCTGAGGTCAGGGAGTTTGGCTTTGAGGGGGCTGGCCTGGATGACACCTCCTCCTCACGTATTTATGAGCCACAGAAAACGCCTGAATGAATAATGCTGCTAAACCCCAGACAGAAGTTGCAGAAGTCCCCTGGCTTTAATCAAGGAAGCGTTGTTCACGGCTTGCAGGTGAGGTGGAAGACACAAATCCACCATCCTCTCCCCAGGAGGAGGTCAGCAGAGGTTTTTCAGCAGTGCAGAAAGTATTCCATCAGCCTGCAGGCTGGGGACATTTGGGGGCTATTACCTAAAGTACAACGTGCCAGGTAAAACCTTGATTGTTTTGGTGCTCAGACATAAATCTTATGCAACCTGTTATGAGCTAACAGGAGAATAAGTTGAAAACCAATTTTTATATGGCAGAGATTAGCAGGGAACATTTCCCTGAATTTATCCCGAGGTATAATTGGCTAACATCTTTTTCTTCCTTGCTCAAAACATTCCCTGGCAGTGATTTTTAGTAATGGCATATATGTTTCCTAGTAAGGCACTTTGCATTTAATAGTAATAAGAAATAACATTATCTACTTTTTATGATTGAAGATTAAGGAGTCTATTCTAATAGCTTTGGTTGTCAACACAAGGTCCTCTGGCACTATGTTTCTTGACTTCCCTGTTGTAAAAGAACATGTCTTTGTAGATATTATTAATTTATCATTGCACAAAACAAAGTTTATGAACACTTAATATTTAATGTGCTGTGAATTTAATAATAAAAAATTAAGACCCTACCTTACATCATTTTTTATCTACCCGTATTCTTCTCATTAGCTCTTTACGGCTCTATTCTTAGGTTTTAAACCCCTTATTCGTGTTTAAAAGCATTTAGTTGTGTATGCTGAAATGTAAATACTTAATCTCCAGCCTAGCTGAACACAAGGGCAACACCATGATGATAATTAAGCATTTTAACCCCATGTGGAACAGAGGGCTATAAATATAAAGCTGTACTGAAGTCAGCCTGAGGTGCCACAGGGTAAATGATCTGGAGGCCTGGTCAGCACAACACACAGGTTGCTCTTTCCAAAATCTCTGATGCTTTTGCCTGGTGCAAGGGCAGGTGTGGAAACCCAGGGCACTGGGAATATTTCTCTGTCTGCTCTGGGGTGCCCTGACTCCCAGGGGAGCACTGACTTTGACCCTCATCCATGGAGAAAGTTTCCTGGACTCTTTGATAGGCTAGGATCCACAAGAGTGTGAAATGGATTATAGAGAGCAGTGTAGGTGTATCACTTAGTGAGAAATTTAGGTTTGGGGATTTTTAGTGTGTTGTGGATGGAAGCAAGATGTGGAGGGCACAGGGTGTCATCCTGGGCTTCTTCTTCATGCTTCTTCTTCCTTTTTCTTCTTGGGTTTGGGTGGCATTTTGTAATTGGGCAGAAAAGTCCCCATTGCAGCTCTTTGGGATCAGTTACTGGGTTAAAAGGGAAAATAATCCAGGTGTCAGCTCTTAATTGGATAGTTTAGTCTTAAAAGACCTTGTACCAAGAGATTGTTGGCCCTTTTGTGCCTTCTAATGAAAAGCTGCAGAACTCAGAGTAGTGAGACTGTTTTACTGATAAGGAATAATAAACACCTGAGTCCAAACATGAACTACTGTCTCAAGTGCCTTCAGTCCAGACCCAGGGAAACCAATAGGGAGGCACCTGCTGCAGCTTCTCCAAGGGCCTACACTACTTCTGTCTGTCTGAGCAGCTTCTTGCATAAGCATGACTAAAAAAAACCCAAACGAGTTTGCTATCACAAACGATTAACAGATCTTATCTCTTCTCTTGGCTTCAGCTTTCCTCAGCGCCACCTGACAGATCCTGTCATTATCTGGAAATGCTCAGCATAAACAGAACTGCTCGAGATCTCTTACAGTGGGGAGAGCATCTTTTGATGGATCAACAGTGCATTTTCCAGCCCCAGCTGAGGGTCTGGCCCTGCTGTGTCTCAGCCCTCACATGCATACGGTATTTGATTTTGTTCCTACAGCACAGTGCATTCTAGGTTTCAAGTACCGAACATGATTTGTCCCCATTTCTTTTTTCTACATTTGTATTATCTAGCCTAGCTGTTGAGGGTTTAGTTGGAAGAATAATTAATGTTTGGTTGATAATCTGAATCCCAACAGCTCATCCCAGACAATGTTTCTTGACAGCAAATCCCGCACCGCGGAGATTAGGGAACACATTTTCAAATGTCAGAAGATGAGGGCTGCATGCAGAAACGCAGCCACACTCACCAGCACAGCCTGTCCTCTGTGTCCTGTGTCCCCAGCATTCCCATCACAGCATTGCTGAGCCACAGCCCTGCTCTGACAGGATGCCATCCAGCATGAATGCATTCAGGAACGCACATCGCCAGACGTGCATGGCACTGGACACTTGTGCATGCAATTGTCTGACCTGAGCACCCAACACGCCTGTGCCTCTTGGGGTTGCACATTCTGCAACCCAAAGCAGCTGAGATTTTAAGTGCCTGCAACAAAAACAGAGAAGAAGCCTTCATTTTTTAAAAAATCTGGCACTGGTTTAACTTTTTTTTTTTCTTTTCCTGAATGAGACAGAAAGGAAATGTTCTCCAACAAAAGATAAATGACAATCAGAGCTGGAATGTTAATATGCCTGGGTATGGGAAACAAGCAGGATGAGCCAGAAAGGAAGCAAACATTGCTGGGGGATAATCCCAAATGGACAGCCTCTGTCAGGGCTGCTCCTTCAGAAAGAAGGATGCACGGGGAGAGGAGAGAAGAAGGGGAACTGTCCATAAGGAAAAAATTTAGAAAACTACTAGGAAAGGATTTGGAGTAGAAAAACTGTGTTTTTTTGAATGGAGGAGGGGAAAAAAAGGAGGAAACTGGGACTGATGACAATTGGATGTCACCAGGCCCCCTTGAGAAGGCTCACAATTGCCATTGCCAGCTTAGTTTGATACCCAGAGAGCATCAGCAGGTGAAGTTCAGGGCCCTCCTTCGCCTTTTCTACCTTTGCTGGTGGGACAGCATCCCCTGGGCTGCCTCTTCCTCTGGGGAGGAGCAGACCTGCCTGAGGGTGGCCTCAGAGGAACCTGCAGACATTCTACTCAAGGGGAGAGGAAGAGTTTCTCTGTCTGTGTTTTGTGAGATAAGGCTTCACAGAGTGCCCTGGTACTCGCCTGAACTCCAAAAAATGGTCATCAACTCAACCACCACCAAAAGATAAGACAGTGCTCATCAGTGAGATAGTTGGCATTAATGGCCAAAGTCTAGGTTTGTTTCCCAATAGGTTGTTTCATAGCGCTAAACCTGGAGAAAATGTGAAAAAGGGCCAGCTCCTTACCAGTCACAGTGATCTCTGGCTAGTTCACTGGAAATGCCAGGTGTGAGTATCCTCCAGACACCACACCAAATACCAAATATGTAAATATAAAAATAAAAAACACTAAAATATGTAAATATGTATAAATAGACTAAATATATAAATATGTACAAATAGACTAAATATGTAAATATACAAATATACATATTTACATTGACATGGGTGGGAGTCTGCAGGGTGGGCATCCCTTTGCCTGCCCCTCCTGCCAGTGCCAGGGGTACCTCACTGCTGCCAGGACCCAGGAGCTCTCAGAGGAGGATGATTTCAGGGAGAGGGTGGGCACAGTGGGAAGAGAGGGTGCTGAAATCACCTGGTGCAATCCCCACGAGTCGTCTGTCACCACATCAGGCTGCAGTTCCCCGCTTCCACTCTCACTGCCACTCTGAGGAGCTCAGTCTCTCCAGGAAAGTGTCCTCACAGGTCAGAGCTGCTGTGAAAAGGGGTTTTCCTCTCACAGTCTGCCTGCTGCACAAGAAAATGACTCAGTTCCTCTCCTTGCAGGACAATCCTTCATCCAGCTTGTCACTGACCTGCTTGCAGCAGGTGGCTCTCAGCACAGCACCCAGGGGACAGAGCTGTAAAATGCCACCAAACACAAACCTCTAAGAGCCTCCATCAAGTATGAATAACGGCACCGTGCCTTTTTTTAGAAGGAGTATCACTTCCTCGAATAAATGAAAGCAACAGGATTCTGTTTTTATTTTCACACTCCTGCAGCTCTTGGAGTCTGTTTCTGTTGCACTCAATGGCTGTGCTGCCTGCAACACAGAGTGGCACTCGGCTCCAGAGCCTCCTACACCCACCAGGGCAGGGACCGTGCTCTGTCAGCCAGGCTTGCTGCCTCTGACTGTGGCCAACTCCCCCTCAAACCCAGCCCTGTCTGACTTGATGCTTTGCTGTCCCACAGTTCTGTGCAAACAAGTGAGTTTCCAATCACCCTCCCAGGCAATAAGCACTTTACAGGCACAAAACCCACACAAAAATCTCTCACAGGGACTAAGGAATGTTGGGTGACCCAAGCAAGAGCCTGCTCATTGAAGAGATCATGATCCAAGTGCTGCCACATGAAATTTGGGAATAGACATTTTCTACAACCATCTCTTGGGACTCAAGCTGGATCCTTTAACTGCAAGGCTGGTGAGAGCTGCTTTGTGGTTTGCAGAGGGTTTGTGTAATGAGTGTACACACTTAGTGAGAGGTGATGAACCCTTCTTCACCTCCCATCCAACGAAGCATTAGCACCACCAGTTGGTCACCAGCCCTGAATAACACCCAGCCCCAGCTGCAATAAAAGCTCAAGAGCTTTGCTAGGTTCTCAAGAGCAACTTGTTGTGCCATCCAGATATGCTGTTTGGCTGGCCTGAAGCTGAGGAAAGTCATGTTAAAATTGCAAATTTTTTTCTGGGTTTGTTGATTGTACCTGATCTGTTCCAGCTTGAGATTTAAAGCTCACTAATGAGGGAATCAGAAACCTATAATGAGGAGCTCAGCTAAATTCCAGATCACTCAGCACAGTCACATTTTTCAGTTCACTGGTGAAAGGCTCAGGAGGATCCGGAGACAACACTCGTTGTGATTTGGACTCCTTGAGCATCCTGATCCAAAGATGTGCTAATCTGCAGAGGGGTGGGGGCTGGCTTCCAGTTCTCAGGGCAGGAAAATGGCTTGCCAGGCTGCTCCTGCCTGGCACACAGACAGATGTTCTGCCCTGGCACTCACACACCTCTCTGCAGGGATGGGCACGCCTGCAAAGAGAGGTGTGTGCACCTCTTGAAGGGTGCATCCACTCTTCCTTGCCATTAGAGTTTGCATAAACTGCAAATGTTTTCCCTTTTCCTGGTTCTCTGCCTTCCCCTTCCCTCGTGTTTGCTCATAAAGAGTGTGCAGGAATTTCGCACCACTAGCAGAGATTTCAAGTTTCATCCCTGTAGTATTATTTTTTCCCCCGACAAGGGGAGAGAATGATCTGACTCCGCCTTATCAGAAGGCTAATTAATTACTTTATTATACTAGATTATTCTATATTATATTGTCTATTAATATATATTATATATAATAAATATGTAGTATATATATTATAATATAGCTAAATTTTCAATCTTATGAATTGACAGAAAGGTGATATATTATATTATATTATATTATATTACATTACATTACATTACATTACATTACATTATATAATATATAATGTATATAAATATAAATAACAAATTAAAAATAAAAATACATTCACATTTCCCTCTTCCTTTGTCACAAGGAGCTTCTGTGCGAGGAAATTCCCACAAAAACCTGTGTAAGAGTTGAACATGATATAATCCATGATGTGGACTAAGACACTGTCAGGGGTGAAAAACGTAGAGCAGAATATGACAGATCTCAGCACGATTTTGTGCTGCTGCTGGCACCTGGTAAAGGAGCTCAGCTCCTTTGAGTAACAGCAGAACTCCTCACCTGAGCAAGCTTTAGTGGTGTTCAAGCCCCGCCTTCACAGGCTGGAGTGGCTTTGTGAGATTTTTTTTTCCTTTCAAGGGCTTATGTCAGAACCCAGGAGATTCCTCTGGCTGCCGTGGAGGGCTCCAGCCCCTGCCCAGGGGGCTCAGAGACCTTGGCACAGAGCCCAAGACCCCTGTGCCTTTGATTGAGCCCTTGGAAAAAACAATTACCAACCTTGTATGAAGAATGACAGGCCATGAAAGTTTAAGTAGAATGATAGTAAATTTATCACAGGGTGAAAAATAGATTTTTGGGGTTTTTAGAATGGGGATTCAGGGGGCAAGATGGAAGAATCTGGGTGTGTCCAGCCTTTCTCCTTCTCCTTCTTGGCCTCCATCTTCTGCTGTGATGGTGGCACTTTTGGGTTGGTTTAGAGTAGAAGCTCACTGTCCAACACAGGTGATAGGTATTGGGAAGTTATGGTAAATATTGTACACATAGTTTTTAGTATAAAAAGATAACACCACCTGGGGCAGGCAGAGTGCCTCTATTTGACCTGCTGGACAGACCTCTGCAGGTCAGGAGAAATAATTTTATAGATAAGGTACAATAAACAACCTTGAGAATGAGAACTGAAGAGCTCTGACTCCTTCTTCAACCACTGGGCTGGGAAAAGAGACTTTCTGACACATCTCGGGGTCACTCTGGGCAGCAGAGATCCTGAGAAGGTTATTAAAACTGAGAATTGATGCAGCCCATAGCTTGGGTGTTTCTCACAGGCTCTCTGGTGCTCAGAGGGTGGATCAGCTTTGCACCCTGGCTCTGAACAGGCTGGGCAATCTCCAGTGCCACACAGCACTCAGAAGTGGCACTTAGACTGTAAATATTATATGCTGCTGTAAGAACATTTGAATGGTAATACTCAAGCAATTACTTTCCTTTCAAGATCATTAAACACAAATCTGACTTGTATTTTAATAGGGCTGCCAATGTATTTAATGGGGGGCAGTAAAGGGTAGTTTTTTTCCTAATGGATGGATGTTTATATTATTATCCACTCTGAGAGACCACATTAGGAGGAGCCTGTACAACACTCATGTGTTTTGTCTCAGCCTTCTTCTCACAGTATTCCATTTTTTCTCAGTTCTGTATCTTATAGCACGATGCCCAAACTGCACCAACAATAAATTCCACCACCATATTCTGATTATGAGACAAAAAAAGCCCCAAACACACTGAAATGAACTTGTGATTGGCATTTTCATCATGTTTGTTAAAACTGCAGAGGAAGGCAGTGCTTGGCAGGGTGACAGATTCTGGCCAGTGACTCCTGCTCTGCAGCCACAGGACAGGTACTGTAGGACTGAGCAACAGCCCTAAATTTCATAAACTTCTACCTGGCACCCTGCAACCACAGCTGGGCACTGCTTGGGCACAGCCCTCAGCAGGGCCAGGGGTGTTTGTCCCTGCAGCTGTGGTATTTTTGGGGTCCTCTGACAAAGGGAGGAAATGATGAATCTGACTCCATGTTCTTAAAATTCTACAGATTCTATTCTATTCTATTCTATTCTATTCTATTCTATTCTATTCTATTCTATTCTATTCTATTCTATTCTATTCTATTCTATTCTAATTATGCTATACTAAAACTATACTAAATAATAAAGATGCTTACAGAAGGTTTAACAAGATACTAATGAAAAGCCTGTGACTCTCCAGAGCCCCGACACAGCTTAACCCTGATTGGCGATGAAGTCAAAACAATTCACACGAAACCAATCAAACAATGACCAGTTGGTAAACAATGTCCAAACCACATTCCAAAGCAGCAAAACACAGGAGAAGCAAATCAGATAATTATTGTTTTCATTTTTTCCCCCCCTCTGAGGTTTCTCGGCTTCTCAGGAGAAGAAATCCTGGGCAAAGAGATTTTTCAGAAAATGTGATGGTGCCATGCAGCCATTCCCATCTGTGCCTAGGCTGCCCAGAAGAATGGGCAGCAGGGTGGGACAAGCCATGGGTGGCTGGGTGTGCCCTGGAGGCAGGAACTGCTGTGCCACAGCCCAGGCAGACTCACCATCACTGTCCCCAGCACAGGGAAAGCAAAGCAGCTCCCTGGGCTCACCAACTTTGGGAGCAAATTGGACAAATTAATTCCTGACTACTTGTTTCACACTGTTACAACACCTGCATCATCTTCCCATGGGGCAGTGACCTCACGTGTTTTTACTGGATATGGAGAGTGGGGTGGGCAGGAGATCAAAGGTGGGCTGGTCCTTATCAGGCTGAGCATTTTGGGAGCTCAGGAAACAGCAAATCCCACACTCTGTGTCCACATTGCACTCCCTCCTTGAAAGCAGGGGCTGGGAATGACTGTGCTGCATGACTAGTGAGCAGCTGGCAGCCTGTGGACAGCAGTCAGAAAATGTGGAGTATTTTCTGATTGCCACTTGCACATGTACCATAAACACACCCCCTCCCCTGCTAGCTGCAGATAGCTCAGAGCAAACGCAGCGCTGTAGGTGCTGTGGTGTTGTTACCATTCCCAAAATCTAGGGCTCAGAAACACATCTGCCTACAGGCAGTGCTTCCCATCATTCAGCACTTAACCATGGACATTTGCTGTTTGGAGCAGCACCCAGCTCAGGACTGTGGACATGAACCACCTGCACCCTCACTGAAATGTTTCAGGTACAAATCTGGATGTCTGCTTGTTAGGAAACTTTGGGCAGCAATTAACTTAACAAGCAACTTAACAAGCTTAACAAGTAGAATTTAGGAGATATAACAGGCTTGCATTGTAAAAATGACAATAAAAACCATCAGGAAGGTGGCTTTCAATCCAGAGGTCGCTCAAAGATCGCCAGGAGTTAAAGAATAAAGCAAGATGTGAGGTTTCCTATTTGCATTTTAGTAGGCTACAGCAAAAGCTATGCAGGACCAAAATGATACACATTAACAAACAGAATTTATAAACAGAACCAAAATTGTAAACAGAATATATTGGACCAAATTTATAAACCAAATTTACAAACAGAATATATTGTCCTGATAAATCAGAACATGGTCAGGGGTGAGCCTGTCCCAGGAATGGATGGCTTTCCCTCTCCTAAAGGGGAGCATCACAACCATGACAGCTGTCATGTTTGGGACCATTATTACAGAAAACTGTTGACATTTTCTGGGTTAAGGATGGTTATCTGGAATTCATGGATAATTTAGTCCTTTTGCTTGCAGAAATAGTTTGATATGCTCTTTAAATAAGCCTATAAAGAGATTGATGTGAGATGTTTGCAGGTTCAGATGTTCTGAAAAGTGATGTTCCTCTATGGAAGAGAATAAAGCTTAAAAGGGGAAATTATTTATAAAAGCACCACCATGCACAGGCAGTGTTTATTTACCATTTAAATGCCTCATTTCTGTTCTGGCTGTCTGTGCTATAATTTGCACAGGCACTTAAACTTGAGTATAAATAAATGCAAAGAAGTGCCGTTTGTGCAGAGTTAAGGAAACCAAGTGCTAAAAGATGGAGGCCACTCCTGCCTGATTGGATCAGCCATCTTTGGGGACCCCTTTGGGGACAATCAAGGAGCCATCCACGCTGGAATTGGAGGAGCTTGACCAGAAGATCAGTGCTGAAGGCGTGGCAGAGATGTAATGAGGCAGCGTGAGCACCATGACATCTCACCATGAGTGAATTTTCACTCACCATGAGTGAAATCCCATTCAGGATGGGAATTGTTCTCCTCTGGGCACAGTGAGGCACTGACTCTGCTCCAGGATGAGGGCAGCAGATGCCAGGGAGCATCCCCAGGATGGCTGGGGACATTTGTCACCGCCCCCTGTGAGTGTTGAGAGGGGGAAACCAAACTCCTTCAGCTCTGTGCACGCCCACCCACTCCCAAATCTGTGAACAACTGCTTTGCTTCTGCATGTCTGACCCCCCTCCTATGCCTATGGACACATATTTATGGTAAAAAATGTCATTTTACAGGTGCACAGCCTCTCTCTGTCCCAGATGGGGCAGGGCAGGTATGGATGATCCCGGGATGGGAGGGAACCTTGAGGTTCAACTGCTGAACCCAGCAGGAACTGATCCGCACCAGTTTTATGGCTGCGTTTGAGGAAGGAAATCTCAGGCAGAGTTTGATTAAATGATTAGGAATATAATTATCATCATATCATCTAATGATAATATTCTGTGAGGAATAGAAATCCATCACCTGGTCACCCTTATTTGTCTAGAAGAACCCTTATTTGACAGAAGAACTGAGTTGTTTTGGCAGGGGAAAGCAAGGCACCTATTGCTTAATGTCTATAAAAAGGGTGAAGAAATGGCATCTTTTTTCACCTTGTTCCAGCAAACTCCTGTCTGGAGCTCCTGAGAGCCGGCAGTGGGGACACAGATGGGTGTGAGGAAAGGTTCATGCCACTCACTTAGCTCTGCTGCAGTCTGTGGGGAAGGTGTTCTCACTGAGCTCTCCTCCCCAAGCATCGGCCCTGGTGCCTTCCAGAGCACAGCTTTGCCACCTCCTGCCATGACAAAGTGGCAGGGAAAAGCATCTCCAGCAGGGAGAGGCCACTCCACAGTGAGGAGCACACCTGGGAGCAGTCCAGGAGCAGGGCTGCACCAGGCTCTGCTGTGTTGCAGTGTCTGGAGATGTTTCTGTGCTTGGAGCACGCCGTGTGGGGCCACCAAACCTTCCTCTGCTTCTGCTGTAGCTGCAGCACAGAGGGAAGTGGCCAGTGAGGTGCTCAGTGCCAGCTGCACTGGGGGTAAAAGAGGGGAGGTGTGTTTGGAGTCTTTGGGAGGGGATCAGTGGCGGTGCCATGGTGATTGTTTGTGGCTCTGACTTGTCAGAAGAGCCATCCTTGTCTTTGCTAAACCACTGCTTCCCACTGACATTGGTGCCTTTTAGGGCACCAGTACCACACCAGCATGCTGGCACTTTAACACCAAGAACTGAGAGCTTTTGCTCACAGTTCCTTTGCCTCTGCCTGATAGGCAGCAGGCAGAGTGTGAGCCGCACTGCCTATCAATTAAGTGCAAAATAAATAATAGGAAGAAAGTACTATCTTCAACAGTGCATTTGCTGGCACATACATATTTATTAGATGGCAAATAAAATGCTGCTTATATCATGTTTATGTGCCTCATGAAGCCCTGAAGTAATCTGTGGTGTCATGGTTTAAATGGTGGAAGACAGATGCAGTGGTATCGTCACATTCCTCAAAGCAACCTGCCTGGCAAAGCTCTGCTTTTTAATTTTTCTTTCATACCCCGGTTTCATTATTGCTGTGAGTCCTGCACAGGATACCAGGCTTTTCCAAGAACACAAAAGGGAATAAAATTAATTTCTAGGCATTTCTCAGCCTGCAAGTTTTATTGCAACTTTATCCCAGCCACTCCATCTTCAGAGATGAACCAAAGGGAGGCAGAGGGAGCAGGGCTTCTCCAATGGAGTTGCAATATGTGGGTGAGGCGGGTCAGGAAACACAGCAATAAACATGTGTGGTTTGCTGGATGTGTGAGCAGCAAGGGGGCTGTCTCCTGAAACATGGTTAAACATGTAAACTCTGCCTAGGGAAAATGTTTATTTACCTAGATTGACAGCAATCAGGATAAAAAGCACTCCAGATAAGTGGCTCTTTAGCCAGCTTTAATTTGTTGATGGATGGATTGATGGGAGGATGGTCAAAGAAATGACAACATTACTCTCTGTAATGGAGATATCTTGTCTGCTGGAGTTTGCAGTACTGTTTGGTCTAATTATTCCTGATCCATCTATGAGCAAACTTCTCTCCCAGTGAGACAAGTTGTCATTCCTTTTCTTTAAATAAAAAGATAGGAAGGTAAAATCATGAACAATTAGAGCCAAAGGATGATGGTATCTTCTGCAGCCAAAAATTTCTACAAAATCATCTGTATGGCTTAAAGGTGGTTTACTGTATTAATTGAAATAGTTGTGCATTCTATTATGCAGTTTGTGTGGGAACAGATGGCCCATTTCACGAATTAAACCTTGTCTTTTTACATTGCTTCAACAGAATAATAGTGAATGAGCATGGCTATTGTAAGTGATCCCAAGTTCAAACCTTGCAGCTTCACAACAGGCTCCACTTTTGGGGGAAAAGCTAGTGGAAGAGCAAGGACAAAAAAAATCACTGAATTGACTTACCACGTGTTCTTCACCATGGCCCTGGCAAAGACACAGAGCAGCTCACAAAGCTCCAGGTCTTGCTCACACCTTTCCTGGAACACAGCACAGCCCAGGCCACTGCTCCTGCAGCACAGAATAAACTGGGAGGTGGGCTGTGGGGTGGGAGGGCACGTGGATTATGGTGGATTGCAGTGAGAACAGTGTCTCAGGCTCACAGCAGCAGTGGCACAGCTGAGAAAGGGTGGTGTGTGGCACTCACATTCTCTGAACCCCAAACTAATCCAGGGATGTTTTCTACAAGAGTGGTCTTTTCAAGGGTAAATAGCTTTTAGAAATAAAAAGGAGTTTTAGCTGGAAGGCTGGCTGCGGTTTGGGTGCTCCTTGGGTTCAGTTGTTCTCCTGGGGGATAAAAATTTGGATCTTTTTGGGCCGGGAAGGCCTTGAAGATGTGGCAGTCACTCCTGGGGCAAGTGCACTCATATTCAGGGTCTTTAACATGAAACATGAGCCAGTGCATGTTGGAAGTGAGAGCTGAGCTCTGGAGAACAAGGGGCAGAGACTGAAGCACAATCCCAGCCTTCCCAGATGTTTAATGCCTCACGAGGGGCAGCGTCACCATCACATTTTCTGAAAAATCCCTTCGCCAGGATTTCTTCTCAGAGAAAAGGGGAAACAATAATTACCTGATTTGCTTCTCCTGTGTTTTGCTGCTTTGGAATGTGGTTGGACATTGTTCACCAGCAGGTCATTGTTTGATTGGTTTCATGTGAATTGTTTTTACTTAATGACCAATCACAGTCCAGCTGTGTCAGGGCTCTGGTGATAGTGACAAGTTTTTCATTATTATCTTTTAGCCTTCTCTCTGTATCCTTTCTCTATTCTTTAGTATAGTTTTAGTCTAGCATTCTTTTATAGAATATAGATCACGAAATAATAAATTAGCCTTCCAAGAACATGGAGTCAGATTCATCATTTCCTGCCTTCGATGGGGGCCTCAGAAAATACCACATGGAATTTTGGTGGATTGCAGTGAGAACAGTCTCTCAGGCTCACAGCAGCAGTGGCACAGCTCAGAAAGGGTGGCGTGTGGCATTCACATTCTCTGAACACAGAGAGAGAATTCTCTCTCTCAAGTTTTTCTTGGAGAAGCACAAAGAGAAGAAAGAGAAGAATTTTTATCTTTACTTACTGCTCTTGTTATTTTGCACATCTGGAATGTGTTAAGAAAATTGTTTACCTAAAGTGAGTTCTTAATTGGAATCCAGTGATAGTTGTTTATATTAATTAACCTATTAAGTCAAAACTGTGTCCTAGCTAGAAAATCACAAGTTTTTTTTCATATGTATCTTTGCAGAGTATAGTATAGTATCCTTTTAGTATTCTTTGATATAGTACAGTATAATGTGATATAATATAGTTTAATAAAGCAATTGTTCAGCCTTCTGAATCAACAGAGTCAGATGCCAATCATTCCCAGAGCGGGGAGTGCCTGGTTTTTCAATGGATAGCGTGTGAGACTGTGCCCTGTTCTGCTGAGCACTCAGAGGGGACTGCTTGCAAAGCATCCTGAGAAATATCCTGCACTCCCTGCGGGAGCAGGAGCTGCCCATCAGCAGCACAAACTGATGGCTCAGACTTTCTAAGCTGCCTGAAACCTGCTTGCTCCAGGACTGGCAATAAAAGAAGCAGCAGCTGTTCCCCTAGCCAAGGAGGTTGATGCCCCCAGCACAACTGAGGGAAATCCATGGTAACACTTGTTTTCCTCCCATCAATCCATCCATCAACACTTGTTTTCCTGGGCTGGATAGCCTGCAGTCTTTGAAGGATCAGTTAATTTTAGCTTGGATTCGCCAAATTTGGGTTCACCCATATCAGTGGCACTGCTGGAAGCTGCATCTAGAGTTTTATTTTATGTAGGCTGGGTGGCACAAAGGAGGGCTGAGCTAAGAGGAGCTGCCTGTGAGGTGGGTGCTGGTGCCAGCTCATCCTTGCAGAGGCCACCACCACAAACAACCTGAGCCTCTCAGAGGAAAACCCACCATGGTGGGAGGGGTTGGGGGTGGGAACTTAATTACTCTGGCACCAAATCCCCTTAGCCTGGACCTGAACTGATTCGCCACGGGCTATCGGGCCCGTACCCCGAAAATGATGGTTCAACTCCTTCCCCTGCTAATGAACCCCCAAGCAAATCTAATCTTCATCATTAGCCTACTCCTAGGAACAACCATTACTGTCTCAAGTAACCACTGAATTATGGCCTGGACCAGCCTTGAAATCAACACACTCACCATTCTCCCATTAATCTCAACATCCCATCACCCATGAGCCATTGAAGCTGCCACTAAATACTTCCTGACCCAAGCAGCTGCTTCTGCCCTTGTCTTATTCTCCAGCATAACCAGAGCATGACACATCGGACAGTGGGACATCACCCAACTTACCCACCCAATGTCCTGCCTGATCCTCACCTCGGCAATCACAATAAAACTGGGACTAGTGCCATTCCGCTTCTGATTGCCAGGAGTACTCCAAGGCTCTCCTCTCACCACTGGCCTCCTCCTATCCACCATCATAAAACTCCCCCCAGTCACGCAACTCTACATAACCTTGCCCTCACCAAATCCTACTCTCTTAACTATCCTAGCTCTCCTCTCAGCAGCCCTAGGGGGGTGAATGGGTCTCAACCAAACACAAATCCGAAAAATCCTAGCCTTTTCTTCCATCTCCCACCTAGGCTGAATAGCAGTCATTATCATCTACAACCCTAAACTCACCCTCCTCAACTTCTACCTGTACGCTGTAATAACTGCAACCGTTTTCCTCACCCTAAACACAATTAAAGTCTTAAAACTATCTACCCTAATGACTGCATGAACCAAAATGCCATCCTTAAACGCAATGCTGCTCCTACCCCTGTTCTCCCTTGCAGGGCTCCCTCCCCTGACAGGATTCCTGCCCAAATGACTTATCATTCAAGAACTAACTAAGCAAGACATAGCCCCAGCAGCCACACTTATCTCCCTCCTCCCCCTCCAAAGCCTATTCTTCTACCTTTGTCTCACGTACAGCACAACAATTACACTCCCCCCACACACCACAAACCATATAAAACAATGGCGTGCTAGCAAACCAACCAGCATTACAATTGCTATCTTAACCACCATGTTCATCCTACTCCTTCCTATCTCCCCCTATAACCCTTACCATTGTCTAAGAAACTTAGGATTACCTAAACCTGAGGTTGGATTTGCTGAGAACACCAGGGAGCCCTCAGGCAGCTCTCATGAGTGCAGCTCTGGGGGGGAACTCGGGCACGAGCACATCCAAGGCACTTCTGCGTGCCTTGGAGCAGCCCCAGCTACATGACAAGCACATATGCTGCTCCTGGAAATCTAATGTGGAAAAAAACTAGCCTGGATTGTAGTTTATAGTTCTTTTCGGCAGGGCTGCATGAAGGTAATGACACAGAAAGCCATTTGGGTTAAATTGTGAAACTGAAAGATGCAGCACCTGCTTGCTTTTATGCCTCATGTGTTGCTAAAAATACTTCTTCCCTTCTAAAATGCAGCACAAATGTCAATACAAAAGGAAACTCTACAGTGACATTGGTGACATTATTAAGAGGGGTTTCATCAGTGTTCCTGTGCACAGAAAGGTGAAATCAGAGCCAGCAGAAACAGCAGACATCATTATGTCAGTGCTAAACCCTTGGTGCATCCACACCTGAGATAATTCCTTGCCCTCCTGGCCTCTCACTGTAAAAAAGGGCAGAGTGATAAGTTTTAGACAAGAGACATGAAAATGTTCCAAACTATGGAAGAGCTTCCATACGAGGAGAAACTAAACAGCATCAAGTTATCCTGAGAAAGGGACTCCTGAGGGAGAGAAACATGGCGAAAAGGTGTGGAGGAGACAAACCAGCCTGTGAAGTGCTTTCCACAGCCAGATGGGAAAGAGGCCTTCAGATATCAGCAAAAGTGCTGAGTTGAGCAGAAATGCAGCTTTCCAGGGGAGCTGTGGGGGTCAGATGAGGTTCACACAGGGGGTTTTTGGGGACAGCAGCCCCTTGGTGCCAAGGCCACCCACCCTGGCTGCAGCCACCTGTGCCCAGCCATGTCCTTGTCCCCAGCCCCTGGCACCTCTAAGGGCCCTTTTTTGGTGGGTGCAGCTCACAGGATACAAACACCACAAATATTCTTCAGCATTTTCCTCTTCCCTCCTCAAAATCCAGGGAAAAGCCCTGACTCAAGAAATTTTTTTTACCAGTGGGAAGGGAGCACTGGCAGAGAGTATGAACCCCTGCAGAGATTTTACTTTTGCTATTGATTTTATGCGCGAGATGCTCAGGTGCTCTGATAGCATCTGACAGTATAAGGAGCCAGAGAGAGAACAGAAAGGCTAATACAGTAACAATGTCACCGGGATAACTTGGAAACTTTCTGGGAATTGTGTGTTTAAATCTGGCTGAAATCCCTCATTGTTTGTCAAGCAGGGAAGTGTTTCAACAACGACAACAAAAATCATTCTTCCCTTGAGAAGTTTTAATTTTTTAAATTGTTTTATTCTACAAGAAAAAAAAGGGGGGGAAGTGGAAGGGAAAATGGGGTGTTTTAGAGAGCTACAAATGCCTTAGAAAGAGCTTACAAATGCCTTGTTTCCTACAAGAATGGTCTTTTCAAGGGTAAATAGCTTTTAGAAATAAAAAGGAGTTTAGCTGGAAGGCTGGCTGCGGTTTGGGTGCTCCTTGGGTTCAGTTGTTCTCCTGGGGGATAAAAATTTGGATCTTTTTGGGCCGGGGAGGCCTTGAAGACATGGCAGTCACTCCTGGGGCAAGTGCACTCATGTTCAGGGTCTTTAACATGAAACATGAGCCAGTGCATGTTGGAAGTGAGAGCTGAGCTCTGGAGAACAAGGGGCAGAGACTGAAGCACAATCCCAGCCTTCCCAGATGTTTAATGCCTCACGAGGGGCAGTGTCACCATCACATTTTCTGAAAAATCCCTTCGCCAGGATTTCTTCTCCTGGGAAGCTGAGAAGCCTCAGAGAAAAAGGGAAACAATAATTATCTGATTTGCTTCTCCTGTGTTTTGCTGCTTTGGAATGTGGTCTGGATATTGTTTATCATCTGGTCATTGTTTGGTTTCATGTGAATTGTTTTTACTTAATGAACAATCACAGGGCTCTGGAAAGAGTCACGAGTTTTTCATTACTATCTTTTTAGCCTTCTGTCTGTATCCTTTCTCTATTCTTTAGTATAGTTTTAGTCTAGCATTATTTTATATAATATAGATCATGGAATAATAAATTAGCCTTCTAAGAACATGGAGTCAGATTCATCATTCCTCCCTTTGATGGGGGCCTCAGAAAATACCACAGGGCAGGAGGGTTGGGATTGCCCTTCTGGGTATCCCATTCCTGCCTACACATAATCCACAGAGCCTGCTCCTCATGCTGGTCTTCACACCACATAATCCTAAAAAGATAAAAGGTGGTGAAGTCCTGTCTGGACTGCTTCTGCACAGAATCTGTCCCCAGATGTGCCTAAATTTGAATTTGTGTCAGAAATACTCCTTCATGAAAAATACGAGCTCCTTCCATGCCTTTACAGGATGAGTGTATGTCAAGAGACTAAAATATCTTTCATTTCAGTTCATTGAGTGCAGCAAGTGTCCCCACTGTAACTGCAACCCACCCTGCTGTCAGGGAGTGCACCAGAGCCACTGCAGAGCCGGAGAGCCAAAAAATGTACATTTGAAGTGACAGCATGAAAAAAGTGGATGGGGGTGAAATGTAATTAGCTGAGGCAAGGACAAGTAGGTAAGTCTCCACAGTCATAATTTATGGGGGATATTGTTATAGTTATTACCATGCAATTTAACAGGAATACACCAGAGCAATTTTCATATCTTAAAGCATGCAGATGCACTCATATATAGGAGAAAAGTCTCAGAACTGAAATCATCCAAAATAATCAAGAAAGTTATCATCATAAACAGCCACAATTAACACAGGGATCGCCAGGGATGAGGCTCAATTTCTGATAATCTTAAGAGAAAATGAAAGCATTATTAAAACTTTAGTGTGGGAATGGTAGCTACTCTCACAGCCCTGTGCAGTCTTCACCAGTCACTCCCCTACTGTTCCTTTACCAGTCCCAGAACCAACAAATCTGAGATTTCCCAAAGAGAGGACACATATGGCAATGGAAAAAATTCATATATATATATATATATATATAAACAATAAAATTTCTATTTTCTTCTATATTAAAAAAAATATATATATAATTAAACCCTGCCAGTTTAAACAGAATTATTTTCCTAACAAAAGAGTAATGTTCAATTGCTGAAGAGAAGGAGAAGGAGGTGTGGACACAATCAGTACAAGCTGCTGGGGATTTAAAGTTGCAAAGTGCTTTATGACAGCCTGTGCTGCCATCCATAATTTACAGGCTTCCTTCTAACATTGCTGTCAATACAGTATTGCTCTTATCAGGTGCATAAATTATTTCTACCACTGACATAGAATCAAAGAATGGTTTGGGTAGGAAGGGACATTTAAGGTCATCTAGTCCAACCCCCCTGCTATGGGCAGGTGATGCCTCAGGTTTTGGATTTTATATTTCTCAGATTCTCTGCTGCTTTAGTGTGTGGGTCTGAGCTCCATATTCAGGGATGCTGAGCTCTGTGCACAGAGCAGGGAGACAAAACAATTCCTGCTCCAGCTGGGCACCAAGGACAAATGACCCAAATCTCAGCCCCAGAGCACAAACCCCGTGGGCTGCAGAGAGAAAAACAAGCAGGGTGGGACTGCAGGGGCTAAAGCTGGAATGGGACAATGAAGTGCAAGATGCAAATGGAGCAGAACTGATCCCAGGGAGAGACCCCGGGAGCGCTCGTGCATTTTGGGGCCATTTTGGGTTGTGCTGCCCAAGGTTGAATCCATTGAGACCTCTTAATAAATTCTTACTTTATTCTTTAGCTCTGTCTGGTCTCTGTACTAGATCAGTCTTTACAAGGCATCACAGGAACACCTTCAACTCCATCAGCCTGCTCAGAGGCCCATCCAGCCTGCCATTGAATGTTCCCAGGGATGGGGCAACTATTATCACCTCTCTGTATCTGTACCAGTGTTTCACCACCCTCATTGCACAAAATGTCTTCCTGCTAGCCAGCTAAATCCATCCTTTTTTGGTTTAAACAATTATCCCTTGTCCTGTCTCAACAGGCCTGGCTTAAAACTTTTTTCCTTCCTTTCTTGCAAGCCTTAGAAAGCCACAAGAAAGTGTCCCCAGAGCCTTCTCTTCTCCTAATCCCTGTCTCCCCAGTTTAGTGAGAAGGATTTTGGGGCAGTGTGTCAAAGGCCTCACAGAAGTGCAGGTAGGTGACACTTGGAGCTTTTGCTGATGTGGCCGCTCCATCCCAGAAAGCCACCAGGCTGGTGAGGCAGGAGCTGCCATGCTGGCTGTCCTGGATCCCCTCTCTGTTATCCATGTTCCTCAGCAGAGCTCCTGGCAGGATCTGCTCCATGAACTCCCCAGACTCAGAGGTGAGGCTCACAATCTCCTTATTCCCCTTCTAAAAAAATGGCTGCAAAGTTTCCCTTTCTCAAGCACCA
The DNA here is from genome assembly GCF_000277835.1 of Geospiza fortis. Classification (NCBI taxonomy): domain Eukaryota; kingdom Metazoa; phylum Chordata; class Aves; order Passeriformes; family Thraupidae; genus Geospiza; species Geospiza fortis. Next base: position 17,606 of record NW_005054429.1, on the reverse strand, counting down.
GGGACCTCACCTGACTGTGCCACCATTTCAACAAAAGGAGACATTCATCATTTTAATTCCCACTCAAATTGCTGAATATTATCCACTGTCCATTAGATTTCAACAATACCCAAACGTTAGCTGCTCTAATCACATGCTAAAACGCAGTAACTACCAACTCTTACAACCATCAGAAAAAAATCAATCACTCCCACACTGATCAAGTTGCTGCCTGTCCCAGAAGCCTTTTTTCCTCTTCTTTTCCTGCACTTGCGTGTGCCCAGTGTGATTTCAACTTAATATGCAGCCAGCCCTTATTGCTCATAGCTGCCTCCTGAAGGTGACCAGCTTGTGCTTGTACCTGTTTCAGCCCACAGATCTGGTTTAGAAACACTTGCTTTTCTCTTGGGGCATGAGGATAGGCTGGAGGAGCTCCTGAGGTTTACTGTTGTCTTTAAAAATCTGCTCCTCAAGCTTAAAAACGCTGTCCCAGATTTGAAAAGGGAGCGCTTACTGGAGAAGGAGGGGTGAAGAACCACAGCTGTCAGCACCATTTCAGGCATTGCTGGATCACAGAATCATTCTTTGCTTGTCCTGTCCTTAAATAAGAGCAAAACCAATCTACAGACAATGCAATTTAGTGGCTTTTTCATTTTGAGGCTGGAGGTGAGCTGGGCCCTTCTCTCAAGCAGAGCAATGAGACCAAGCCTGCATTTCCAGCAAATGACTCTGCAGTTAAAGCAGGAGACCCCTAAAACTCTTACAAATTAAGGCTCATGAGAAATTGTTAAGATCCAAATTTTAGATGTATCAAAGAAAGCCCATTATGTTATTCCAGGGCTGGTTTTTCTGCTTCATTTTTTTTCCTAATACTGCCAGTCCATGTCTGTAAACATCTTCCTTCTGTTTGCTGAATCATGCCTGGAATCCATATTAGAAGTCAAGTAAAAAAAAAAAAAAAAAGGAGGGGAAGCTGTGCTACAGGCAGCTGTTGTTGTCAATGCCCTTTCTTTCCCTGCAATAAAAGTCACACAAAAAACTTCAGACCTTGCTGGGCCCCTACTCCTTACTGTCAACATCACCTCCCTTCAGATCTGTAAAAGGGCAAATCTTTTCCTAGCAACAGCATTAACCCATTCACGGGGATTTGAAAACAGGCTGCCTTCCTTTTTTTCTTTTTTTCCTTTCCCAGAGCTGGCAACACCTTTCGCTGTTCCTGCATGGCTGTGGTTCAGAGTGATGGTTCAGAGTCTCTTTTTAGGATTGGGAGCTATTGCACAGGAGCCCCAACAGGAGCAGAGGGCTGGTTCAGAGTCTCTTTTTAGGATTGGGAGCCCCAACAGAAGCAGAGGGCTGGTTCAGAGTCTCTTTTTAGGATTGGGAGCCCCAAGAGGAGCAGAGGAACAGGGAGCTCACCAGAGCACAAATTCTGCTCTAACCAAGGCTCTGAGCAGCACAGCAAGGGGAGGGCTGTGCCAGCACTTGGAGCCTTACAACCATTCAGCCACAGCAGAAAGTTTCCTAATCCAGCATTAATTTGAATATGCGGGATTTCTCTGGCACCCAAGACATTTTTGTGATTCTCAAGACAATAATGAGGCTGTTAATTGACAAGGCACTTGCTCTTGTCTCAATAAACCACGGTTGTGCTCCTTAGCCACTGTGGAATGCCCCTCAGATAACACAGGTGAGTATGACCACGTAAGAAAGGTCTACAGTTCATTTCACATATATAAAAATAGATACAGAGATAGCTATATTTTCTAGCAGCACCTAAAATGTTTTATGTATGTGGTTTTTTAGCTTCTGGACCAAATGGTACCTCATTCCTTTTTTGCAGACTACCAACTCAACAATCTTATTTTCTGTCACCACTCTGAGGCACCAACACAGTTGTCTGCATGTCCTGGCAGACTTTGGCTGTGGAGCTAAGGGAGCTTTTGGTCTAAAGTTCTTGGGAGTCACAGGGCTACTCAGTTATGCATCCTTAACCATGCTAAGGTTATTTCAACATGCCTGTTGAAACCCTGTCTGTTTCTGGGGAAGGACCTACACCAAAAGAATGGACCATAACAGTAGAAGACAGGTGGAAGTTCAGCTCCACATCTGAACTTTGTGCTGAGTCCCTCACTACAGGGACAACACATAGCACTAAAAACCCCCAAGGAATTCAGATTACAGAACTGAAACAACACTTTTTTTTTTTCCTCCTTCTTCTTTGCATACCTGTGAAAATCTGTGTATACAAATGCCAGGCAATTCCAAAAGGGATAGGATGGAGGTCATTTAAAACACGTAGACCACCTGGTAATCTGAGTTTTTTCATAATGCTACCAACATTTTGTGAGCTACTGCCATGCCTGGTATCCACTGAGATAAGGGTAAAACCTAAAGATACATATTTGCTGATAGATCAATGCTGAAATGAAATGAGCAACAGAAACCTGATGTGATTTTTTGAAATATCTCCTGTCATCTAAAAGGCATTTTATCAAAGCAGTTCAAAAGGGTTTTTCATTCAGAAATTACTGAAAAAAGTCTGCAGACAGCTGAGCCCACTGGGTCTCCAGGAGAGTTGGGACTTTTTTCTGAAAGGGAGCAAGATGCAGAATCTTGTAATCTGCTCCTCACCCTATGATCTCCTTGCCAGCAGATGATGCAGATTTGGAAAGGGGAGACTGGACAGGCAGTTGAAAGAGATTTTCTGAGGGCACAAAACCAGACAAATTGCATGAGACCCAGGCAGGCTTTTGAACCAAACCCAGTCTGAGCCTAGGAGAGTATGCAAATATCATAAATGCATGCCTTGCTCCCACCCTACCTACCCCAGGCACTGCTGGGCCCACTGCTGCAGACAAGGTGCTGGCATGTGCCTTCCTCTGAGCCCTCATGGCTGCTCTTATGTTCCTTTTAAAAATACATTTCAAAGTCTTTAGTCCTTCAGCTTCCTCTCAAATATCTATACCTACAAAGTGATTAATTCCTAACAATACATAATTGGCTTTTCTGCTGGATTATAGATGGATTACAGCTCAGGTGTTTTAGACAACCTCAGGGTGAGATGTCTGTCCTTAAACTTCTGTGATACACCTGAGAAAGTGGTGACACATCCACAGCAATTTCTTTGCCTTGCAGTTCCTTCCACATATGCATCATCATCCCTTATTGTTTTTATTACTTATATTTTTGTGTGTCACTACTAGGAAGTTACATAAGGTGATTAATGCTCTGTGACTGTGTAATGACTTCATTTGATTTGTGAAAAAATAATTAGAGAAGAAAGAAAGAAAGAAACCGCCCTTAGAGAAAGCCATGAGAGCAGATGGAACGGTATGTCCTGGGCGTGGGAATGCTTCCGCAGCAGATTTTGGGAAACAACCACTGGGGGATTTTCCTCTCCTGCTCTGCTGGCTCAGTCACAACCTCAGTGTCTCCTCTAAATCACCAGAAAAGCTCAGGAGGGAAATTCATTAGGGAAATTTGTCCTTCTAGGCCAAGAGGTTCATCTGAGTCAAGCTGGCCAGGGAAGTCCTTCCCCATAACTCGAGTCTTTATCAGAGGGTTTGGTTCTGTTTCAGAGGACAAATCATCCTGCTGGCATCTCCACACCCAGGTGGGAGTGAATGCAGACCAACCTCTGCCAAAATAATAACAACAAAGAGGAGACATGTGTTGGGTAAGTGCTTGTGTTCAGCTGCTGGTGAAGGAGGAAGCAAAGGGGATTCTCAGAAAACAAAACCAACCCAATTCCATCTGTCAGCACCTTGCACTTCGGGCCTATGGATTTAGGACTACACAGCTTGCAACAGACATCAAAATCCCTGGAACCTTTCCTGTAGATTGGGAGCAGCAGTAGCTACCCCAAGTTCATTTCTAACCCCATGCCTCATTAGTGAGGGCATGAGGTGTTGGCTTCTTTGACTGCTCCAAAAGGCTGTTTAACCTGAGCTTAAACACAAGGAATGACTAAAGCCAACATATTGGGTTACATCAGCCATACAGAACTGGAACCAGCCCTACAGGGCTCTCAGAAATGTCACTGAAGGATTTGTGCCTAAGCTGGGAATTCAGATAGCAACAGAGTTGAAAAGGAAGGATGGGAGGGATACACAAATGTAGGTTCTCATTCACCCTTGTGTTTCACTATTGAAGCCTGATTTCGCTACAACATCAAGTAGGTTCCATTAAAAACAACCCCCCTCCTCCCTTCAAAAACAACAAATCCAAAAGAAAAATGGAGAAACATTAGAAGCTGCACTTAGGGTCTAATTCCACTCTCTAGCAAAGCCAGGGTGTGAAGAAGATGATTCCTTAGAATCACCAGAAGTTCACAGTCCAAATGAGCTATGCTGGCTTGTTTAATCAGAAATTATGAGAATTTTAAGTCTTGGGGGGAAAAAAAAAATCACAGGATTTTAAGTTCTGAGCTTTCTCTGTTTACCTTCCCTAAAATTCTTAAGCTTCTCTCAAGGTTAAAATCACTACACATGTACTTGTGACACCAAGAAAAATGTGGGATTTCAGAAGCCTCACAGCATTTGCTGGTGGAGAGAACAAGCTGGGACACAAATCTAGTTATATATATAATATATATATGATATATATAAAAACATATATATATAATATATA
>NW_005054429.1:8330-12928 GCF_000277835.1 Geospiza fortis | reverse complement strand
ATTATAAAGAACAGTTTATTAAATGTTTTTTCAATACACTGTTTATGCTTAAAATTCCACCTTAATTAAGTGGCTAGTTGGGGTATAGAGCACAGGCAGATCACATGTTTATTTCTATATTACGAACCAAACATGTTCTCAAAATCTTATTTAATTCTGAGCAATGAATTGGGGCAGGGTAATGAGTGCCAGGGATGAGGAATCAGTGCCAGGTTAAGCATGCCTCACTGCCTTCCGAGGGATGGGAAGCTCCCTGCCACAGCCCAGACTCACCCTCTGCCTGGCACAGGGTCTGGTCTCAGTGGATTCCCACTGTGTTGCCTTTCCCCACCTCAGATGGCCCCTTCAGTCAAGTTTATATCAACTAGTTTTTGGCTTTTTGAGGTAGCTGTCTCCTTGCTGGTCTCACAAAAGGGCTTTGGTGGTGCCTGTGGCACCAGCCATAATTCAGACTGGCAAATGCTATTCAGCTCCATGGGGTGTGCTGATGAGCTCCCACAAGGATGGCTCAGGCCAGTTTCCCTTTTCTCCTTGTCTGGAGATGGTGGGCCAAGGGCCCAGAGTGAGCAGTGCGCCCTTTCCTGGGGAAAAGGAGGCCTGTGCACTGCCCAGGTGGAAATTCAGATGTTGCAGGGCTGCTTGAATCAGGGCTGGCCATGCACACACAATGAGGGGAGGCTGCACCTGCCAGACCTGCAGCAGATATTAACATTGCTCAGAAAAAGGGGTTGTGAGCAGAGATGTCAGCCTCTGGAGCTGCTGAGGAAATTCTGCTGTCAGCAAAAGGCCAGGCAGACCCCTGAGACAGGGGAGCCTGCCAGGAGGCTCCTTTTGCTGGGAGTGCAGAGTTTTCCCTGTGGGGAATGGGGGCTGGCAGCTGCACACCTGCCTCCTCTGCAGCCTCCCAAGCGCCTCCCCAGATGGGAGAGTTTGCTGTGCATGGCCCACGCTGCTCTGAGCTGCTGCCTGAGCCCTGTGGCTGCTGTCAGGGGAAGAAACAGCGTGTGAAACATGGCATGGTTTCATCTCACTGAAAGGAAGCAGATAGCACAGTGGGTAAAATAATGCAACAGCCCCCATGTGTGGCTCAATACTGGTGTTTAAAAGCATTATTCAAATCCTGTGGACCCGCAATAAGCACACAGAGCAGAGCTGTTAAGTACTTCTAAATTACCTTGCAATGAATTCCCTGTGTTTGCCACCAGTTTTTGCAGTCTCCATCACCATGGCATGTAAAGTAGCCTTGCTCCACATAACTTCTTGTTCCTGCAGCAGCTGGGCTGTTCTTTGGGCACTCTCCATCCTCTTGGACTCTGAAGGACACGTGTTAAAGAGCAAGAGAACGTTGTTGGAGCTTCACCCACCAGACAGGACAGGAGTGGAGCCACAAGCTTTGCCATGGCTGCTTCCAGGGGATCTGGCCCCAGACAATGCCCTCAGCAGCGTCTGTCTGCAGTGCTTGGTGGGAGTGGGGCATCCAGCCTCCCCTGCTCCCTGCCCTGGGGCCAGGTGTGGAGGCAGAGCCCAGGAAAAGGGCTTTCCTCTCTTTCCTCTCCCACCTGCCTCTCTGGCTGGACAGCTGGGCTGTTGGAGGCAAAACGTGTCTGGGATCCACTGCCAGGACACTTCTCCTTCAAATAAGAACCATCAGGAGCAAATAAGAACCATCAGGGAGCAATCTTGCTTCCTAAAATGATGGGAGGAGCTGATGGAGTGATTCAGTCACCAGCCAAGTAGAGCACTCAACAGCATGGGAGGGTCTGGGATCCCCTTAGCAGACCCAGTGTCTTTGAAGTTAAATCCTGAAAAAAAGCCTTTGCAAAGCACGTGAGTCATCCCAGGAAAAAGAGCAGTGTCCAGGTCTCCTCCAGGACTCCAGTGAGCCCTGCAAAGGCTTTCCTCTTCTCTTTCAGCTTTCCAGAATATTCCTTGGGCTAAATCCAGCATAAACCTCGTCTGATCTGCAAGCTGGGAATGAACCAGAGTAACTGGTAAAATGTGAAATCAAGAGTTCATTCCTTCCTCCTGCTTCCACCTCCTCTCCTCCCACCTTATTTCCTAGAACTATTTATTCTAGAACTTATTCCTAGAGCTATTTACCTGTGCTCTGCCACCGAGGGTCACTGCAGGAGCCACGCTGGGAGTTCACTGGGAGTGCTCAACAAAATACTTCTGCTGCCCAAACTCCAGCAAACCTCTTGCAGAAGCATAAAAACATCAATGCTTGTGCACCAGCACAAGAGAGAGAAAGAGGGAAAAAATTTGCCATTCTTTAAAAAAACCTTATTGCTCTCCAGCGAGCCTGAGGTGAGCAATGAGGGACCTGGAGGCTTGTCCTGCAGTGAGGAGGGAGCTGAACATCCACAGGATGCCTCAATACAGTTACAAAATGCAGTGAAGGGCACCCAAAGAGGGACATTCTGTCACCTATTCACTTCTCCTTCGGTGAAGCCACACATAACACAAAGTTAATTAAAGCCTCTATTCTGAGGAAAAAGGAATGTTCCATTTGGTAAATTTAGAAACAGCTGGTTAGTTTTATCCATTACTTTTGTGCTAACATCAGTTGAGCTCATTCAGCTCTCTCTTTTTATGAAGCTGTCCTTCCTATGCTACCTGATAGCTACTAATTGCTGCAACTACATTTCTGAATTGCAAATTTTCTGCACTGATAAAAACTTTGATTGCCTGTCAGCTACACATAAGGAAAAGATCACCAGTGCTAAATGAGGTGTTCCACGCTTGGATAATAATGCCTAATGAATTATTCAAAAAAGAATGCTTGAATGAAGCAAACAATTTGAAGGGTTACTAGCAGCCGTAACAGTTCAACAGCCAAAAGAACAAAAGTATCATCCTGAAAATTACACTAATGATTAAAAAATGTGTATTAATTCTACATTTGGAGAAAAAAAGAAATGCCAATCTGATTTTAAAGGTTAATCATTATTTTTTCACTAGTGCTCTAATCTCTGGGAAAAACACCCTTTACCAATATTTTGGGAGATATAATATTATGACATAGCATATTTATATGATTTTCCAGGCATTAACCCTCTCTGCAAATTTCAAATTTCACTGTGGAAGAATCAAAATCCTGGTTTGAGAGCCTGTTACTGCCTATGAGATTCTTTCTGCTGCTTTAAATGGACCTGGGATCAGGCCCAGGTCCAGCATCCCAGTTTGCAGCATCACATTGGATGCCTTGGGGCCAGGCACCACTAAAGGTCCGCTCAAGAGAGCAACTGCTGAGCACACCAAAACACAGCCCAGAGTGTCCAAATGACTCCAGACTGGCTTTGCAGTGCAGAAGCCAAAAATCTCACTGTTCATGTGATGAAAGATTTGCTAAATGAAGAAGAGGGTGAAGGAAACAAGACCCACGCGTTCAAATTATATTAAAACCAGCAGCTATATTCACATAACTGCTGTAACGTGTAACTCTTTCCATCCCAAAACTGATTGCACCTTAAAAGAAAAGTGGATGGTTTATTAAGGAGAGAAATATTTTCTCTAAATGCTCCTGGCTGAAATGAGAAGCATAAAAGGAAAAGAAATCCTTAACAAACCATGAGAATTTCACGGATGTCCAATGCTGACACATTTTCAGCTTTCATAAAAAATATATTTCCAAGGCCAAAAGAGATAATTTATTATGACAGGCCCTTTCTGGTTGCCAAAAAGACAGGAAAAAAAAAATCTGAGAACTGGATCCTAAAGAACATCTCCTGCAGAATATTAGCCTTACATGAAATACACGAAAAACAGCAGCACCATGGCAGCATCACGTAGATCTGCTGTGCTGGTGAAACACTCCTGGCTGCTGTGTTTGGAGCTGAGCTGACACAAACACACCACCACAGCAGAGAGGTCTCCCAGTGACAGCACAGTGTGGCCAGCACCGAGGAAGGGTTTGGAAAAGAGCATTTATTAAAATGAAACCCAGTCAACCACTCAGCCACCTCTGCTGCAGTTTTACAGCTATAAAGCCTTTGGTATTAGACCAATTAGTGGTTTTATTATAAAGATGTTCAGCATCAAGATAACGCTTCTTCTCATTCCTGGCAGTGACACTGAATGGTGGATAGAAGGAATGACTTCAGGAAAGCATAGCTGACCATCTGCTTAGGCCTGCTCACTCACTGATGATTAATCCTTTCCCTCGAGGACAATGTCTCCATGTGTTTCTCTTGCTGTCTTTTTAATGTCACAAAAAGAGGTTGATAAACACATTCAAGTCACAATTAAAAAACATTTTAACTGACCAGTTGCCACTGATGATATTATCAGACAGTTTTAGTCACTCTTGTAACAATGTGTTTAGTGGTGTTGATGTGAAGTGGAGGTGAAGTTCCTTTAATGTGCCTCCTACCTATTTTTACATTTAGGTGACATTTAAATGTTTACCTTGATGCAAACAAGCAGGAGGCACAGGGAGAGGGTCATTTTTCACTCCACAAAAACAAAAACTCTGGAGGACTGCAAGGCAACTGCTATCCTTTGGCTGGGTTTGGGGAGGAGGAGGAAGAGGAGGAGGAAAAAACCCATCAGAGATTGGGGTCAGAGATTGCAGCGTCTGTCCTGCAGACCTCAGGAGC
>NW_005054429.1:0-8320 GCF_000277835.1 Geospiza fortis | reverse complement strand
AACAGAAAAGCCATGAAAGGGGAGGTAGCAAGGAGAGGCACAGAAAGTGGGTACTTGTGGAAGGCAGGTTTGGCTTCTGATTTCACCCCTCATGAAGAGGAATTTTCAAAAGCCCTGGGGTAACTTGGAAAAGCAGGTCCCATTGACTTTTAACCAATTAGACATATTTTTGAAATTCATGTAGATAATGAGTGAGCAAGCTTACAGTCAAACCTGTGGTGAAATTGATGGCAATGTTTGCTTTATGAAAGACAGTTCCAGTACTTAAATAGATTTCCTGCGGGCATTGCAGAAAAAATAAAAAATAAAAACAAACAAAAAAAATAGGGGTAAAAAATAAAATGGTGGTTTATATACAAAAAAGGAAGTGACCTTGCAGTTTGCCAGTTCAGAAGGAGTATTTCATGGGATGAGATATGGTGAGAGAAGACAAGCAGGATCTCATAACCACTGGTGGGCATAACAAAAAACCTGCCATAGCATGACCACACAGCTTGTGTGGCACAGAGGAGATCCAATGGACGGATATAACTGAGGAGGACAGGAGATTTCAGAGGTGGATTCAGGAGATTTTGGCTGTAGTGTTTTTTCTGAATGATGGCAGCAGGAGTGGATTCTGAGAGCTTAATTCCTCATTAACCCAAAAAATAGGTAATAAGGAAAAGGACAGGGTTTTAAATGCTGAACCCATGAGAAAAAGTTGTTGTCTAAAAATGATTTCTTTTAAAATCATCAGGATAGATATGCACCAATTTTCAGTGGAATTGAATAGATGCTTTACAAAGGGAGAAGAGGAATAACCCTTGAAGAGGCTCTCAAGGGATGGTTGCTGACATGGAAAACCATTTGCCCCAGTCAAATTTTTGGCTTTAATCTGAGATGAAGGGTCTAAGTCATTTAAGGGTGTTTCTGTTTACCCCTCAAGCTTCCTGGAGGCAAGAGAGAAGCTTCTGTGATCAATATTATCAAATGGCATGGGGAAGCACAGGGCATTTCATACAAAAATCTTTCTTTTTCAAATGCTGGGGACATCTCATCTACTAAATAACAAGGCACTTTCCACATCATAACCTACAATAGGTCAAACAGACCAATTCAGTGGAGTGGTACAGGATAAAAAGTCTGATTTCTGGTTTGTTAGAGTTCTTAGAGAATGGAAATTAGGCAGTAGGTGGTACGTTGAGCAAAATTTTGAAGGTGGATTACCACAACAGATCTAAGCAAGTATCAGCAGGTAACAATATCCAAAACTTCATTGAAAGACTTCTTCCTCCAAAAAATTCCTATGCCTAATTGAGAAGTTACTCCAATGGACTTTTTGTAGAGCTGGATGTGAGAGGAAAATTCATCAATTCCCAACTTCTACTTCATATATCATCCCTCTTAAAAAATGCTATACCTCATCACTTTAGCACATTGTTTCCAGTGATAATGGATCCACTATCTTGTTAAATTTCCTATCCCCACATTTCCTTACACTTAAAAAAATCTTCCATTCAAACAATTTTTAACAGAGCAGTAGACAAGATTCTTCTTCTTCTTCTTCTTCTTCTTCACAAAAAAAGGCTATCAATTTTTTTCACCCCAATGATAACTTCCAATTAAAATTTTATGACCAAAAAATTTTGTGACTGACTTAAAAATTTGGATGCCAAATTATTCAAGCATCTCAAGGAGACAGCTCAAATATCAAGACACCAAGAGTGTTCAGACATTCAGGAAAATAGGCTTTTAGTTTAAATCAGCCTGCTTAGTTCAGGAGAGGTCCAATTTAAAATTAAATCATAAGCAAATTGCACTGAAAATTGCAAAAGAAGGAAGGGATCTGACCTGTGCTGTTGAGCTAGAAACCCATTATTCATAAAATATATTTGAAGAGTTGAATTAAAGGCTGTTTTGTTTGCAATTGAATTCTGTCAGGGGTAAATCCAGAGGAAAGTAAAATGTGCTACAAAGGTAAGCTCTTAATTTTCTTTCTCTTTTTGTCTCTGGTTTGTGAGAAGTTTCCAAGTAATAAAAAGATGACTTGGTAAATAGAAAGAGTAACATGATCTTGAAAAAGGGGCAATTCCTTGCCTTCAAGAAGCACGGCTCAGATGGCAAAAGAAAAGAAGTAAAACATTAGGAGGATAGTGACAGATTTTCATAGAGACATTTCAAAACGTTGACATCCAAAGTAAATTCAAAGAGATTAAATGGCTTTGACTAGTCAAGGAAAAAAAACCCAAACAAACACATAGATGTGTCATCAGCATAACACTGGGAGCTGGAACTCAAACCACCCTGATGGCTAAAAAACAGGAGGAGGAGCACACGCCACAGAAGAAATAATAATAATAATAATAATAATAGTAGTAGTAGTAGTAGTAGTAGTAGTAGTAATAATAATAATAATAATTATTATTATTATTATTATTATTATTACTACTACTACTACTACTACTATTATTATTATTATTATTATTATTTCTTCTGTGGCGTGTGCTCCTCCTCCTGTTTTTTAGCCATCAGGGTGGTTTGAGTTCCAGCTCCCAGTGTTATGCTGATGACACATCTATGTGTTTGTTTGGTTTTTTTTTCCTTGACTAGTCAAAGCCATTTAATCTCTTTGAATTTACTTTGGATGTCAACGTTTTGAAATGTCTCTATGAAAATCTGTCACTATCCTCCTAATGTTTTACTTCTTTTCTTTTGCCATCTGAGCCGTGCTTCTTGAAGGCAAGGAATTGCCCCTTTTTTTATATTTATAATATAATAATAATACTAATAATTATTATTATTATTGCTGCCACAATACCCACCAGCAGCAACTAAGACAACTAATTCTAATAGGATGTTAATTTTAATGAGTTGCTTATTTCTAATTGTAATTAAGGTGCCAGCAAAGCTCTCCAGGTATCCTGTGCTCAGCTGGGCTCTTGTGAGCTGCCCCTGTGGCACCCCCTCAACTATCATGAATTTGAACGCCCCAGGCCTCTTCTACCCAAATGTCCCAACTTAGTCCTACCTTAAAAAGCCCCAAACCAAAAAAAAAATTTATTTTTCTCTTTCTCCTCTGTCACTTGGCAGCCCTGCCCTTACCCTCTCTCTTCCTTCCATCCCACATTCCCATGGCCTTCTCCCAAGCACCAGCTTCCAAAAGTGCCCATCCACCACGCCTGGCAAAATGAGCTGGAAACTGAGAAGCTAAAGCAGAAAAGTGGGTTCCAGCTTGACTTAAACCAGTGAATTCCAAGATACACAACTGTAAGGCGAAAATAAAGTGTTGGGAGTCACAGCAGCCCCACAGGAGGATAATGAGAAGGGCTGCTGTTAGCTCTGGAAGGCCAAAACAAATCACAGACACTGCCCTGGGCTGTTAGATCTGGATTAAGTGATTAGCTCATTAGATCTCCCCAGATGCAGCTGTGTTCCTCAAACCTTAGCTATGCAGTGGTTTAAATCCACAGAGTGTGCACACTGTGAAAAGCCAGGTATGAAACCAAACCCACATCGCCCATTTCCCTTGAGTCTTGTTACACTGCCCTATGAAACATCTATTTTCATCTCTCTTTACTGCACCAAAAAAAGGATAAAATGGATGGTGTCACCAGGGTGGCTGCTCCAGCACATGTTAAAATTCAGTTGCTGCATTTTTTAAGCTCCAAGACTTTTTTAAGCTCCAAGACTGAGGGACTTTTCTTCATACATCCAGCTCACTTCTTTGGTTTTCATCCTAACAAACCCATGAGGTATGGAGAGGAGATTTCAGAAAACCTGAGAAACTGAGCAGCTTTGGGTCAAGCTGGAAAAACAAGTAATGAATGGGCAGGAGAAATACACTGCAACAGGGAGAAAATTCAATGCGAAAGCCAACCCTTTCTGTTTTCAGCTTTTCCAGTAAAGATTATTTTGTAAAATATTCTAGAGGGTCTTTATGTTTGTCATCCCTGTATCAAGAACAAAGTGCATTATTTCACATTCCCCAGTAATAAATCTAATTTGCCATGTGTCAGCTCAATTACTGAGCTGATCTAAGGCACGATGGATGTTTCTTGCCACTCACTTTGCGCTCAGTATGCATCATAATTTAGTATCATCAGCACATACAGTGCATTATGGTGGGCCTTTCTAGCTAGGTAATTTATTTAAAATCAAACTATGAAACCAGGTATTAATCACACTTAACTTTTCCCTTTTGGGGGGAACCCTCAGCACAGAAAATTCATTTTCTTTCTTGTATTTCTATGCCATGTCCTTCTCAGCCCCTGTTAGGTTCATCTTCAGAAGCAGCCTGTCATGTAGATCCTTATCAGAGATTTTCTGAAAACCTAGATAAAATATGTCATATGCACTGCAATTATCTACTTTATAGCTCCTAAGCTCATTAAAGAGGTCAATTAGTCATTATTGCCTTTTTCAAAGCCCCTCTGGCAGCCTCAGGTTAGGCTTTGGCTCCTTAATGCAGGCAAAGACAGGGAGAGCTCCCAGGAGCCAAGAGCTCCTGCAGCCAGAGCCCAGCACTTTCACAGGGAAAACAAGGGAGAAAAAAAGAAACTAACTGCCCACTGTTCCACTCACATATTAAATATTGATGAAAAGGCTGAGAAAACAGAGCTGGAAATGTAGAGAAATCACATCTCAGTGAAGGGGAAAAAAAAAAATAACAAACCAAACCCAAACCACGGGGAGAGCAGGAGGAAGGGAGGGGGAGCGAGCACCGCAGAGCACTTTTGTAAGCAGAAGCTGAAATTAGCAGGGGGGGTATTATCTATTTGCAAGCAGAACAAACACAATTAGATGGTCCCCCTGCTAATTTTGGCTTCTGGCTGCACAAGTGCACTGCAGGGCACACACCTTCCTTAGCATTTGCTCCTGCTCTGTGCTTTCCAGGTGAAGCAGCAAAGGAGCAGAGTCTCCATTTTGAGTGCTGACTGTAAGCACCTCAGCGCTTCATCCTGAAGATAATCACACGGATTTTGGGGTGGTTATTGCTAACAAAGCCTTCCTGGCAGCGCTGCTTCTGCGTGGTGGATGAACCAGCACAGCCAAGCATCCGGAAAGCCTCATGGCTGTTCTCCTTCTCCTTCTGCTGACTCAGTTTCTCTTGGGTCCCAGGCAGGACCTCACAGGGTGACACCCAGCTGACAGGACAGAAATGTGTCCCAACCCAGCTGAATCTCCACCTAGGAGCCTCAGCAGAGCATCTCTTCACTGCTGGCCATGAGCTGCTCACAACTCGTCTCCTTGATGCTTCTGCTGCCACTGCTGTGGTGCAAATTGAAGGAGAGAAATGAAATGGAGTAAGAGAATGAGAGGAGGCCATCCCTGCCTCCATCTCTTTATCTCTGCTGAAAAAAATGAGCAATCGTGGCAGTGAGAAACAAAATCTCTGAGGAGTGCTGCTCCAGACAGAGACAGCAGTGTTGGAGGGAAGGAGAGCATTAATATGTGCTTTTCAACCAACTGCATTTCAATTTACTGCTGGACTCTACCTCTCTTTTATTAATTTAGGAGTGTTTCTAGTTTATTCTGTAGTTTGTGCTCTACATTTTACCAGATTAGTGTATTTTCTTTTTCCTTAGTTTTGTTTGGCAGTGTTTCATACAATCCCATTTCCTTCTATTTGCAAGTTTGCTTTATCTAAATTTCACAGTTGCAATCTGGGCTGCCCACTGTCTTATTCCTGTGTGATATCTACTAAAACTGCACGTGAACTCCTTTTTCTGTGCTCCCTTCAAATCCCTTCAAAGCTGGCTCATCCGAAATAACAAATTGTCGTCTTGTGACTGGCAATTATTAGTTCTGGCTTCGGAGTTTTGATCTCTAAGCAGGCAATTTAATGTGTAACCTTATTATAGTTCCTCATAGCCCAGGACTCTATCTAAAGTCCAATTTGGCCTTGCCTTCTCAGCTATTAATTGCAACCCAGCTGAGCTGTGCATGCTTGAGAATGAAGCAATACTTTGATGAATAAACCTCTGCATCATCTCCTAATACACACATTTTAAGGGCATCCCGCTGATGAGGACAACTGAGGTAGGTCACACACACACACTACACTATTTGTGAGAATATCTTTTTGTATTTACCAGGATTCAGGTAAAAAAAATAGAACAGAATGGATATTTTTGTAGACTAAGCCCATCTTGCACTATGACAGGCTGAGAGTTACTAATATGTTTGTATCTGCAGCATACTGAGTTCATTTTATTGTGTGCACAGTTTATGTGCCTGATCCTCCTGTATCATCCATGCAAGTGGAACTTTGTATCCATGCTGAATCCTTTGAAAGGCAGGAATATTTCCATTTGCAGCCAGTCAAACATACAAAGAGCTGAGTTATTCTAGCAACAAATACCCAGACTTTTTGCATTGCTTCCCAAACTAGATATATTGATTCCTAACCTTGTTTCCAAATGACCCAATATGCACTGGATACACTTACTTGTGCTAAAATTCCTGATGGCTTGAAAAGCTGATGGAGCTGAAATTTATTAAGAACCTGAAGGAGTCTAAAATAACAAAATGCACAGAAAAGCTTCATCCTGAAGAAAGGCTGGAGCACAGACAGCTCTTTGCATCTCCTGTAAGAGACAAACATGAACAAACAGTTGCAACAGTAAGTGATTATAAATATCTTCATGATACTGGATGGGAAATTAGGGGGTTTTGCCTTACAGCTGAAAAGTCAACACAGCAGCAGAGAAATTAAATAATCTATGAATTTGACTGCCTCAAAGAGATGATGCTTCACTCTTCTTCATTCATTTATTTAAAAGTTTCCCTGGTTTTGAAGAGTTGGTGCTTTTTTGGGGGGTGGATGTGGGAGCGTGTTAACACATTCCTCTGTTCTAGAACACGATCGTGCAAATCTGCTCGTTATTGACAAATAACTGTGAAGGGATGGTGCTGTCACAAGGGTTTTCTGAGGAAACAATAACATTTCAAATTTTGCTCACGCTCCTGGACCCTCTGTAGCAACTCTGTTCCCTGTGGAACAAGACCACCATGGATAAGAGCACTTGGAGACCACCACGCCGGACTACTTCAAAATGCTCCCACAGCCAGACCTTCAGACTTTCAGCAGCTCTCACAACCTCTGCAATGCTAAACCCACTCATTGTTCTGTAGCAAAACCACGTATCTGGGAACAAAAAATCCTGTTATGCTCAGGAAAAGCCACTCTAGTGCCAGGCAGCCCTTGCCAGGACCGTCGGCACCAAAGGAAAGTGCTACGTAGATTAAATGTGGGCTCACCTGCCAGGCAGCATATGTTTCACTCCTGTCAAACCCAAAGCATTGAGACAGATGCTCATCTCACCTCCTGCACCTTTTGGAGAGATCATGTCACGGCACCCCCCATCACCAGAATGCTTTTTTTTTGTGAAACACAGCACCCTTTTTAACACGACCTGAGACTTGCTGCTGGAGGTTTTCTTCCACGTCAGCTGGTCTTGGCTATCTCAAGTTTTCCTAAAGTGACATGCTGGAATTCCCTCCACGCCTATCAACCTGGAGATCCTTGAGGTGCAGTGAATTGTAAACTTTCACAACTGATTTACATGTTCCAGGTTTTAATACCCTCTCAATTCTTAAACGGATTAAGGAGGACAGTCTTTAGCTACATTTGACAGAGATTATTCCAGACATGGCCTATTTTTCATGGTAGTCATTTATTGTACTTGGTAATTAGCTATATGGCCTTCTGCATTGATTTTTTTTTTCTTTCTGAATCTACTTTAAGTCTGCTTCCTAAATGCTGGATATGGTGTTTAGTGACACCACTTCTGTTTATTCTGCAACCTGGCATATTTGATAATTCATTCATTTCTTCACATGCCATTAAATGGCAAGGAATAATCTAAAGTCAGAAATAAAATGGGCTTGGCTGTCATAAGATGGATACCAGTAATAGGAATACTGGAGGCCAAAAATTCAACTTTTTTTTTTTTTTTTTTTTTGGTAAGATGAAGCTTACCCAGTTTCTGAGAAGGTTTGTGAGACCTGACATATTGTCTCTGCTAATAAGGAAGTGGGTGTCCCAAAATACAAAATGCCTATTTCAGGCATTTGAGAGATGAGTGTGCACACACAGGATGATTCATCACCAAACAAAACATCCCAGCATTTTCTTGAGTGTGTACAAAACAAACAGAAAATTAATCACAGCTTGTTACTTATAAGCTTTCCTTTGAGCCTTGGAAAGGCTGGCTAACTTTGAGCAGCACTGTTTCCATGGGGGAAGTCTGACTTCTAAAAATTTAGGGGCACATGCAGTTGACTCCTGACATTCCATAGTCTCACTTTGGAGACCTGCAACTTGGAAAGCTGCCCACAT
>NW_005054428.1:2100299-2102797 GCF_000277835.1 Geospiza fortis | reverse complement strand
CAGCTCAGAGCGGGTGAAGCCCCCCAGGCTCTGTCCCAAAGCCGGGATGTCCCGCAGAGCCACCCAGCTCTGGACCGGGCTGATGGGCAGAACCTGGAGCTGCCCTCCTGGAGGATGGGAGAGGGCTGGAGCAGGGATGCTGGGCTGGGGAAGCCCTGGAGGATGAGGATGGAGGGCTGGAGCAGGGATGCTGGGCTGGGGAAGCCCTGGAGGATGAGGATGGAGGGCTGGAGCAGGGATGCTGGGCTAGAGGATGCCTGGGCAGAGGGCTGGAGCAGGGATGCTGGGCTGGGGAAGCCCTGGAGGATGAGGATGGAGGGCTGGAGCAGGGATGCTGGGCTGGGGAAGCCCTGGAAGCAGGGCTGTGTGGGCAGTGGGGGGAGCCCACAATGGATGGGGATGGAGGGAGCTCTGCGGGGAGCTGGAGCTGTCAGAGCAAAGCCAAGCCCCAAGGCAGAGCCCAGCTCAGCCTGGGCAGCCCAAACTCCTCCTGGGAACATTCAGCTGCTCTGGAGCTCAGCAAAGGGCAGCAGGGATGTCAGGGCTCTGCTCATCCCAAAGGATCAGGCAACACGACACCCCTCATCCCCCCATCGTGCCAGGGATCAGGTGAAATTTGATATTTCTCCTCCTTGAGTGCTTGCAGCCCCAGGAGCTGCCACTGACAACCACAATGCTCTGCTCTTCCACATTTTGTAAAATAACTGAACTGGGGAATCTGGGGAGCACCAAACTCCATGAGGACCCTGGGGGTGACACGGGGACATCGCGGGGTCACCTGTGCTCCTGCCATGGGCTGCTGGCTGCCAGCGTGGGCATGGCCAGGGGTGCTCCTGTGAGAAATAACTACTCACTTTTCATCGTTTAGGAAGGTTTATTAAACCTTATCAAAAATACAACAGAAGGCTGAATAAAGAAAAAAGGTTACAGTGCTGAGAGCAAAAGATTTTCCCTGCCATGTGCTCAGCCCCCTCACCATGGAGGTTTATTTTCCTTTTTGACCCTTTAACCCCTCCCAAAGTTCTGTCCATCGACCCCTTCTTTGCTGCCCAGTGGTGGAGATCTCTTCCTCAAACCCTGACTGGAGCTCAGGTGTTCCACAGTGACAAGCCAGCCCTGCCAGGTGTCCCTTGATAACCATGTGAGGGGGTACAGCATAACTATAAACCTATAAAACTTTTCTTAACCTATATTAATGATATTTGTCCATTAATTGTGAGAGTCAATCATCACATGACTCATCTATCACAAAGGGGATCCTTTAAGCCAAGTTCTCCTTGAACCTGACCTGGCCCAGTGCTCAGTAGCACAGCCAAGCCCAGAGGAAGGTGGTAGATCTCCAGGGCTGGTGTCCCCAAACTAACAAAGATGTGAGAAACAGCTACTCACTTTTCATCGTTTAGGAAGGTTTATTAAACCTTATCAAAAATACAACAGAAGACTGAATAAAGAAAAAAGGTTACAGTGCTGGGAGCAAAAGACTTTCCCTGCCATGTGCTCAACCCTCTCACTACGGAGATTTTTTATCCTTTTTAACCCTTTAACCCTCCCAAAGTTCTGTCCATCAACCCCTTCTTTGCTGCCCAGTGGTGGAGATCTCCTCCTCAAACCCTGACTGGAGCTCAGGTGTTCCACAGTGACAAGCCAGCCCTGCCAGGTGTCCCTTGATAACCACGTGAGTTTATCATAACTATAAATCATAACTATAAATATAACATAACTATAAACCTACAAAACTCTTCTTAACCTACATACATGATATTTGTCCATTAATTGTGAGAGTCAATCGTTGTATTGCTCATCTATCACACCCCTGAGCCCTCAAACCTGGGAGATGTGGCCCAGCCCCACGAGTGCCTCGTGGTTCCCACCGTGCCAGGATGGAGCAGGAACCTGTGAGCACAGATGGTGAACTCCAGCAGCACCAGGAAGGCAGAGATCGTAATTATCTGAACATAATGAAGGGTTTCATTAAACACACTTGGAAAACAACTCAGCAGCAGCACAAAGTTAAACTGCTGGTCTCAACTCTCCAAACTATTTAAAATTTATTAGCTTCCCCTGCAGGTCTCAAGCTTTTAAGTACCAGAGAAATCTTGAAAATAAGATTTTTTTTAATTTTTTTTATTTTTTTTTGCTTTCTTTCCCCCATCTCTTCCCAATGCTTTTTGGCCTCTCAGAAGTGTCCGTGGGGGGGAACCATCAGCCCCACTTTGCTGCTCTCTGAGCCCCTGCAGGCACAGCCTCTCCTCTCTCTCCCCCTGCCCCTCCCCGGCTGTTTCCGAAGGGATGATGAAATCAGAGACACCTGCACGCCAATCCCCGCGGAATCCCGGCCTCCGGGCTGCAGGTGGTTCTTGTTGCAGAGGGATTAGTGGGAGGCTGAATAAACCTGGGTTTGATCTAGTGCTAACTGGCGAGGGGTGATGCCCTTGGCTAAGATGAGATTTACCGAGCTGTATCTCTTCATAATGTGAGGGAGGCGGTGCTGGGAGTTG
>NW_005054428.1:2099257-2100243 GCF_000277835.1 Geospiza fortis | reverse complement strand
TTGGAGAACTGCAGGAGAAGGGCTGGGGTGCAGGGCTGGCTCTGTGCTCAGTGGAGCAGAGGAGGGGTGGCTGCACACAGCCAGGGGATGGGCAGGGGGTCTCTGCTCTCCCCCCGTGTCTGGAGGGGCTGGGAATTCCCTGGTGGGCTGGACAGGGCTGGGGGCAAACGCCCTGGCTGCTGTTGCAGCGCTGGGGCTGGTGGGGCCTTCTTGTCCTCCTGAGAAAGATTCACCTGGGGGGATTTTGTGCCCCCACCCCTGGCTTGGTGAAGGGCACAAAAAACCAGGGTGGGATTCTTTCTGAGGAAAAACATTCTTTCCTCGTGGGAGACCACGACTGCTGCAGCAAACCATTCTGATTTACAGCCCTTGGCCTCAGGCTGGAAGGGAGCTGCAAAGCCAGGGAGGGTGCAGAGGGATCGGGTGAAACTGGAAATTCCTCCTGGCCGGGTGCTGGGAGCTGCCACTGCTCTGGCCTCCCACATTTTGTAAAATAACTGAATGGGGACACCCAGGGCCTGGGCAAGGCTCTGATGAGCTCCAACAGCATCATCCTGGTGCTGGGGGTGGGATCAGCAAACACTGCTGGGGAGGGAGGGCAGAGTCCCAGGGGCATTGAATGGCATGGGAGCTCAGAGATCCCTGAGTGACAGAGCTGGAGCCAGCCTGGAGAGCTGGGGGTGCTCCCCTGGAGAGGAGAAGGCTCCAGGCAGAGCTCAGAGCCCTTGCAGGGCCTGAAGGGGCTCCAGGAGAGCTGCAGAGGGACTGGGGACAAGGATGGAGGGACAGGAGCCAGGGAATGGCTGCCAGTGCCAGAGGGCAGGGCTGGATGGGATCTTGGCAATTGGGAATTGTTCCCTGGCAGGGTGGGCAGGGGCTGGGCTGGAATTGCCAGAGCAGCTGTGGCTGCCCCTGGAGCCCTGGCAGTGCCCAAGGCCAGGCTGGGCATTGGGGCTGGCAGCACCTGGCACAGTGGGAGCTGGCCC
>NW_005054428.1:2097448-2099044 GCF_000277835.1 Geospiza fortis | reverse complement strand
GGGGTGCCCAAGGCAGCGGTGGCTGCCCCTGGAGCCCTGGCAGTGCCCAAGGCCAGGCTGGAGCCCCTGGCACAGTGGGAGCTGTCCCTGCCCAGGCAGGGGTGGCACTGGGTGGGATTTATGTTCCTCTCAACCCAAACCAGTTTGGGAGCAGAAAATCCATCTGTGGATTCTCCCTGTGCCATGGCAGGCTCAGCCTGGCTGTGCAGCTGCACCTCGCTGCCCCTTCACCTGGGGCTCAGGGCTGGGTTTATTGGGGCTCTCCTGTGCTGGGTCAGCTCAGAGCATCTGCCCCAGAGCAGGACGTGTGGGCAGGGCAGGAGCTGTGCCAGGGGCTGGGAATTTGAGCAGCATTTGCACCAAGCCAGCACCAGGGCTGAATTAAGGGAGAGCAGGACAGGCCTTGGGCACTGAGCAGGGCTTTGGGGCAGTGATTGAACTGGCTCTGCAGATTTGGGAGAGAATGCAGTTACAGGTGAATGGAAATAAGCCCAACTCCCCAGGGATGACCTGCAGGCTTAAAGCTCCAAAACGCCAGGGCAGGAGGAGGAGTTGCCCCCTGTCTCCTGCAGAAGGGCAGGCTGCAGGACTTCCCAGCCATGGGAAGTCTCAGACGTCCTGCAGGAAGGGATGAGGAGTCCCAGAACCAGGAGTTTTGTCATTCAAAGTCATTTTTAGCCCTGGAAAAGGATATTTGGCATTGGTGTGACCACAGTGGGGGTGGCACAGTGAGTTTGCTTCCACCTGTGGGGCTGCCAGGCTGGTTTGGGGTAGGGATATTGAGAGTGAGGAGGAGTGGGGCACCCACTGCTGCCTTGGCAGGTGTGGGAACCCAGGACATCCCTCTGGCTGTCCAGGACACCCAGGACCCCTGCCAGGGGGCTCAGAGACCCTGGCACAGAGCCCAAAACACCTGTGGGTTTGATTGTGACCCGTGGAGCAAATTACCAACCTTGTATGAAGATCAGCAAGCCACAACAGTTTAGGTAGAATATTAGTGAAGTTATCACGGGGTGGAAAAGTAGATTTTGGGGTTTTTGGTATGGAGGTTCAGGGGGCAAGATGGAGGGAACTGGGCCTGTCCAGCCTTTCTCCTTCTTCTTCTTGGCCTCCATCTTCTGCTGTGATGTTGGCACTTTTGGATTGGTTTAGAGTAGAAGCTCACTGTCTGACACAGGTGATAGGTATTGGGAAGTTATTGTAAACATTGTACATGTAGTTTTTAGTGTAAAGACATAACACTGCCCTGGGGGCAGGCAGAGTGCCTGGAACTGTCCTGCTGGATGGACCTCGGTGGGGCAGGAGAAATAATTTTATAGATAAGAAACAATAAACAACCTTGAGACCAAGAAATGAAGAGCCCTGACTCCTTCTTTGAGCACCAGGCTGGGAAAAGAGACTTTTGAACTCTTCTTGGGGTCACTGTGAGCAGCGAGAGATCCTGACAGGGGATTATTTCCCAGTGCCCAGGGAAGGGATGTTGAGAGTGAGGAGGGGTGGAGCACCCACTGCTGCCTTGGCAGGGCTCTGGGTTTATTTCCCAGTGCCTGGGGAGGTGGAACAGGAATGGGGAGCCGGGAGGAGGCAGCACACACG
>NW_005054428.1:2084300-2097438 GCF_000277835.1 Geospiza fortis | reverse complement strand
CCCCCCCAGCCAGGCTGCCCCGGGCAAGGCGTGGGCATCAGCTGCAGCTCTCTGGCATCAGAGAGGGCTCTTCCTCCAGGAATGAGTGCAGCAGCAAGGCCAGGGCTCCCAGAGCTCCGTGGGGATGTGATCTGCAGGGGCTCAGGCTGCTCCAGCCCAGGAAAGTGGGTCACACTCACAGAACACATCCAGCCCCTACAGGGATGCCCAGGGGGAAAAGTCCTTAGAAATGGGGTTTGGTCACACTCACAGGGCCCCAGAGTGAGGGTGTGCTCAGCACAGTGAAGGTTTTCTCAGGGCTTTTTGTCCATTAAATGACAGTGGGTGGGTCTGCTCCCATTTTTGTGGGAGCCCTGCAGACAGCAATTTCCCTTCCCTCTTTTAAAACAGCCAGATGAGAGGAGCTCTTCATTTCATTAAATTGGCAGCTCTGTGCAGTGGCCTTGACACTGTCCCCAGCCAGAACAGACAGGCTGGAGGGAGGCAGGGCAGGGACAGTGCCAGGGAAATGCTCGTCTGTCGGAGCGTCGGGGGGTAGGATGGTAGGGATGGACAGAGAGCAGAGATCTCTGCAGCCAGGTCAGGAACTTGTGGTTTATTGCAAAGGGCCTGGGTGCAGGGCCCTGCTGGGAGCTGCCAGCCACAGCTCAGAGCAGGCTGAGAGAGGAGAGGGGGAGAGAGGATGAGAGGGTAAGAGAGTAAAAGGGGTAAGAGAGCGAAGTTCCCGTTACAATACCATAAATCTTCTTCTGTGCTGAATATTCTCATTCTCACTAACCAATCTAGTACAAGATACAAATCCTACAGCATTTCCATACAGCCTATAAGAATCATTACATTCCCACACTGGGTTACATTTTAAACCCTAAAAACTCCTCTTTGGGCCCTTCTGCCAAGCCAGCAGGGTCTGCTCTGAGCCTTGGGCCTGTCTGCAAGCAGAGGGTGTTGTTTGATCCAAAGGGGATCACCTTCAGCTGGCCATGCCATTGTTTTCCAGTTGTTCAGTAACTGAGGGATCTCAAAGCTTGCTTTCATTTCAATCTCGCTTAGAGTTTCCATATTCTCAGAATTTTATGCCAGGCAATCATATTTATAAGGCTTTCCTGTTCCATCTTCCCCAACACCCGTGTCCCTCTCAGAGCTGGGCAGTGGCAGCAGCAGGAGCCCTGCCCAGAGCTCAGCTGGGCTGTCACAGCTGCTGTGCTGAGCAGGAAGGGCAGCTCAGGGTGTGAGTGCCTCAGTGCCCCGGGCAGGGCACACAGCTGCAGCCTGGCGCTGCTCCATGGGCACGGCCCTGGCCCCACCAGCCTCAGCCACGTGTCCCTGCCCGCCTGGGACCCAGCTGTGCCCCCAGAGAGAGCTCCAGAGCTGGGCTGAGCACAGCAGGGCTCATTCCTTTGTGGTGGTGTTCGCAGGGGTCCCAGAATGAGGGAAGAGACGAGGATCTCACTCCATGTTTCAGAAAGCTGATTTATTATTTTATGATATATATTATATTAAAACTAGACTAAAAGAATAGAAGAAAGGATTTCATCAGAAGCCTAGCTAAGAATAGAAAAAGAATGATAACAAAGGCTTGTGACTGACCGAGACAGTCCAGACAGCTGGACTGTGATTGGCCATTAATTAGAAACAACCACATGAGACCAATCACAGATGCACCTGTTGCATTTCACAGCAGCAGATAACCATTGCTTACATTTTGTTCCTGAGGCCTCTCAGCTTCTCAGGAGAAAAAACCCCAAGGAAAGGATTTTTCTTAAAATATCATGGCTGTATTCCTTATCCCAAGTCCTCCAAAACTTCTCAAGGTCTGGAAAAAGCAGGTCAGAGTTGGTGATGAACGTGGGGGAGATGCAGCAGGGAGCAGGGGCACAGCTGGGCAGGGATGTTCTAACAGACAGGGATGGTCCTCCCTGCCCAAAGGCTATCTCATCTGTCCCCATGCCAGCACCTTCCCTGGAGGCTCTGGGGGTGCTGGGGGCACTGAGGGCTGGCAGGGCAGGGCTGGAAGTGCAGACCTTGCCAGGCAGAGCCCGGTCTGTGGCTGGTCAGGGATGAGCCCTTGGCTTCCAGGGCTTCCAGTGCTCTGAAGGCATGTAGGAACAATGAAATCCTCATCCTCAAGTGTTTGGATGTATTTTCAGGCTGAATGAATCTTTCTGATGGTCTCCCACCCATTATATTTTTGTCGAATTTAATGCAAATCTTTTATGCTACTGTTTAGATCACATGATGAATTTGTGATAAAGTCTCATATAAACGTTGCAGGAATCTTGAGGTTTTATTGTCTGCATTGCTTTCTTGTTCATCCAGTCCCTGTCCCTGCCCAGAGCCCCCAACAGCCCCACCCTGGCCATCCCTGCAGCGCTGCCCAAATTTCTCCCCCATCCTTCATCTCCCCCACCCCTCCCTCTCACACAATCATGGAATGTGCTGAGCTGGAAGGGACCCACAGGGATGATCAATCCCAAAGCCAAACCCTGCCCAGAGCCCCCAGCAAGCCCAGCCTGGGCATCCCTGGAGCTCTGGCAGCCTCGGGGCCGTGCCCATTCCCTGGTGAGCCTGTTCCAGGGCTCAGGAGGAAGACCCAGGTGTATTCCACAGGGAGACGATGGATGAAGCTCTGAGGTTGCTCTGGCTTCAGCTCCCAGCTGGATTTGAGGGGTCACGGCCATAAATCACATCAGTGCACTCAGGCTTTGCTGTCCACGAGCCTGTGCAGGGGATGAGCGGAGGATTTTGTTTTCCATCTCAGTCAGCCTGGGCTCTTTAGCGAGCTCTAACAAAGGCACTCTGGCTTTTCATGCCGCTCTTGATCTCGGGGCCAGCAGCAAAATCCCGGCGGCGGCTCCCCGGGCACCGCGGGCTCCTCTCTCATCCTGCGGCGGCGCCGGCACCACTGCGGGCGCTACAAACGGAGGGCGGCATTAGCCATGCAGAGCCATGCGGGGAGGGGAACGAGCTCCCGGAGCTCAGCCCTGCCTCCCTCCCTGCCCCTGTGTACCTCTCCTGGACCGGGATGGGTGCTGGGTGTGGGATGGGAGCGCAGCAGGCACCGGGAGCTGTGCTCTCCTCTCTGTGTCCTGGAGCTGTGCTCTCCTTTCAGTGTGCTGGAGCATTGTTCTCTCAATTTCCTAGATCAGTGTTTCCCTCTCATTTTCCTGGATCAGTGTTTTCCTCTCCGTCTCCTGGATCAGTATTTTCCTCTCATTTTCCTGGATCAGTGTTTTCCTCTCCGTTTCCTGGATCAGTATTTTCCTCTCAATGTCATACATCAGTGTTCTCTCATTTTCCTGGGTCAGGGTTTCCCTCTCAGTTTCCTGGAGCAGTGTTCTCTCGATGTCCTTCATCAGTGTTTTCCTCTCAGTTTCCTAGATCAATGTTTTCCTCACAATTTTCTGGATCAGAGTTTCCCTCTCAATTTCCAGGATCAGTCGTCTTTCATTTCCTGGAGCAACGTTCCCCTCTCAATGTCCCAGAGCAATGTTCCCCTCTCAATGTCCTGGATCAATGTTCTCCTCTCAGTTTCCAGGATCAGTGTTTTTCTATCAGTTTCCAGGTTCAGTCTTCTCTCAGTTTCCTGGAGCAGTATTTTCCTCTCAATGTACTAAATCAGTGTTCTCCTCTCAATTTCCTGGAGCACTGTTCTCTCAAATTCCTAGATCAGTGTTTTCCTCTCAGTTTCCAGGATCAGTCTTCCCTCAGTTTCCTGGATCAGAGTTTCCCTCTCAATGTCCTAAATCAGTGTTCTCCTCTCAGTTTCCTAGATCAGTGTTGTCCTCTCAATTTCCTGGATCAGTGTTTTCCTCGCAATGTCCTGGATCAGTGTTCTCCTCTCAATTTCCTGGAGCATTGCTCTCTCAATTTCCTAGATCAGTGTTTTCCTCTCAGTTTCCTGAAGCAGTATTTTCCTCTCAATGTCCTGGATCAGTGTTCTCCTCTCAGTTTCCTAGATCAGTGTTTTCCTCTCAGTTTCCAGGATCAGTGTTCTCCTCTCAGTTTCCTGGATCAGTGTTCTCCCCTCAATTTCCTGGGTCACTGTTGTCTCGCCTGGACAATCCCCATAGTTGGAGGGGGTGCCCCATGCCAGCAACACCACAGCAGAGGCGTCAGAGGGGAAAAGCAAACTGGTGAGCAGGGGACACTGTCCCTGTCCCCAGAGTCCTCGGTGACCTTGGCAGAGGCTCCTCCCGAGCACGGCTCTGCTGTCCCTGCTCCCGTCACTCCTGCCCAGGTGAGGCTGTGTCCAGCTGCCCAAGGAGCAGCTCTGCCTCCCCAGGCAGCTCCCACCTCCTCATCCCCTGGGAGGCTCCAGGATTTCAGAGAGGAGCCATTTCCCCTTCATGCCGCAGAGTAAAAAGAGATTTTACTTTTTTTGTTGTTGTTTTTCCTTTCTCCCCCCACCCCATCTATTAAGTCTGTGACTAGAACATTGCGGCTTTTAAGTTTATTCCAACTGTTTGATATTTTACATAATCGTATTATTTATGTGACAAGATTAGAAGTACTCTGCATGCTGACAGGCAAGCAGCACACACACAATTTCTTGCCAATCCTTCACGAATTTGCATTGTACTCCTGACTTCTTGGAGGCTGTGCAGATTGTGGCTCTGGGCGGGGAGAGAGGTGCTGGCTCAGACAGAGGGGGGAAAGAGAGGAAAGCTGCTCATCCCCTCATCCTCTGGGATCTTCCAGAGCTTGGCACTGCCACGCTGGGGCTGATGGCAATACCTGGCCAGGCTTCAAACCCTTGGCCTCTCCCAGCAAGGGCTGAGCACACAAAGGTGTTTGGTTTAATATCCCGCTGCTCGCCCGTGGGATACTTGATTTATTCTGTGCCTGTAAACATTCATTTCACACCTAAACAGGGGCAGGTTCATCACTTCTGCAATCATCATTTATTCATGTCGTGAGGGTTGCAGGAAGGAGAGATAAATGGATTTCCGTGAAATTGGTGCTCCAGGCTGCTCAGGAGCCTCCATCCTTCTCACCAGGCTCTGAGCAGGGTGGAAAAGCTTCCCCCCTTTCAGCTCCTCTGCCCTGGTGCTGGCACAGCCTCCTCTGCAGGGCTGTGCGGTGCCTGGAGCCAGGACAGAGGGTTCTGGCCCCACAACCAGCCAGGGGACACTGGGGTCCCTCATTCCATGTGCCTCAAGGTCCCAGCTGTGCTCGAGGGATGGCTCATGCTGAGATTATCTTGCTCTGGGCCCTTGCTTTGCTGCCTTCCCCTGCTTGGAGGGAGATTTCTGATCTCTGCATAAAGGCAAGCGTTTGCTAAATATCTCGTTCTGTGAGCGTGTGTGGGGATAAATCCCACCCTTCCCGGGAGGAAAAATCCCTGCCATAAAAAGCTGAGAGGGGTTGTTCATGAGCCCTCAGAGCCATCCTGGAGGCCACAGAGCCTGGGACCTCCCTGTGCCCATTGGGGCTGGAATGAACCTCCCCGGTGCCCACAGGGCATCACACGCTGATGGGGACACCCTACACACATCACACGCTGATGGGGACACCCCACACACATCACACACTGATGGGGACAGCCCACACACATCACACACTGATGGGGACACCCCACACTCGTCACATCCTGATGGGGACACCCCACACACATCACACGGACACCCCACACCCAGCACACCCTGATGGGGACAGCCCACACCCGTCACACCCTGATGGGGACAGCCCCTGCTCACACCTGTGGGGAGGGCTGGGCTGGGACAGGAGTGTCACCTCCATCACCTTGGTGCCAAGGGACACTGCTCACACCTGTGGGGAGGGCTGGGCTGGGACAGGAGTGTCACCTCCATCACCTTGGTGCCAAGGGACACTGCTCACACCTGTGGGGAGGGCTGGGCTGGGACAGGAGTGTCACCTCCATCACCTTGGTGCCAAGGGACACTGCTCACACCTGTGGGGAGGGCTGGGCTGGGACAGGAGTGTCACCTCCATCACCTTGGTGCCAAGGGACACTGCTCACACCTGTGGGGAGGGCTGGGCTGGGACAGGAGTGTCACCTCCATCACCTTGGTGCCAAGGGACACTGCTCACACCTGTGGGGAGGGCTGGGCTGGGACAGGAGTGTCACCTCCATCACCTTGGTGCCAAGGGACACTGCTCACACCTGTGGGGAGGGCTGGGCTGGGACAGGAGTGTCACCTCCATCACCTTGGTGCCAAGGGACACTGCTCACACCTGTGGGGAGGGCTGGGCTGGGACAGGAGTGTCACCTCCATCACCTTGGTGCCAAGGGACACTGCTCACACCTGTGGGGAGGGCTGGGCTGGGACAGGAGTGTCACCTCCATCACCTTGGTGCCAAGGGACACTGCTCACACCTGTGGGGAGGGCTGGGCTGGGACAGGAGTGTCACCTCCATCACCTTGGTGCCAAGGGACACTGCTCACACCTGTGGGGAGGGCTGGGCTGGGACAGGAGTGTCACCTCCATCACCTTGGTGCCAAGGGGCGAGCCCAGGTGCCACAGCCTGGGCTGGGCTGGGACAGGAGTGTCACCTCCATCAACTCAGTGCCAAGGGATGCTCTGCTCACACCCTTGGGGAGGGCTGGGCTGGGACAGGAGTGTCACCTCCATCACCTTGGTGCCAAGGGACACTGCTCACACCCTTGGGGAGGGCTGGAGCTGGGACAGGAGTGTCATCTTCATCAGCTCAGTGCCAAGGGACACTGCTCACACCCTTGGGGAGAGCTGGGGCTGGGACAGGAGTGTCACCTCCATCAACTCAGTGCCGAGGGATGCTCTGCTCACACCCTTGGGGAGAGCTGGGGCTGGGACAGGAGTGTCACCTCCGGCAGCTCAGTGCTAAGGGACACTGCTCACACCTGCGGGGAGGGCTGGGCTGGGACAGGAGTGTCACCTCCACCAGCTTTGTGACAAGGGACACTGCTCACACCCTTGGGGAGAGCTCGGCTGCCCAGCCCCACTGATCCCTGGCACTGTGAATGAGGGGGGAGAGAGCCACAGCTAAGGAGGGGAAGGTGAGGGAATTCCTACAGGACATTGGAAATGCAGGACAAAGAAATGACTCAGGGATTTTTTTTGCCAGACAGATTTGTTTCTGCAAGCCTCAACATCTGAGTGCCCTGCAGAGCCCTCCCATCTCTCACCTTTCCAGTGAATCCAGTCTGCCCACCAAGGCCCATTCCCACACAAGGACACTGCAGCTTTTAAAACACAAAACCAGCTGACAATGAGGAGACTGCAGCCACCCTGTGCCCGTCACAGCTGGTGCTGATGCCACGTGTCCTCAAGCACAGCTTGTGATGTCCCACTTGCCCACCTGCAGGGGCACAGGTACCCTGTGCTCCGACAACCTTCCCCCAGGCCCAGGGGTCCCTTCCTCCCCAGGAGGGAGAGTGAATTTTTATATTTAAAGGACATGGGGGGATGGTTTTAAAGAGACAGACAGGTTTAAATTAGATGTTAGGAGGAAATTGTTCCCTGTGAGGGTGGGCAGGCCCTGGCACAGGGTGCCCAGAGCAGCTGTGGCTGCCCCTGGATCCCTGGCAGTGCCCAAGGCCAGGCTGGACAGGGCTTGGATCTCCCAGGACAGTGGAAGGTGTCCCTGCCATGGCAGGGGGTGGAATGAGATGAGCTCCAAGGTCCTTTCCTAATGCAAACCTTGTGATCCTGTGATTTCTAAACCCACAGGCAATTCCTGGCATTTGATTTGGAGGTTCTGCCCTGTGTTCCACACTCCCCTCCTTGCTGACTGCAGCGTGGGCAAGGGCAGGCAGTGCCCCCCGCCAAGGACAGCTCTGCCAAAGGGATGCTGAGCCAAGACCCCCCCCTCCCCCATCGGTTATTATCCCAAAATTAGCTTTTACTGGGGAGGTTTGTGCATCCTGCATCGATATCCATCTGACAGGGGCTGAACTGACTCAGAAATAAAGAGCACAAAGCAGACAGGGTGAGAGGAAAATAGCTCTAATGTAAAAATAAACGGTGTCCAGCCACCCACTGCGCCCAGCTGAGCTCCCAGTGGGGTCTCACACGCCTGACACGGAGCAGCAGCTGCCCTTTCATTAGCAGCTTGCTCGTTTTCTCTCCCTACAGCTGAATTCCTGCTAAAAAAAAAGAGACACAAAGTGACAGGAAGGAGACAGAGCAGCCCTGGCAGCCCTAAGCCTGGCGTGCTCTTGGCTGTGAGGATGACGTGCCTGGCTCTGGCTGAGAGTGTGGGGAGGTGAGAGGAGCCCTGTGGCCCTGCCTTGGCTGTGGGAAAGGGACGCAGGGATCACTGCCCTGCTCTGTGCCCCATCCACTGCTTCCCCAGGAGCCCCCGGTGCTTCCAGGGCTCTGCTGTGTTTGTCCCTCTCTTTAGGGCCTTTACTGGCTAGCACAGCTTCTTAAGGCACTTAAGATGTGTTTCTGCTTAAAAAGATGTATTTCTACTTAAAACTGTAACTTACACTTGCACTGACTTAAACTACACTTCTATTTCATATCCATATATTAAGATATATTAAGCCACTGTCTATGTGGCTTAATATATCTTAATTTTTCTAAAGGCTTTAATTCAACAGACAGAGCCACCCTGTGCTTCTGCTGGGCTTGAAATGCTGGATTTACCCAGCTGCTGCGTTCATTCCCTGCTCAGAGGATGCCTCCTGAATCCAGGGAACACCACAAATTCCACCCCTTCAGATCCAGATTTGCTGGGGACACCCAAATCCTCCTCCAGAGGTGCTGGGAATGATCCCCTCCCTCCTGTGCCCCTGCTGGGAGCTGGCAGCAGAAGCAGTGGGACCAGCACGGGGGTGCTGGAGAAGGAAAGCTCCAGCTCTCCAGGAGTCTCTGCCCTGGCTTTGGGGTGGGGTGTGGGTTCCCACCCCGCTGAGCTGGGTGCATCAGGGGCGCTCCAACAGCAATGTACTGACCCAGTGCCTTTGGAAATCCGATTTGTGGTGTCTGCTCCACCTGTGGGCGCAGATCTCCCTTTCTTTTCTATGTGCTGGAGCCCCTGCTCGGTCGCCCTCAGCAGAGAGGAACTCTGGGTGCTGGAGCCCCTGCTCGGTCGCCCTCAGCACTGAGGATCTCTGGGTGCTGGAGCCCCTGCTCGGTCGCCGTCAGCACAGAGGAGGCCAGGGGGACTCAGCTGGAGGAGCTCTGGGTGCTGGAGGAGCTCTCGGTAGAGGAGGTCGCCGTCAGCACAGAGGAGGCCAGGGGGACTCTGCTGGAGGAGCTCTGGGTGCTGGAGCCCCTGCTCGGTCGCCGTCAGCACAGAGGAGGCCAGGGGGACTCTGCTGGAGGAGCTCTGGGTGCTGGAATGTGTCACCTTAGACCGAGGGAACATCTCCAGGCACTGCCCAGCTCTGAGCCAGACCCTGAGCACTGCCCAGAGCCAGCCTTGGGAGTCCTCCGGGCGTGTTTAAAAGTGTCCCCCCACCCCTGCAGAGCCCAGGCTGGGCTCCTGTCATTGTCCCCTGTTTCTGGCCTGCAACAAGGGCAGGGCGTGCAAACCCTCCCTGCCCTGATTTGCTCTGTGAACCACCCCCAGAAGGCTGGGGATCCTGAGCTGGGAGAGCTCCCAGAGCCGAGCCAAGGCTGAGCCTCAGAGCCCTGCAGAGCAGCCAGCAGACGGAAGAAAACCTTTAAGCCTTTCTGAGCTACTTTGTGGGGATGTTAAGAGCTCAAATTTCCTGTTTTTTTCTCTCTCTTCCTGAAAAACCCCCAGCAAACCCCGCACTGCCGAGGAGGTGAGGCACTATCATCTCGCTTCAGCTCCCCCAGACTAGCCAAGCGGAGGAGAAAAATGATTTAGATGATTTACAGCACTTCGGAAGAGTTGAAAAAAGTGAAGTAAATAATAAATCAAAACCAGCAAAAAGAACAAGAATACATCCATCTTTTATGAGCTCTATTCACTGCTGTATGTACAGTTCAGACATAAAACAACTGCGCCGTGCAAAGTTGCTGCTGCCTCAGAAGTGTCTGTGCCCAGCAGTTTCAGAGCACTTCCAAACTACATAAAAGCAGAGGAGCAGGCGCTGGCTGCTGCGTGCAGCGATCCAGCTCCTCTTCCCTGCCTCCTTATCAGCTCCTGCACACCCAGAGAGGGGAGGACTTCAGCTGGGAGATGGGGAGCACGAGGAATCTGTGAAAACAAGGATTTTAAATTTTTTTTTTGCACCCCCCAAACTTTACATTCTTCCT
Source organism: Geospiza fortis (assembly GCF_000277835.1). Taxonomy (NCBI): domain Eukaryota; kingdom Metazoa; phylum Chordata; class Aves; order Passeriformes; family Thraupidae; genus Geospiza; species Geospiza fortis. The sequence continues at coordinate 2,087,263 of NW_005054428.1, read as the reverse complement.
TCAGGGTTCAAAGTGCACCTTATGCGTTCTGCGAAGGATCCTCTTGTTCATACCAGAAAGTCTTGCAGGTGTTGTTGGCTGAGGGGTGCCCAGCATCACCCCCAAAAGTCCCTTTGTCCACCTACAGGACCCTCTTGCAGTGCTTCCCTGTTGACCTCTTGAATGAGTCCTAAGGAGAGGCAGTAAAATTGAGCCCCTCTGGTCTGAGCCAGGCTGGGAGAGCTGGGGGTGCTCCCCTGGAGAGGAGAAGGCTCCAGGCAGAGCTCAGAGCCCTGGCAGGGCCTGAAGGGGCTCCAGGAGAGCTGCAGAGGGACTGGGGACAAGGATGGAGGGACAGGAGCCAGGGAATGGCTGCCAGTGCCAGAGGGCAGGGCTGGATGGGATCTTGGCAATTGGGAATTGTTCCCTGCCCAAGTCCAGGCTGGGCATTGGGGCTGGCAGCACCTGGCACAGTGGGAGCTGTCCCTGGGCTGCAATGAGCTGCCATTGAAGATCCCTTCCCACCCAAAGCACTCTGGCATTCCCATTCCTGAATCAAGGATGGAAACCAGCACCAAAGCCCATTGCAGCAAATGGAGAAAGGAAAGGAAAGAATGATTTCCTGGCTGGTTCCAGGTGCCCCCAGTGCCATTTGCCACAGGGGGTTTGTAGCCTGGCAAGGCCTGGTTCGAGAGGTTTGGGCTGTGCCAGGGTGCCCAGAGCAGCTGTGGCTGCCCCTGGAGCCCTGGCAGTGCCCAAGGCCAGGCTGCAGCACCTGGCACAGTGGGAGGTGTCCCTGCCATGCCAGGAGATGGAATTGGATGGGATTTAAGGTACCATTCCATGATCCTGTGATTTCCTGGAAAGGGACTCCTGTAGGGCTGTTTCTGGGATGCTCCATGCGACAGGCACAGTTACTGCTGGGGAGGGGCTGAGCCAAACCCTGATCCCAACATGGGACACTCCACAGCAGACGAATAGAAGCAGAAATGTTGGTTAGCTCAGAAAAAAACCTTCCTGTTTGGAAAGACAGAAACTCTTCCCCAAAACCTGGATCAGCCCCACACCAACTGCAGGTCACCAGAGCCTCATGTTTCAGGAGCAAACTCACAGCAAATCTTCTCCACTCTCTCTCCTTGCAGACCGAGTCCAAACATGTCAGGGATTTGTTTTGGGGTCCTGGACAGAGGCAAAATCCTCCCAAGGCCCTGACCTGAGGGACTCCTCCTCTCTGGGGCTGAAATCTTGCAGGGATGTGGCTTTGGGGCCCCTCTTACGCCGACAGAAATCCCACTGGAACCCCAAGAACAGGCACAACAGCCCGAGGGGATGTGGCTGAGCCCAGGGGCCGGACTGAGCCTGTTGGGGGTGTGGGGGCACAAGGAGCAGCCTCAGTGTGAAGGATGGCCCTGATCACCCCCAGGCACCCCTGGGCATCTTCTGGAGAGCCTGGAATTCTGTGCCATGACACACTGAGGGCTGCAGGGATTGGACACCATTGGATCAGGAACTCCTCCCATCCTTCCCATCTTCCAGTTTTCTCTCTTCTCTGAAGGGCAGTCATGGGGAGTTTTGGGGTGCGTCAGCTCGGGGGGCTCTGCCCTGCTCACACCCAGCTCCTTTTGTGTTCCCATCCCAACAGGATCACGCCCCAGGACACTCCTGGTGTGCGTGGGAGTGACAGGGACCATGTGGAAGGACTTTGATGGCGTTTGGACAGCTTTGATAAAGCAGAGCAGGCGTGTCAGGATGGGGCTGCTCACATCTGGGCTCAGAGCTGCTCGCCCACATCAGGGCGGGATGACACAGCCTGGTTTATCTTGTTCTAATCAGGAAATTCAGCGAGCAGGGAGGAAGGAGCCGGAGGTTTTGCCTCATCCCGGACGTCCTGGGCCCCACAGCTGTTTGTGGTGAGCCTTGGTTGCACTGGCTGAGTCATGGGGGCAGCTCCTGGCTCACCCTAACACAGAGTTCCTGCTCCTCACATCTCACAGGCAGCTGTGGCCTCTCTGGGGCTGGCAGCTCCGAGCAGGGTCACATCCTCACGTCCCCCTGGGTCTGTCAGTCTGGCTCCTGGCTGCTGGTGGCTTTTCCTGCAGGAGCAGCAGCCCAGCCCTCCAGTCCCAGATGGCTTTGGATCACTGGGCAGGTCCCTGTGCTGCCCTTTGCTGTCAGCCAGCACTCCCAGGCTCTGATCCTGGGCACAGATCCTTGGGTAGCAGCTTCCAGCATCACCCTTCTGCCTCTGCAGGCTCCCCGTGGAAAACGCTCTGGAGATGGCTCTCAGCACTGATCTGCTGGCCTCTAAACCCAGCTCCAGCTCTCCAGGCTCCAGCTGGGGCAGGGGTGATTGCTGGGGAGTCCTGGTGCTTTGCACTTTCCTCGCCTCTCACCTTCTGCTGGGATTTTCTGTTCTCCAAAGCAGCAGCTAAAGGCAGGAGCAATTTGGCTCCCAGCCCTGGGAAACCAGCGAGCTCTCCCTGCTCCCTGCAACCTGGCTCAGCTCCGCAAATCCTGAGCAGGGAATGTCTCAGGGGGATCTCCCCCACCCCAGGAGCAGAGCTGGCAGCAGGGATGCACCAGGGTGCCCAGCCCAGGGCAGGGGTCCAACCACAGCAGAGAGACCCCCTCACCACCACAACTCCATCTCTGGTCATCCTGCATCCTGACACCCACCAGGAAGGGCTCATTCCCTGATCCCAGCGCCCTCTGTGAGGGGCTGAGCTGCTCCCATGGCTGGAGCAGCCAGTGGAAATGATTTTGGACACTCGGAATTGTCCAAGGAGCCGGGAAATCTCAACAGGTGAGGAAGATCTGCTCAACACTTTCTGTTTGTGTGCTCCTCCCACTCCAGCTCCTTCTGGGGCTCTGTTAGAAACCACAGCCCCCACACAGCCCTACCCTGGGACCTCGGGGCAGCTGCCAGGGGCGTGGCACAGGGTGTGGCACAGGGTGTGGCACAGGGTGTGGCACAGGGTGTGGCA
>NW_005054428.1:2081144-2083659 GCF_000277835.1 Geospiza fortis | reverse complement strand
TGGGAGTGGCACAGAGTGTGGCACAGAGATGTGACACAGGGGCGTGGCCCGGGGGTGTGGGACAGGGGCGTGGCACAGGGGTGTGGCACAGGGGTGTGGCACATGGGACAGGCACAGGGGTGTGGCACAGGGTGTGGCACAGGGGTGTGGCACCGGGGCGTGGCACAGGGGTGTGGCACAGGGGTGTGGCACATGGGACAGGCACAGGGGTGTGGCACAGGGTGTGGCACAGGGGTGTGGCACCGGGGTGTGGCACAGGGGTGTGGCACAGGGGTGTGGCACAGGGTGTGGCACAGGGGTCAGGCACAGGGGTGTGGCACAGGGGACTGGCACAGGGTGTGGCACAGGGGTGTGACACAGGGGTGTGACACAGGGGTGTGGCACGGCGGTGTGGCACAGGGTCAGGCACAGGGGTGTGGCAGAGGGGACTGGCACAGGGGTGTGGCACAGGGGTCCTGCCCCTCCTCCTGCCCAGGGGCTGGGGCAGCTGGGGCAGCACCGTGCAGGAGGTCAGGCACAGAGGGCACCTCCCCAGCAGCACCTCTCAGGGCAGGCGTGGGACACACCCAGAAATGTCACCTCCCTCTGCCAGAGCCCCCCAGTCACGCCTGGCCAACAAGGCATCCCCTCCCTGCCTTCCTAAAGCGCTCTGGTTCTGCAGCCCTGCTCAGAAAGGCTTTTCTCCTCATTCAGATATGGGGAAACTGAGGCACAGGGCAGCACAGGCTGTGCAAAGCCTCAGGGAGCCTTGGCAGCAGAGCTGCAGGCACCCCGGCCATCACCCTGGGACCTGCCCTGCCCCAGCTCCTCAGCATACCCCACAGGGCCCCCTCACACCGGGCTCTGAGGGTTCCTGAGGGTTCCTTGGGGCACCAGGCAGCTCATGAAGTGCCAGCCCTTCCCAGGGAATGGGCACAGCCCCGTGGCTGCTCCAGGAGCCTTTGGACGGCGGTGCAGGGATGTCCAGGGAGGGGTTGTTGGAGTCCAGGAGCTGGATTAATGACCTCTGTGGATATTCCAGCTCAGGATGCCCAGGCTGGGCTTGCTGGGGGCTCTGGGCAGGGTTTGGCTTTGGCATTGATCATCCCTGTGGGTCCCTTCCAGCTCAGCACATTCCATGATTGTGTGAGAGTGAGGGATGGGGGAGATGAAGGATGGGGGAGAAATTTGGGCAGCGCCGCAGGGATGGCCAGGGTGGGGCTGTTGGGGGCTCTGGGCAGGGACAGGGGCTGGATGAACAAGAAAGCAATGCAGACAATAAAACCTCAAGATTCCTGCAACATTTATATGAGACTTTATCACAAATTCATCACGTGACCCAAACAGTAGCATAAAAGATGTTTCATTGTTAAAATGTAAGAATTACAATTTTGCATTAAATTCGACAAAAATATAATGGGTGGGAGACCATCAGAAAGATTCGTTCAGCCTGAAAATACATCCAAACACTTGAGGATGAGGATTTCATTGCTCCTACATGCCTTCAGAGCACCTCTGGCTCTAGAAAAAGAAAAAGAGGTTTTTTTCTGTAACAAGAGGGTCCCAGGGGGATCCAGGAGCTGGATCAATGCTCCCTCTGGATATCTCAGCTCAGGATGCCCAGGGTGAGGTTGTTGTGGGTCTGGGCAGGGACAGGGTTGGACTGGATGATCCTGGTGGGTCCAGCTCAGGATGTTCTGTGGTTCTGTGACCCTGTGTGCCCCAGCTCTGCCCTTTGCATGTGCCACAGGGATCTGGGGTGGCTCAGGGTGACCCTGCTGGGCAGCTCATCAGCCACAGCAGAGAGAAGAGAGAGGAGGAACTGGAGCTCCCCAGTGCCCTTGGGGTGCCTCCCTGGCGAGCTGGGTGCCAGCAGCAGTGCCCTTGTGGGGCCAGGCTGGCTGGAGCAATCTGCAGTGCTGCTTTTAATTAGAACGGGCTGCACGCCCACCTGCGAGCGCTGTAAATCTGCGGTGCTCTGTAAAGAATGTCCTGGATTTAAGTTGTAATTAGAACTTCTATTGACGCCACAAACCCTCATTTTTCATGTGAAGCTGCTCGTTGCTCCCAGTCAAGAAATCAATCTGGGCCCGGTGAAGAGATGGGGCCGTCAGATGTGCAGGATGGATGGATGGATGGATGGGGAGAGCTCGGCCTGCCTTTAACCCCTCTGCTGCCACGGGGGAAAGGGGCCAAAGGGACAGTTCAGGGCTCCCTGCACCCCTGGAACATCTCCCAGGGTGCAAAGGCAGCAGGAGCTCTGCTGTAAGGGACAGTGACCCCTCCTGGGGTGTTGTCAGAACCCAGGACATCCCTCTGGCTGTCCTGGATTGCCCAAACCCCTGCCAGGGGGCTCAGAGACCCTGGCACGGAGCCCAAAACACCTGTGGCTTTGATTATGACCCGTGGAAAAAGTTACCAACCTTATAGGAGGATCTGCAAGCCACGAAAGTCTAAGTAGAATAATAATCAGTTTGTCACGGGGTGAAAAATAGATTTTTGGGGTTTTTAGAATGGGGGTTCAGGAGGCAAGATG
>NW_005054428.1:2078558-2080810 GCF_000277835.1 Geospiza fortis | reverse complement strand
CTGCTGTGATGGTGGCACTCACAGATTGGTTTAGAGTAGAAGCTCACTGTCTAACATAGGTGATAGGTATTGGGAAGTTACTGTAAACATTGTACACGTAGTTTTTAGTATAAAGACATAACACTGCCCTGGGGGCAGGCAGTGTGCCTCTGTCTGTCCTGAAAGGACCTCGGCAGGACAGGAGAAAGAATTTTATAGATAAGATACAATAAACAACTCTGAGACCCAGAACTGAAGAGTTTGACTCCTTCTTCAAGTGCCGGGCTGGGAAAAGAGACTTTCGAACACATCTCGGGGTCACTGTGAGCAGCAGAAGCCCCAGGAGGGTGTGACCCTGTTTGAGGAGCCAAACAGAGGCTTTGGGGTGACCCAGATGTGGCCTTCCAGTGCCTGAAGGAGCCAACAAGGAAGATGGAGAGGGACAACATACAAGGGATGGACTGCCAGTACAAGGGGGATGGCTTCAAACTGGGAGAGTGGAGGGTGAGGTGGGATATTGGGAAGAAATTCTTTACTCAGAGGGTGGGCAAGCCCTGGCACAGGGTGCGCGGTGGCTGCCCCTGGATCCCTGGAAGTGTCCAAGGCCAGGATGGATGGGGCTTGGAGCAGCCTGGGACAGTGGAAAGTGTCCCGGCCCATGGGAGATGGGCTTTGAGGCCCCTTACAACCCAAACCACCCTGTGATTGTGTGATTGTGTGATTGTGTGATTGTGTGATTGTCATTCTGTGGTTCTGTGGTTCTGTGATTCTGTAATTGTGATTCTGTGATTCTGTAGTTCTGTCATTCTGTCATTCTATCATTCTGTGATTTTGTGATTGTAATTCTATTACAAGGGGGATGGCTTCAAACTGGGAGAGTGGAGGGTGAGGTGGGATATTGGGAAGAAATTCTTTACTCAGAGGGTGGGCAAGCCCTGGCACAGGGTGCCGAGAGAAGCTGTGGCTGCCCCTGGATCCCTGGAAGTGTCCAAGGCCAGGATGGATGGGGCTTGGAGCAGCCTGGGACAGTGGAAAGTGTCCCGGCCCATGGGAGATGGGCTTTGAGGCCCCTTACAACCCAAACCACCCTGTGATTCTGTGATTGTGATTGTCTGATTGTCTGATAGTCTGTCATTCTGTGGTTCTGTGGTTCTGTCATTCTGTGATTGTGATTCTGTGAGTCTGTGGGTAGTTCTGTCATTCTGTCATTCTATCATTCTGTGATTTTGTGATTGTAATTCTATGGTTCTGTGATTCTGTGATTTTCTGTTTCTCTCATTCTGTGATTCTGTGATTGATTGTCTGATTGTGTGATTGTGTGATTCTGTGGTTCTGTCATTCTGTGGTTCTATGGTTCTGTCATTCTGTCATTCTGTCATTCTGTAATTGTGATTCTGTCATTCTATGATGCTGTCATTGTGATTCTATGGTTCTGTGATTCTGTGATTTTCTGATTCTGTCATTCTGTGATTGTCTGATTGTGTGATTGTGATTCTGTGATTCTGTCAGTCTGTGGTTCTGTGATTCTGTGATTGTGATTCTGTGGTTCTATGGTTCTGTGGTTCTATGGTTCTGTCATTCTGTCAGTCTGTGGTTCTGTCATTCTGTGATTCAGTGATTCAGCAATTCTGTGATTCTGTCAGTCAGTGATTCTGTGGTTCTGTGACCTCTCTGGAAGAACAAGAGCTCTTAGGAGCCCTCTCAGCTGTTACCCCCAGCACAGTCAGTGCTTGCAGCACTGCTGAGACCGGGCTGGAGCAGCTCAGCCTGCACAGAAGAATTCACCAGGCTACAACCTGTGCCTGGCTGTGCTCTGCCGTGCTTTGTCACACTGCCTGTGCTGCAGGGGGAGAGCAGGGATTAGCAGAGCCTTTGTCCAAGGCTCTCTGCAGACTGATTAGACTCGTGCCCACTTAATTACAGCACATTACGAGCCTGTGCTGCAGCAGGGATGGCCCAGCACAGGCAGCTGGGGACAGCAGTGAAGAGAGCAGAAATAATTTAGGGCAGCAATGTAGCTTTTCTCAGCCAACAGCCAGGGATTTACACTTTCTATCCCAGCAGCTGACACAGTCTCTGCTTTTTGGCTCCATCCTGGCCCTGCTGGCATCTGGTGCAGACCTTCAGACCTTCCTCAGTGGTCTGAAGTGGAAAGGGCTTCTGGCAGTCCATGGCAGCCTGAACTGTCAGTGTCCTGTTGTGAAACCCCTGGGCATCACCCCTCTCCTCTCCTCTCCTCTCCTCTCCTCTCCTCTCCTCTCCTCTCCTCTCCT
>NW_005054428.1:2073734-2078390 GCF_000277835.1 Geospiza fortis | reverse complement strand
GAGCAGGGAGACAAAACAATTCCTGCTCCAGCTGGGGACCAAGGACAAATGATCCAAATCTCAGCCCAAGAGCACAAACACCGTGGGCTGGAGAGAGAAAAACAAGGATGGGACTGCCTGGGCTAAAGCTGGAATGGGACAATGAACTGCAAGATGCAAATGGAGCAGAACTGATTGAAGAGACAGACCCCATGACCAGTTGTGCATTTTTTGACCATTTTGGTTCACCTTGGGTGCAGCCCTGGCTGGGCTCTGGTGCTGCCCAGGTGGATCCATTGAGGAAATCTTTTTAATAAATCTCTGCTTTATTCTTTAGCTCTGTCTGGTCTCTACTCTAGGTCAGCCTTCCCAAGGCATCACAGGGTTGGAATGACCTCCAGCTTTGTCAGGATGGATGCTCCTCCTGCTTGGGGCTGGTTCTCCAGCAGGATCTCCAGTGGAGGGTCACAACCACACCCTCCTTTCCTCTGCTGTCCTGGTTGGGGACAATGTCCCCAAACACCTTCCCATTGTCCCACCCGTGTTCCTGGTGCTGCCAATCCCACAGGAGGGGGTTGAGCTGTGGGATCCCAAGGCAGGGATCACACACCTCACACAACAGCCCATTATTTTGCCTTAAGTAATGAAGACAACTAAATTACAAAAGGCTTTCACACCACAGCACTTGCAAGAAAAGGACCAGCTAGCGTGGCAGAGCTCGGAAAATGCAAAAGGTTTAAGTCCTTTAACTCAGCGGTTCAAATCCTCTCCCTAGCTTAACTTAAACCAACCTCCCCCATGACCAACTACCCTCTCCTAATCAACCTCGTCATAGCCCTCTCCTATGCCCTCCCAATCTTAACTGCAGAGGCCTCACACTAGCAGAGCACAAAATCCTAACCTACATACGAGGCTGAAAGGGCCCTGTCGCAGACATCTTTTATGAAAAATCCTTTCTTTAGGGTTTTTTCTCCTGAGAAGCTGAGAGGCCTCAGGAACAAAATGTAAACAATGGTTATCTGCTGCTGTGGAATGCAACAGGTGCATCTGTGATTGGCCCATCTTGGATGTTTGTAATTAATGGCCAATCACAGTCCAGCTGGCTCGGACTCTCTGTCCAAGCCACAAACCTTTGTTATCATTCTTTCTTTTTCTATTCTTAGCTAGCCTTCTGATGAAATCCTTTCTTCTATTCTTTTAGTATAGTTTTAATGTAATATATATCATAAAATAATAAATCAGCCTTGTGAAACATGGGGTCACATCCTCGTCTCTTCCCTCATCCTCAGACCCCTGTGAACACGGTCAGAGGGCCCAAACATTGTTGGCCCATTTGGACTTCTACAACCCACAGCAGATGGAGGAAAACTATTTATCAAGGAACCCGTTTGACCATCAACATCCTCCCCAATCTTATTTATCACAGGGATAATTATTATCTTATTTATCACAACTCCAATGCTAGCCTTACTCCTAGCAACTTCAATCTGAACCTCACTACCCCTCCCATTCTCTTTAGACCTCAACCTAGGCTACTCTTCCTCCTGCCTGGCTCAGATGTAGGCCTGGTTTAGGGGTTCAGGGTGGTGTCCCACCCTCTGTGACATGCTGGCTGTCCCAGGGTGCTGGACAACCTCTCCCAGGGTTGTGGCTCACAGGGAGGCAGGAGCCAGGGGACGTGTTTGGAAGCTGCCCTGAGGAGTGTGACTCTGTTGTGTAAATATAAAATATTGACAATCTGGAGGCAGCCTCCCCAGCAGAGGGCCAGGCGGCTGTAAAGAAGGTGATGTGAACTAATCAGAGCCGACATAAAGCTGCCAAGACCCAAGCTAAGCCTGCTGTAGATTTAGATTCACACTGCAGATAAAGAGGCGGCTCTGGCAGAACTGGCCTCTGGAGCTGGTTCAGATTAACCCGGATTTTCAGCATCATTTCATGCTATTCCAGTCCACAAATCCCTGCAGCTCTGCCAGCGCATGCCAGGCTGGACCACAGAGCCCTGGAGACTCCCAGAGCTGTGCCAGCCTCGCCTTCCCAGTGCTCCCAATGCTCCCAGTGCTGGTACCCCCTGGCACACACGGGGGGTAGGACAGGTGTGACACCTTATCACAGAGCTCTGTGAGCCGGGGAGTGCAGGGGACACAGACCCCACCTTGGAGGGGACACAGACCCCACCTTGGAGATGTCACAGACCCCACATTGGAGATGTCACAGACCCAACTTTTCTCCAGCTGAGTGGTGACAGCAGACATGACATGAGCCTGAAAAGCCTTTACACAGCAGTGTCACAGTCCTCAGGGCAACTTCCAAAAACGTCCCCTGGCTCCTGCCTCTCTGTGAGCCACATCACTGGGAGTTGTCCAGCACCCTGGGACAGCCAGCATGTCACAGAGGGTGGGACACCACCCTGCAGCCCTAAACCAGGGGCAGAAAAGTGAGGTGGGGGCACAGGGGGTTGTGGGATGGGAGACAAGAGCAGAGAAAGGCTGGAGAGAGTCCCAAAGAGACCCCTAAACCTTGAGGAAGGGGCAGCTCCTCATGCCCAGAGGCTTCCATGGCTGCATGCAAAGGGCCCCAACAGCTTTTAGAGGTGCCTCAGGTCCCTCCCTGCCTGGGAGAGCCTCTGCAGGTCCCTCAGGTCCTGCCATCTCTCCACAGCCCCATCCCACACCTGTCCCAGGGTGACCCTGCCTGGATCTCCCGTCCCCAGCTCCCCTAGCCCCTCCTGGCAGCACCAGAGAGGTCCCCATGGAAGGAGCCCAGGCTGGGGCTCAGCCCTCAGCTGCTCCCTCCTGCCCAGGAGTGTGGAGCCCCTCGGCCCAGGGCACCTCAGGGGGCTGGACAGGGACCCCTGGCAGGGTGACCCCTGCCAGAGTGACCCCTGCCAGAGTGACCCCTGGCAGGCAAGGACATGGGGCAGACACCTTGGTGGACAGACAGAACACCTCAGTGGACAGACAGCTCAGTGGACAGACACCTTGCTGGACAAACAGCTCAGAGAACAAACACCTTGCTGGGCAGACAGAACACCTTGCTGGACAGACATCTCACTGGTGGACAGACAACTCAGTGGACAGACAGAACACCTCACTGGGCAGGCAGAACACGCCACTGGGCAGACACCTCAGTGGAGACACCTTGCTGGACAGACAGAACACCTCACTGGACAGACAGAACACCTCACTGGACAGACACCTCAGTCCAGGCCTGAGATGCCCTTCCCACCTCCCCTCCTTCCTGACCCCTTAAAGCTTTTGGGGAGGGGAACACAGGAGCCTGGGGACATCCAGGGCTGGGGGTGGCACATGGGCACGGGAAGGAGCTTCTGTGGCAGGGGACAGAGGGTGAGAGTGCCCCTGAGGTGGCAGTGTCCCCGCAGTGCTGTGACAGGGATGGCTCCTGCTGTGACAGGCGACAAAGCCACAAAACCACCTTAAAATAGACTCCAGGAGGGCTTCGTCTCAAAGCCTATTATCTGCACTGAATGCCAGATTAGCGAGCAAAGCCCTCCTTGGGCTTTGGAAATGCTCTGCTAAGGAGGGATAATCGTGTCACTGAGGCCCTCCAGGAGCCACCCCGGAGGAGCTGGGGACAGCAGTGACCTCAGCAGATGATTTATGTAAGGGGGATCAGGGGACAGGGGCACAGCCCCTCGGTTCAAAGGTTGCTTTCCACAGCCCCTGCCTCCAAGGATTTCTCCACACCCTGAGCAGGCAGCGCTGTCCAGAGCTGTGTCCGGGCTGGCAGCACCCCCTGGCTGGTGCCACCCTCCCCAGAGCTCCACAGGGCACTGCTGGTGTTATAAGTACAAAAAGCTGCCAATTTTTTTTTTAAAGGTTGCAGAGTGAACAGGTCGGAGTTCTAAGTGTTTGTTATTGTAATCACCAGTCGTTTTCGTTAACTACTCCTTTTATCAGTACCACCCGGCCTGCTGCCAGGTGGATGCCCCTTCTGGGCAGTGAAAGGAGGGGACATGGTGGGGGGGACATCAGAGGGCGTGCAAAATAACTGTCACAGACATCTTTTCTGAAAAATCCTTTCCTTAGGATTTTTTCTCCTGAGAAGCTGAGAGGCCTCAGGAACAAAATGTAAACAGTGGTTATCTGCCGCTGTGGAATGCAACAGGTGCATCTGTGATTGGCCCATCTTGGATGTTTCTAATGAATGGCCAGTCACAGGGAGCTGGCTCGGACAGAGAGCCGAGCCACAAACCTTTGTCATCATTTCTTTGCTATTCCATTCTTAGCCAGCCTTCTGATGAAATCCTTTCTTCTATTCTTTTAGTATAGTTTTATTGTAATATATATCATAAAATAATAAATCAAGCCTTCTGAAACATGGAGTCAGATCCTCGTCTCTTCCCTCATCCAAGAACCCCTGTGAACACTGTCACAAATAACCTTGGAGCCAGCATGCCACGGGAAAGCCATCCCACCAAACTTACCAAAAGACCCCAAAAACAACGAGCCAACACAGAATTAAGAGATCAAAGTGATGTCTGGATGTGAGGAACAAAGCCCAGAGCCTGCAGAGACGCTGAGACCCTTTTTTGCCCCTCGCCCTAGCCAAGGAAGGACCTCGGCTAGAGGCAGGACCCTGGGAGTCAAACCGAAAAAGCGAACAAGGGATTTTCCTGATGCTCTCGTGAGGACAGAATACCCCACCCCGCCCCCAGAC
>NW_005054428.1:2068813-2073420 GCF_000277835.1 Geospiza fortis | reverse complement strand
GAGCTGATCACTTTTAATAAAGGCATTAAAAAGGAGAAAAGTCTCCTGCCCGTGTTTATTTCAGCTGGGGTGGCCCTGGCCAGGTGAGACAGGGTCAGCCAGGCAGGGGTGTCAGCAAAGCCCATCCTTGCCCTGGGAGGAGAGGCAGAGGGGGAAATGCCCCTTCAGCAATGGCACTGCATTGCCCAGGGTGCCCCCTGCTCCATCCCTGCCTCTCGGGGCTGTTTCCTTCCCCCGGGTCCTGGCAGGGGATCAGATGTTCCATGCACGGCCTGGCCAGAGCACTTTCACTCCTGCTGCCAGTCGATTATTGAGTCCATTAGGGAAGGAGAAAGCAGGAAAGCAGCGTGGCTCCACTGCACTTTCCTTTCCCGTCTCCCACTCTCCTTCCCCATTCCCCCATTCCCCGTGCCAGGCTGAGGCTGACACACCCTGCCTGACAGTGTCAGGAAAATTAATGCACAAACACCAGAGATTTCTGTCCAAAAAGGAGACAGAGGAGTCCTTTTACTTTATTCCAATAAAGAGAGAGGCCATGGGGCATTCCCCTGGGGTCTCTCCAATTTTTGGAGAATGCAGCCTCCTTTTTATCCCAATTTCCCAGCTGCATTTCCCTTCTCTCTTTCCCCATTGGCTGAGGTACTTGAGAGGTTCAGACTTCCCAGAACACCTGATCCCAAAGATTCCCCTCTAATGAACAGCCCTCCCTTTTAATTTTTAATTATTATGGAATTTAGGGGTTTTCCTCATTGTTTCTTTCATTTTTCAATGTCCAATTTCATTCATCAGGAAGCCTAAAGTTTATTTGTAAAAGCAAATATCTTTTTCCATTCATCAATCAGTGGAATCCTTCCCATTGTTTCTTTGATGTTTCCAGCATCAGTCTCATTACATGGTTATGACAATGGGAAGATGCCAGCAGCTCACGTCCCAGGCAGCAGACCAAGAACTTAATGTTACAACTTACTTTAAGTTTTTTGACCAATCACACAAAGCAAAAGCACACTGACAGTAGTTCTATCCAACCACTATAAGCACACGTACCTTTGGTTAAGCAATGCCTGCTTATTTTTAATACAATACCTGCTTGTAAGCCTTAAAACACAATACACAGAGCTCCATTATTAAGCTCAGAACTTCCTAATATCTCACTAGATATACTTTTCTGCAGCTTAGGGAGTTATTCTAGCCAAGTGTTCATACACAGACCATTGTTCTATTTGTCCTTACTTCTCTACTTTTTACATAATTTTTCTGCTGACCTATCTCATGGCTACTGCTTAGCTCCAATCACAGTTCTGCTGTCTCTGAGGGCTGCCTTTTGCAGCTTTCCCAAAACCCTCTGATTTTATGGATTCCCACAGAGTTAGCCAGGAGGATGTGGAGAGCTGGACTGGCTCCTCCTGGGCACAGCTGGGCATCTCCTCAGCAGCCAGCCTGGCTTGGAGGGCTCTGGCACAGGCAGGGCTGTCACTGCCTGGGGTTTGCCTCTGCTGTCCTGGAGCCTGCTCTGGGAGTGACAGGATGTTGAAGATTGCAATGCAAGTTGTTTTCCATTACCATCTGTATGGCAGATTATCTTTTGTCAAGTGGGTAGTTTGCCTTATCTCTCTCTCTGAGTGACCACATTCACACCTCCCTGGGGAGGGGACACCTGCTGATAACAGCCATGGAATGTCCCTGCATGGCTGATAAGAACTACAGCATCCCACTGGGAGATGTGAGCCCAGAGGGAGGAGCCAAGCATTCCTACCCGGATAGAATCTGGAGATTCTGGAACACCAGCACGGCTCCTGCACTGGATTGCCCAGAGGAACAGCAGCTGCCTCTTGCCCTGGATCTCCAGAGGCAGAGACTGCACCTTTCTCCAGGATCCCTGCTCCAGCAGAACCACCCCTGGCACTGCAGGAGGGCTGAGCCACAATTCCAATGGGACTGCTGCCAGCACCCTGACCCACAGGGTGTCAGTATTTTTGCCTGAGAGCCCCTTAATTTAAAATTTATAGCAATTCAGAGGGGTGGGGAGGGTTTACATTCTCCATTTCAGGGGAGGCTCCTGCCTTCCTCAGCAGACTCCTGGCTTTCCAAACCAAGACACAGGAGTGACCCCAAATCCAGCTGTGGGCACGCAGATGTGCCCAGAGGAGTGCTTTGGGTGGGAAATGACTGCCCAGCAGTTTGGAGAGGAGGACCAGTGCTCCTCATCAGCAGTCATTAGTGATTAATGGCATGGACTGCAGGGGAAGGGGCCAGAGCGAGGGCTCCTCCCCAGGGAGGGCTGGGGTCAGTCCCCACCACCAGGGAGCAGCCCCAGAGAAAATCCTTGGTGTATTTTCTGTGAATTGTTGTATTTCCCTGTGAATTGTTGAATTTCCCTGAGCAGTGAATTCCCTGTGAATTGTTGAATTCCCTGTGAACTTCCCTGAGCAGTGAATTCCCTGTGAATTGTTGAATTCCCTGTGAATTGTTGAATTTCCCTATGAATTTCCCTGAGCAGTGAATTCCCTGTGCCTCTCTCCAACCTCACCCTGGGCAGCAGCTGGCTGCCTGCACATCATCACATGTTGCATCTCACATCAGATAATTTGCTCTACGGCCTCAATGCACACATCTTACAATATTTTGTCACCCTTTATCACTGCAATTTCGCTGCTATCATGGCCTAGTGAATCATTATTGATAGACCCTTAATATCAGTGCCATTCCTCCAGAGGGGATGGCTTTTAATGAATTTCCTCCTCGCCCTGCAGTACAGCTGCACTCAGACACGGTTCAGGGCGCAGGGCTGGAGCTGCAGGGCTGAGCACATCCCACATGGTGCAGGGGTGACCGTGTGGAGCCGCCCTGGGCTTATTTCTCCAGCACAGAGTGAGATTCCCACCGTGGCTGTGATGTGGGGACACTCTCAGCCCCTCGCACGCCTGGGGATGCCTGAGCTCCCTCTGCAGCTCCACTGCAGCTCCTCTGTGCCTGCTGGAGGGGTCCCTTTGAAGTGTTTTCATGTTCTGTTTTCCTTTCCAGAGGATGAACAACTCCAGGAGGTTCAAAGCAGGAGGTTTGCTCTCCTTTCACACCCTTATTCTCTGGCGCTGCCTTTGAAATGTCTCTGCAGGTGCAAAGCACAGCTTTGCCCAGCCAGCTGAGCCGCCTTGACCTGTCCCAGGTCACCTCAGGGGCACAGGGACAGGCAGAGCAGCTGCAGCCACGTTTCCCACCTGGAGCTGGGGAAGGGATGGATGCTTGGCTAAGGAAGGGGCGTTTTTGGAGTTCTTGGGTCAGGTTGAGGAGATTTCCTCCTGCAGAGCCCTGGAGCCTCCCTGGCAGTGGGGGCCGTGGTGATTAGTAAATACATTTGAAAACAGAAGTTTTTTGCACTTCTCACAGATACATGGCATTCTCTAGAATGACATTGCTCCAAAGTTTTGGTGTTGCTTATTTATTTTTTTCCCCCCTCACTTCTAAATGTTACGCATTCTTTTTGGCCATTTTGGTAAATAGATTTTCTGATACATGCGAAAGTGCTGTGAGCAGGGGGCAGCTGGGCTGGGTGTGCAATCCCTGGCCTGGTTTAAGCTCCAGCTGAGCTGAGCTCACCCTCCCTGGCTCAGGAGTCAGGGTGCTGAGCCCTGTGAGGTGTGTGTCACTGCAGGATGGTGACAGCCCCACGGGCTGGCTGCACAGAGCCTCTGGCTGCCCCGGAGCGGCTGCACTGCTCTGCAAACGCCTGTTATAAATAAAAAATCTGCCAATTTTCTGGGGGGAGAAAGGGTTGTAGAACCAGTTACACCAGCTGCTGCCAAGGTGAAGTTCTACCGGTTCGTTATTATCACCGGTCGTTTTAGCTAATTGCTCCCTTTTGTATCGGTAAGGCCCTGCCTGAGGCTAAGTTGTCCTTCTCCCCAGACAGTGAGAGGAGGGGACATGGGGGGGCATCAGAGAGAATGTAAAATAACCTCGAGACCAGGAGGCCACCCCACCAAACTTACCGAAAGGACCCTGAAAACAACGAACCAATACAGAATTAAGAGATCAGAGTGATGTCTGGATGTGAAGAACAGAGTACCGAGCCTGCAGAGATGCTGAAAAAAACCTTTGCTGCCCCTCGCCCTGAGCAAAGACCTCAGCTAGAACCAAGACCTGAGCCTGGAAAAGTCAAAAGTTGTGAAACACAGGGTGTAGCCCCACTGCTTTTGTGAGGATGGGACCCCTAGCTTTGCCCTGAGCGGACCCCTTGAGCTTCCCAACCTTGAGCTGATCGCTTTCAATAAAGGCATTAAAAGGAGAAAGTCTCCTGCCCTGTTTATTTCAGCACCCAGCCTCTGCACTCAGACAGCCCCAAGGGCCAGCACTGCAGCTTTCCCTGCTGTGGCCCCTCCCAAACCCACCTCAGGGCCTCTTCTCCTGCAATGCAAACTCAGTTCAGGGCAGAGCAAAGCAGCCACTTCCTTTAGTGGCATTTGCACATAAAAAAGTCCCTGGAGTGCTTTGCTGCTTTCATGTCCTGTGTGGAAATTCCTGAGGGACACAGGAAAGGATGAAGAAAAGAGTTCAACCTTGCACCTGTGAGGCAGTGGAGTGAGAGCAGTGCTGCTTTAAGGGGTTGTGCT
>NW_005054428.1:2064998-2068348 GCF_000277835.1 Geospiza fortis | reverse complement strand
CCGGCAGGGACACTCAGTGGCCATGGACAGCAGAGATCTCCTGGAGGGAGGATTGGCTGTGGGAGAGATCAAGAAAACTGCCCCAGAACAGCAGAGAGCTGCCCCAGCTCTGACAGATTGCAAACAGAACACACAGCCCCAGACAGAGCCAAGGCAGCAGCCCCTGGAGCTCCTTGGCAGGGTCAGGCAGGGCTGTGCTGCCCCCCAGCCCGTGGGGAGGCTCTCAGGACTGGCCCTGGTTGTGGCAAGAGCTGGGTGAAGGTCTGGCTGTTTGCTCAGAGAAAGGAGCAGGGCAGCAGCAGCTCCTGCGCAGGGCAGCTCTTCCCATGGGAATGGGCATTTCCCTCCCCTGGGAGGTGTGTGCCACACAACAGCAGCAGGAAGGAATGCAGAGAGGGGAATGTGCCTAACCTGGCCTGAATTCTGTGATTTTGGGGGTGGTGGAAGTGTCCCTGGAGGGATTCCAGGCGGGGATGGGGAGCCAGGACACAGAACTGGCATGGATCCCTCTGGATCCAGAAGAAGCTCTTGGGAATTGGGATTGACTCCATCAAGGAGGGCAGAGCAGGCAGCACTGCCAGAGCTCCTGAGGTGCCCAGCCTGGGAGGCCATGCCCAGCATCCACCTGGGCTCCAGGTCTGCTGGGATGGGATGGGATCCATGGGATGGGATGGGATGGGATGGGATGGGATGGGAGGGATGGGATGGGATGGGATGGGATATTGGGATGGGATCAATGGGATGCGATGGGATGGGATATTGGGATGGGATGGGATGGGATATTGGGATGGGATGATGGGGTGGGATCAATGGGATGGGATGGGATGGGATGGGATATTGGGATGGGATCAATGGGATGCGATGGGATGGGATATTGGGATGGGATGGGATGGGATATTGGGATGGGATGATGGGGTGGGATCAATGGGATGGGATGGGATGGGATGGGATATTGGGATGGGATCAATGGGATGCGATGGGATGGGATATTGGGATGGGATGGGATGGGATATTGGGATGGGATGATGGGGTGGGATCAATGGGATGGGATGGGATGGGATGGGATGGGATGGGGACATGGAGATGGGGATGGGATGGGATGGGATGGGATATTGGGATGGGATCAATGGGATGCGATGGGATGGGATATTGGGATGGGATGGGATGGGATATTGGGATGGGATGATGGGGTGGGATCAATGGGATGGGATGGGATGGGATGGGGTGGGGTGGGATGGGATGGGATGATGGGATGGGAGACACGGAATCATCACAGCACCATGGAATGGTCTGGGATGGAAGGACTGTAAAGCTCATCCCATTCCACTTTGCAATGCCCCAGGGGCTCTGAGCCCCATCCAGCCTGGCCCTGGGCACGTCCAGATCTTTCTCCAGATTCCCCCAGCCCACAGCAGAGCCACTCAGCCTGATGGAGAGAAGAGACTCTCTGAACACCGTGGGGAAAGGAACCAGAGACTCAATTACTGCCGTGCAGAGAGACACAAATTAATTAACTGAGCGTGGCGCAGGGGGATGTTTCCCATGACCTGCAGAGAAGAGTTTCGGGGAGAAACAGCTGATGATTAATGCTCTCCTGTTTCTGCTGCATCAACAGCATCCTGGGAAGGGCTGCTTGGCAAAGAGAGCTCTGGATACACCTTCAGACACTGTGTGTTTAGTTTGCCACTGCTTTTCACCAGAACTTCACAATTTCTGATGTAACCAAGGATGTCACAGCCCATGCTTTCATCTGTGGTGAAAGTGTGGCCAGAGCATGAAGAAGTTTTTAAAGAGTCAGAGCCAGCCCAGCTCCTTGCTTTGAGCTCAGCAAGGCGAAATGGCAGCTCCTGCTCTGCAAAAGAACCTGTTTGGAAATGAATTCACACCACAGAGGATGCGGGGAGGTGAGGGCTGGGTTAAGCCCCTCACTGTTGTGGTTGCAGGGTGGTTTAAGGAACGGAAAAATCAACACAGCTAATTGATACTTCACAAACCCGCTGCGTAATGATAAATGTGGGAGAAAAAAAAAAAAAAGAAAAAAGGGATGTCTCTGGTTGTTTCTAAAGGGGATTTCAGGGCAGTTCACTCACCACCAGGCAGGACTCCAGCAGCTCGTGTGCTGCAGAAGGAACAAAAGGAGAGATGTGAATGCTCCACAATAAAAATGAAGGTCATGGTCATGGTAACTTGATATTTAAAATTTCATATTTAATCGTGATGAGCAGTGTCAGCTGAAAGCAAGGATGGCGTGAACACTCCCCACACACAGAACGAACAGGTTTGTTTTTTTTTTGTTTGTTTGTTTTTTTTTTTTTTAATTTCATCTATAAAATGTAAGATTTCAATACTGAATCCTCACCTGGAGACCACCATTGGCTGGGGGGATCCTGCTGAGCATTAGGCAGAGCTCGGGGGAGCAAAGGTCAGGGATGGGGGTTGTACCTGTCACTCTGATAGCAGGAAACGTTGTCTCCTGTCCCCAGAACATGGGCTGTGATTGACAGTGCTGCTGCTGCTGTGGATGAGACCCTGCAAACAGGTCTGCAGCTGTGAGAGGGGCTCGTGCTGCTCCTTCCCCCTCCTGTGCCAGCACAGGGAACCTTCTTAGTCAATGGTTCAGGTTCTGCGTGGTTCTGTGAGAATCATTTTAAAATTAAAACGTCCAAGAGGAAGGCCCAGGTTGCACTGCAGCGGTTTCAGATGAACAGTGATGTCTTTTTGGGGCTACCTAAAAACAGAGGACAGACAAAATTAAGGGAATGAAAAGCAGTTCTATTTATTGAAGGGCCTTCAGGGACATTTAAGCCAGAAAAAGCCCCCCAGGGGTTGCACCCAAAAATGGATGATGGGTCATGAGTTTTCACACTTTTATGAGTTTGGCCCAGTTACATATTGGGAGTTCATCTTCCAATTACAGCTTCAGCTAATGAAGTCATTGACCCCAGATTTGCTCCCCCCAACTCACTTTTATTTCCATCTCACAGATCCTGAAGCAGTGAGGTGTCCTTGTTTGCCAGGCCTGGAGAGGAATTGTTGTGTCTGCCCAAAATGGGAAAGCAGCAGCTCACACTGCATGTGGAGTTTGGAGTTATACACTAAAGAACTGCAGGGTAATAGATATGAAAATAATAATATATGAAAAATATATGAAAATATTTGAAAAAATACATTTTTCATAATATATGAAAAATATGAAAGCTAAAATCCTAAGGCATCAATGAGAAGGGTGTGATGGATTCTGCCAGCAAAAGAACTGGGATGGCTAAAAAGGGAAAACAGCCTTTAGTCATAGTAAAAACCATGGTGGTGGTGGCAAAAACTTTGGTGGTGGTAAAAACCTCCAACACTTC
>NW_005054428.1:2064619-2064988 GCF_000277835.1 Geospiza fortis | reverse complement strand
TTTTCCAGGCTCAGCTGCAGGGGTGGCAGCAGTGCTGGAGAGGTGGCAGTGCCCACCCACCCCACCTGTGCCAGCCCAGAGGGACCTGAGAGCTGCTGTGCCCCTGCAGGTGAGGGGGGATCAGCCACATGTTAAAGCAGGGCAGGAGGAAGCCTGGGCATGGACTGCTGGGGAAGGTGAAACAGGAAAGCCTTATAAATATGATTGCCTGGCAAAAGATTTTGAGAATACGGAAACTCTAAGCAAGATTGAAATGAAAGCAAGCTTTGAGATCCCTCAGTTACTGAACAACTGGAAAACAATGGCATGGCCAGCTGAAGGTGATCCCCTTTGGATCAAACAACACCCTCTGCTTGCAGACAGGCCCAA
>NW_005054428.1:2056298-2064360 GCF_000277835.1 Geospiza fortis | reverse complement strand
TCGCAGCCTGCTCTGAGCTGTGGCTGGCAGCTCCCAGCAGGGCCCTGCACCCAGGCCCTTGGCAATAAACCACAAGTTCCTGATCTGGCTGCAGAGATCTCTGCTCTCTGTCTGTCCCCACCATCCTACCCCCCGGCACTCCTGCCATGGACAGGCTGTCTCTGCTCTCTGGGGTCTGTATAAAATAGAGACCAGAGCAGGTTCTGAATCCAAACCTGGTGCCAGGCTCTGATCCCTTCTTAACTCAGCTGGATTACAGCAGCACCAAGGAAGGCTGTGTTGTCACCTGCTGACATTTTATTTAAGAGATATATGAGAACAGGGATGCCTTCTGTGCTGGAAGCTGCTTCGGAGCCACTGGGGACTTGGGGCTGCATAAAGAGACAGACAAGGCAAAACAAACAGCTCAATCTGCCTCACAGCCCCAGAGCCAGCAGAGCTCCGGGGAGAGCGGAGCAGGAGGAGATGGGATCCTCCAGGAGAGGAGATGGGATCCTGAAGGGCAGGAGATGGGATCCTCCAGGAGCAGGAGATAGGATCCTCCAGGAGCAGGAGATGGGATCCTACAAGAGAGGATATGGGATCCTCCAGGGGCAGGAGATCCTCCAAATGCAGATGAAATCCTCCAGGTGCAGGAACAGGAGATGGGATCTTCCAAGAGCAGGAGATGGGATTCTCCAAGTGCAGGAGGAGCTGAGATCCTCCAGGAGCAGAAGCTGGGATCCTCCAGGACAGGAGGAGCTGGGATCTCCCCATCCCACCTTGTCCTGGCCACGGCACTGGGGCAGCCAGACAGGGCTGGGCACCTGGGCAATTCCCTGCCTGGCAAAGGTGCTTTGGAAGCTCAGGTGGGTCCAGGTGCTCCTCTGTTCTGTGTTAATCAGCTGAGGCCTCCGGAGCACCTCTGGTTTCTCCTGCAGGACCCCGGGGCTGTTTGGAGGTTCTGGTGTCCCTGCAGTGTCTGTGGAGAGGAGATTTGACACCTGACAGAGACATCCACACTGAGGGACAGGAACCCTCACCATGGGGGATGTGCAGCAGAACAAGGGACTAATTAATTACAGAGTTGATTACACAGAACGTCCTGAGCTGGAAGGGACCTCCAGGGTCATCCAGTGCAGCCCCTGCCCTGCCCAGAGCCCCCAACAGCCCCACCCTGGCCATCCCTGCAGCGCTGCCCAAATTTCTCCCCCATCCTTCATCTCCCCCATCCCTCACTCTCACACAATCATGGAATGTGCTGAGCTGGAAGGGACCCACAGGGATGATCAATGCCAAAGCCAAACCCTGCCCAGAGCCCCCAGCAAGCCCAGCCTGGGCATCCCTGGAGCTCTGGCAGCCTCGGGGCCGTGCCCATTCCCTGGGCAGCCTGGGCAGTGCCAGCACCCTCTGGGGGAAGAACCTTGCCCTGAGCTCCAGCCTGAGCTGCCCTGGCCCAGCTCCAGCCGTGCCCTGGCTGCTGTCCCTGGCCCAGAGCAGAGATGGGAGCTGCCCCTCGGGAGGAGCTGCAGATCCCTGAGCTCTGCCCTCAGTGTGCCCTGCTCCAGCTGCACACACCAAGAGCCCTCAGCTGCTCCTCATGGTTTTGAAGGAAGAAAAGGTGCTGGGGTGGGAGCAGGAACCAGGGACGGGTGTCCACACCTCCCAGAGATGACCTGGAACAATTTGTGTCTCTGAACCTGCCCCTCCCTGAGCTCCCCTCCCTGGAGTGTCCCCTCTGGGGCTCTCTCTCCATGTTCTCCATGGGATGAACATCCACAGAGTGAGAGCCCCTTCCTCCCCCAGGAACGCCTCAGGTTCCTCAGTCCCATCCCACAAGATCCATGGGTAATGCAGTGCCCTCCTCCTCCTCCTCAGTGTTTCTGGGCACTTTCCCCCCATTTAACCTCAACCCCTGGTGCCAGACCCTCCTGCAGCTCAGGGCTGGGTGTGAGTGTCCCCCTGACCTGAACCTGGTGTTCCTCACCAGTGCTCTGGAGCATGGAACAAAACCAAACATAAGAATTTTCAAAGGTCCTCTGTGATTTAGGAGCCTCTACCAACACCAGCTGTGGGCAGTTCTGAGGCTTCTTTTGCCTGGATAGTTTATTCACCAGAAAAATAAAATAATATTTTTTAAAAATATATTTTGCTCTGATTGAATGTCTTCAAACTTCTGCAAAGTAACAAAAAAGCTGAATCAATTTAGCAACAGGAAATTCTGAAAAGTAACGAGATCTTGATTCCCCACTTAAAATCCTAATGTTTCCTTTTCAAAATCATTCCCATCTGATAAAAACAAAAAGTAAATAAGCTTACCTGTTCAGAGCACAACAAGGCTTTGGCCAACCTCTTTGCTGTACCCTCGGTAGTTCTTAATTCCTTTTTCAGTTTAACTAATGAAGTGGAGAATCAATTACTCTCACAGCTTCCAATCTGCAAAGTTATTAAGGTAATCTGGGGCCAGATCCACAGCAGCATCCCCGTGCCTGGCACTGCACAGGCACCTGGCAGAAGCCACAAAATGCATTTTGCAGGTGGATTGCTCAGAACTGTTCCAAAGACTCTCATCAAAATCTGAGACTCACACACAGGTCCTTCCAGAACTGCGGAAATCTTGTCATGGGATGTGGTGTTAATTGTCCCCCATCACCTGCAGGAAAACCCCTCTGGAGGTTTGCTGGGGGCTGCAGGTGCCCAGATTGGATCCAGGCCAGGGCAGGGACTGGGGGTTCTCCTCTCCTGAGTGCCGAGATCTCTGCTGGGAGCTGGGAGAGAGGATGGGGAGAGATTGAGGGGCTGGAGGGAGTCCAGGGCAGGGAACGGAGCTGGGAAGGGGCTGGAGAATTCCTGAGTGGGGAAGATTGCAATGCAAGGTGTGTTCTATTACCATCTGCATGGCAGATTATCTTTTGTCAAGTGGGCAGTTTGCCTTATCTCTCTCTCTGAGTGACCACATTCACACCTCCCTCCAGGGAGACACCTGCTGATAACAGCCATTGAATGTCCCTGCATGGCTGATAAGAACTACAGCATCCCATTGGGAGATGGGAGCCCAGAGGGAGGAGCCAAGCATTCCTACCCGGATAGAATCTGGAGATTCTGGAACACCAGCACGGCTCCTGCACTGGATTGCCCAGAGGAACAGCAGCTGCCTCTTCCCCTGGATCTCCAGAGGCAGAGACTGCACCTTTCTCCAGGATCCCTGCTCCAGCAGAACCACCCCTGGCACTGCAGGAGGGCTGAGCCACAATTCCAATGGGACTGCTGCCAGCACCCTGACCCACAGGGTGTCAGCTTGGGTTCTGACTCTGCCAGTGTTGGTTTAGTTCACTGCAGCGTTTATTTTATCCTTTTATTTTCTTCCCCATTAAAGAACTGTTATTTCCTGCTCCCATATTTTTGCCTGAGAGCCCCTTAACTTAAAATTTATAGCAATTGGGAGGGGTGAGGAGGGTTTACATTTTCCATTTCAGGGGAGGCTCCTGCCTTCCTTAGCAGACTCCTGGCTTTCCAAACCAAGACACTGAGGGAGCTGGGAAGGGTTTAGAGCCCCAGGAGAGGCTGAGGGAGCTGGGAAGGGGCTCAGCCTGGAGCAAAGGAGGCTCAGGGGGCCCTTGTGGCTCTGCACAGCTCCTGCCAGGAGGGGACAGCCGGGGGGGTCGGGCTGTGCTCCAGGAACAGGGACAGGAGCAGAGGGAACGGCCTCAGGCTGGACCAGGGCAGGCTCAGGGTGGATTTTAAGGGAAATTTCTTCACTGAGAGCAGAGTTAACCTTTGGAATGGGCTGCTCAGGGCAGTGATGCAGTCACCGTCCCTGGATGTGTCCAAACAATGGGTCAATGTGGCACTTTGTGCCATGGCTCAATGGGCACAGGGGCATTCAAAGGTTGCACTCCATGGTCTTGGAGGTTTTTCCACCCTCAGGGATTTTGGCATTCCCTGATTCACTCTTGCTGCTCTAAGAACTGCTGAGGAGAGCTCAGCTCCTTTCCTCATTCAGGGGACACTCCTCAGGTTATCCAAACACTGCTGCTGCACAAGCTGGATCCAGAGAGGCAAAAACCCTCCTGTCACCTCTGTCCTGCCTTCCATCCATCCCGTCCTTGTCCCAGCCCAGGCAGGAGCCTCAGAGCCTGCCAGGGCTTGTTACAGCCACCAAAGGTCACCGTGCCCGTGCCCGCCGTGACATTTGTGCTGCTCCAGCTCCGGATGCAGGGGGCAGGTGAGGGATGAGCAGGGATTGCCCCCAGCCCTGCTCCCCCTGCCAGCAGTGGCTCTGATGGATGGATGGAGGAGCGGCGGGGCTGACTCAGCTCCCGGGTGACCTTGGCGGGTCCCTCCCGTCCCTGGCTGCAGATTGATGGCGGCTCACGCTCAATTTCTCTGATGCACTTTTGCCGAGAGACACTCGTACATCTTCCCCACGTCGTCTCTCCATATCTGAGGTCAGCCTTTCAACAGGCAAGAAATGTTCCGAGATAAATCACGGCCAGCCCTCAGCCGGGGCTCTGCCAGCGCTGGGGAGAGGGCTGGGGAGGGGGCTGGGGGGTGGCCGGGGGAGCCTGGCACGGGACACAGTGCTACTAATGACCCCCCCATTGGACACTGTGACACCAAATGTCCCCCCCATGGGACACAGTGCCACTGAATGGCCCCCTCATGGGACACAGTGCTACTGAATGTCCCTCCTGTGGGACACAGTGACACTGAAAGTCCCTCCTGTGGGATCCAGTGTCATTGAGCAGCCCCTTCCCATGGAATCCACTGCCATTGAATGCCCCCCCCGTGGGTCCCAGAGCCACTGAATGCCCCCCCTTTGGGACACAGTGCCATTGAATGCCTCTCCTGGTGGTACCCACTGCCACTGAATTGCCCCACCATGGGACACAGTGAAATGCAAGCAAGCTTTGAGATCCCTCAGTTACTGAACAACTGGAAAACAATGGCATGGCCAGCTGAAGGTGATCCCCTTTGGATCAAACAACACCCTCTGCTTGCAGACAGGCCCAAGGCTCAGAGCAGACCCTGCTGGCTTGGCAGAAGGGCCCAAAGAGGAGTTTTTAGGGTTTAAAATGTAACCCAGTGTGGGAATGTAATGATTCTTATAGGCTGTATGGAAATGCTGTAGGATTTGTATCTTGTACTAGATTGGTTAGTGAGAATCAGAATATTCAACGCAGAAGAAGATTTATTGTATTGTAACGGGACCTTCTCTCTCTTACCCTTTTGCTCTCTCACCCTCTCATCCTCTCTCCCCCTCTCCTCTCTCAGCCTGCTCTGAGCTGTGGCTGGCAGCTCCCAGCAGGGCCCTGCACCCAGGCCCTTTGCAATAACCCACAAGTTCCCAGCCCTGGCTGCAGAGATCTCTGCTCTCTGTCCATCCCCACCATCCTACCCCCCGACGCTCCTACACCCTGGGATATGCCTCTGGCTTTTCCCAGGGAATCCCACCTCCCTGGGATGTTGGTGTTGTCAGCCAAGCTACAGAGCCCAGGGAGAATTGGGATTGACTTAATGAGTAGCCACACTCTTGCCCTTCTGATGGTGCCCAGCCAAGTTGGAAATAGAGACTGGGACTGTGCCAAAAGCTTTGAACTGGAAAACAAAAGTCAGCCTGGAGCTCTGTGCACTCTGTCATCTTTGCCAGGCATCTCAGGGCTGGTGGGTTTTCTCAGCCTGTCCCAGAGTGACTGTGGGTCCCCATCCACTGTGGGAGGGTGTTGCAGACATCTTTTATGGAAAATCCTTTCTCTAAGATTTTTCCTCCTGAGAAGCTGAGAGGCCTCAGGAACAAAATGTAAGCATTGATTATCTGCTGCTGTGGAATGCAACAGGTGCATCTGTGATTGGGCCATGTTGGATGTTTGTAATTAATGGCCAATCACAGTCAGCTGGCTTGGACAGAGAGCTGAGCCACAAACCTTTGTTATCATTCCTTCTTTTTCTATTCTTAGCTAGTCTTCTGATGAAATCCTTTCTTCTATTCTTTTAGTATAGTTTTAATGCAATATATATCATAAAATAATAAATCAAGCCTTCTGAAACATGGAGTCAGATCCTCATCTCTTCCCTCATCTAAGAACCCCTGTGAACACCACCACAGGAGGGACTTCTAAAAATGGTGCTGAGGTTTATTTCACAGTGGGAAAGAGCTTTGGAGCTGACCTCAAGCTTCAGTGGTTGCAGTGATCATGATGGGAACACCCAGCTCAGCTCTCAGCAGCTGCCAGGAAGGTCTCCTCTCTGGAAAGGATTGTCCTGGGGGAAATTCTCTCCAGAACCACGAGAGAATGAGCAGGATCTCTCATGTAACGGTTTGGAATTCAAGTTCAATTCAGGCATCCTATAAAAGGCAAGTGGCAGGAGGAGAGCAAGTGACAAGGACAGAGCAAGCAGCTGCCCAGGAAGGAAAGAGCTGCAGGGCCAAACCTGCCCAGGCTGCAGCTGAGCTGGTCACAGAGCCCAGGCAGGCGGGACAGGCTGAGCAGAGACAGGGACAGAAACACCTCTGTGCCTGCAGCTCTTCTGAGCAGGAGGAAAGGTCAGGGAGGAGGAACGTCCCTTGCTGCTCTTGAAAATCATCTCTGAACCTGTGTCAGGTCTGAGCCTCTGTCTGAACCAGTGCTGAGCTGGAGCTGCACATTGTCCCTGCTTTGCTGGAGATCTCCATGCTCTGGTGCAGCCCTGGGAGCCTCTCAAACTCCTCCCTTTCCACAGGGGAGAAGCAGCAGGCAGTGCATCACCACCCCCAGGGCTGTGGGACTCCTGTGCATCACCATCCCCAGGGCTGTGGGACTCCTGTGCATCACCATCCCCAGGGCTGTGGGACTCCTGTGCATCACCATCCCCAGGGCTGTGGGACTCCTGTGCATCACCATCCCCAGGGCTGTGGGACTCCAGTGCATCACCACCCCCAGGGCTGTGGGACTCCTGTGCATCACCACTCCCAGGGCTGTGGGACTCCTGTGCATCACCATCCCCAGGGCTGTGGGACTCCTGTGCATCACCACTCCCAGGGCTGTGGGACTCCTCAGGAAGGTGCTGCTTTGCCCTGAGATATTCCTCTGTGAGCACTCAGAGGGGAGAGACTTGAACTTTCTCCAGGCAAAAGCAGGGTTGAAACAGGGGAGGTCTCCAGGAGGCTGTGCAGGAGCAGGAACACCCAGCTGGCTGCATGGCCCAGGGGATGCTGAGGTGAGAAAGGTAAAACTGCAAGGAATCTGCTCCACATTCCTACCTTTGCTTCGCCAGAGCCTACAGATTTTATTTTCCCATTTGTGAAACAGAATAAAAACCCCCATCCTCCCTTCCCTGCCAGAGTCTCCATGAGGACTCACTGAGCTGAGCTCCTTTAGGAGGTGTCCTTTGATGATCCTTGTGGGTCCCTTCCAGCTGAGGATATTCTGTGATTTATGTTGGAGTGAAAACGTGCCAAGTGCTGTGTGGGCACAAAGTCCCTGCTGCCTGTGCTGCTGGCACGGTGCCCGTGCTGTGACACACCTCGGATGCCTTTGGAGGACGCTGCTCCCGCGGTGCCCTGGCTGTGGCACCACGGGGACACTGCAGGACACAGAACTGCCCGGGGGCAGCGACAGGAGAGGCGGGGTGGCCGGGGAGGGGGGGAGTGCGGCTGCCTTTCCAAATCACGGCACATTTCTGGTTCTGCTGAAAGCAAAACCCAGCGGGAGTGGGGTGGGATAAGGGAAAATTGTCCCCAAATAAAGAAAGGGTGCCCACAACCCAGCAAGAGTGGAGTGGAATAAGGGAAAGGTGCCCAAAATCCAGCAAGAGTGGAGTGGAATAAGGGAAAGGTGCCCAAAATCCCAGCAGGAGTGGAGTGGATAAGGGAAAGGTGCCCAAAATCCCAGCAGGAGTGGAGTGGATAAGGGAAACATGCTCCAAACCCCAGCAGGAGCGGGGTGTGGTAAGGGAAGGGTGCCCCAAACCCAAGCAAGAGTGGGGTGGATAAGGAAAAGGTGCCCAAACCCCAGCAGAAATTGGGTGGATAAAGAGAAAGGTGCCCCAAAACCCAGCAGGAGTGGGGTGGGATAAAGGAAGGGTGCCCCAAACCCAGCAGGAA
>NW_005054428.1:2055866-2056146 GCF_000277835.1 Geospiza fortis | reverse complement strand
GATAAAGGAAGGGTCTCCCCCACCTTCTGAATGCTTTGGGTATTTCAGGGTGTGACTGGCACAAGCTCATTTCCAGGATCAGCTTTCAAGGGGCTGTTCCCGAGCCCCCGAGGCCCTGTCGCTGTTCCTGCGGGCACACCGCGCCCTGCCCGGGCTCCGCACGGCCCTCGCCGCGTGTTCTCCAGGGACAAACAGGGCAGGGCTGTCCCTGGGGACAGCGAGGCTCCCCGGGAGCTGTGCAGGCCCCCGGACACCGCCAGCCCCGTCCGCAGCCAGGGAT
>NW_005054428.1:2055018-2055834 GCF_000277835.1 Geospiza fortis | reverse complement strand
GGCGTGTCCGCGGGCTGCCACCACCCTCTGCTGGGGGGACGGGGACCGGAGAGGGACGGGGACGGGAGCGGGAGAGGAACGGGGACCGGGGCGGGATGAGGACCACAGCAGGACGGGGACGGGAGAGGGACGGGAACGGGAGCGGGATGGGGATCGGAGCAGGATGGGGACCGGAGCGGGATGGGAACAGCAGCAGGACAGGGACCAGAGCAAGACAAGGACCTCAGCAGGACAGGGACCAGAGCGGGATGGGGACAGCAGCAGGACAGGGACCCCAGCAGGACAGCGACCAGAGCAGGACAGGGACTGCAGCGGGACGGGGATCGGAGCGGGACGGGGACCAGAGCAGGGTGGGGACCCCAGGCAGGGCAGGGATAGCAGCAGGACGGAGACCAGAGCACGATGGGGACCTCAGCAGGACGGGGACAGCAGCGGGACAGGGACCCCAGCAGGACAGCGACCAGAGCAGGACAGGGACTGCAGCGGGACGGGGATCGGAGCGGGACGGGGACCAGAGCAGGGTGGGGACCCCAGGCAGGGCAGGGATAGCAGCAGGACGGAGACCAGAGCACGATGGGGACCTCAGCAGGACGGGGACAGCAGCGGGACAGGGACCCCAGCAGGACAGCGACCAGAGCAGGCCAGGGACTGCAGCGGGATGGGGACCAGAGCTGGATGGGGACTGCAGCAGGACGGGGATCCCAGCAGAATGACCCCCGTGCCATCGCGCCCCCGTGCCCGGAGCCCGGCCCAGCCCCGTGGGACGCTGCCAGCCCCGGGCGGGCAGAGCCGGGCGCTGCCGCAGCCCCGGGGCTG
>NW_005054428.1:2054232-2054982 GCF_000277835.1 Geospiza fortis | reverse complement strand
CGCGCCGCGGGGGACCGGCCGCCAGAGGGCCCGGGGGTCACCTGCGGGTGGCAGGAGGAAGAGAAGGGGCCCAGGCGTTGTGCACGCTCTGGGGCTTCCAGCGAGCCTCGGAGGATTGGGAAGGGGGATTGATGAGTGGCGTGGAGGATGCTCTCCGTGCTGCCCCGTTTTGGCTGCCCCAGGGTGGGCTCTCCCGAGGGTCGCTCCTTGGAGGGCACCAGGCACCCCCGAGGCACAGCCCATCCTCCAGGATTCCAAGCAGTCGGAGCAGGGTTTTGAAGTTGGTTCGGCGAGGCGCTGTGTCTCAGACCTTCTCTCAGGGCCTTATTAAAATGCAGACTGCAAATTCAGATACTGTAAACAAGGTCACTGGAGAATGAAGATCAACAGAGTGCAAGCACAAGGAATGCAGAGCATTAATATTCTGATGTGTGAGCCCGTCCTAAATATTTTATCAGGCTAAGCTTTTTTGTATTGAGGCATCCTTCCCCTTCTCTTCCTCCTCCTCTTCTGCCTGCTTCACGTCCTTTTCTCTTGCGT
Source organism: Geospiza fortis (assembly GCF_000277835.1). NCBI lineage: Eukaryota > Metazoa > Chordata > Aves > Passeriformes > Thraupidae > Geospiza > Geospiza fortis. The sequence goes on along the minus strand of NW_005054428.1, from coordinate 2,054,442 downwards.
TCACAAAAAGCACTTTGTATCTTGGCTGAGCCTTGAAATGTATGCAAACCTCCCTCTCCCCCCTCCAAGAAAACCCTCGCCCTCTTCCAGAGAGGGGGAGAGATTTCCTAACGGGGTTTCTTTTGTTTCTGTCAACATCTCACTTAGGCAGCAGCCTCGGAGACTTATTGAACGCTGCCAGGGTCTTATCTGTCACCCACGGCTCCTTGC
>NW_005054428.1:2049333-2054071 GCF_000277835.1 Geospiza fortis | reverse complement strand
ATGCCGGGATTCCCTCCCACCTCCAGGCGCGGCTCTGCACATCCTCACCGGGCACGCTCTGCCATCGCCCTGGAGCTGGGTCATTGTCCTGGGTATGTGCCACTGTCCCTGGGATGTGCCATTGTCCTGGGGATGTGCCACTGTCCCTGGGATGTGCCACTGTCCCTGGGATGTGCCCTGATCCTGCAGATGTGCCACTGTCCTGGGGATGCGCCCTGGTCCCGGGAATGTGTCATTGTCCTGGAGATGTGCCACTGACCTGGGGCTGGGCCATCATCCTGGGTTTGTACCACTGTTCCAGGGATTTGGCTTTGCTCTTGCCCTGGGCATGTGCCATCATCCTGGGGATGTGCCACTGTCCTGGGGATGTGCCACTGACCCTGGGGATGTGCCACTGACCCGGGGATGCGCCCTGGTCCTGGGAATGTGTCATTGTCCTGGAGATGTGCCAGTGTCCCAGGGATGTGCCATCATCCTGGGGATGTGCCAGTGTCCTGGGGATGTGCCAGTGTCCCGGGGATGTGCCATCATCCTGGAGATGTGCCAGTGTCCAAGGGATTTGCCTTTGCCCTGGGCATGTGACATCATCCTGGGGATGTTCCTTAATCCTGGGTTTGTGCCACTGTCCCAGGGATTTGCTTTTGCCCTTGCCCTGGGCATGTGCCATGGTCCTGGGGGTGTGCCATGGTCCTGGGGGTGTGCCACTACCCCAGGGATGTGCCCTCATCCTGGGGATGTGCCTTAAGCCTGGGGATGTGGCATCATCCTGGGGATGTGCCATGGTCCCGGAGATGTGCCCTCATCCCAGCTCTGTTCCTGGGGATGTGCCCTCACTCACTCTGGGCATGTATTTACCCATATTTATCTATATTTCTCCAAATTTATCCAAAGTCACCCATATTTACCCATATTTAGCCGTATTTATCCAAGTTTATCCAAATTTATCCAGATTATCCATATCCATCTATATTTACCCATATTTATCCGTATTTAGCCATATTTATCCAAGTTCATCAAAATTTATCCAGATTATGCATATCCATCTATATTTATCTGTATTTCTCCAAATTTCTCCATCTTTCTCCAAATTTAGCCATATTTAGCCATATTTAGCCATATTTAGCCATATTTAGCCATATTTAGCCATATTTAGCCATATTTAGCCATATTTAGCCATATTTAGCCATATTTAGCCATATTTAGCCATATTTAGCCATATTTAGCCATATTTAGCCATATTTAGCCATATTTAGCCATATTTAGCCATATTTAGCCATATTTAGCCATATTTAGCCATATTTAGCCATATTTAGCCATATTTAGCCATATTTAGCCATATTTAGCCATATTTAGCCATATTTATCCAAGTTTATCAAAATTTATCAGATTATGCATATCCATCTATATTTATCCACATTTTTCCATATTTCTCCAAATTTCTCCATCTTTCTCCAAATTTAGCCATATTTAGCCATATTTAGCCATATTTAGCCAAACTTCTCCATATTATCTATATTTAGCCATATTTCTCCATGTTTATCCAAATTTATCCAAATTTACCCAGATTTCTCCATATTTCCACCGCATTCTTCCCTCTGTTCTCTGCACTGGAGGTGCAGAGAGCTGAAAACAAGAACTAAAACCATTTAATTAACCAAACAGAAACCCAACCCCGAATCTGCTGGTTGGTAAAACTCCTCTCACCCAATTAGCAATTAAACAATTAAACAATTAAACCCCACGAGTGAAGTGGCCCAGCCACACATCCCTGGGAATCAATAGCCAAGGATGGAAGGGAAAAGTTTGGGAAGAGTCAATTGAACGGGAATTATTCATGCAAATGTACCACAGGCTCTTACAAATTTATCCATATTTATCCATATATATCCATATTATCCATATATATCCAAATTTACCCAAATTTATCCATATTTCCCCATACTTATCTGTATTTAGCCATTTTAGCCATATTTATCAATATTTAGCAATTCTTATCCATATTTATCAATATTTAGCCATATTTATCCAAATCTATCCATATTTATCCAAATTTATCCAGATTTCTCTAAATTTCTCCAAATTTAAGCAAATTTATCCATATTTGTCCATATTTCCACCATGTTCTTCACTCTGTTCTGCTGCCTTTTTGCACTGGAGGTGCAGAGAGCTGAAAACCAGAATTAAAACCATTGAATTAACCAAACAGAATCTGCCTGATTGGTAAAACTCCTCTCACCCAATTAGCAATTAAATAATTAAACCCCATGAGTGGAGTGGCCCAGCCACACATCCCTGGGAATCAATAGCCAAGGATGGAAGGGAAGAGTTTGGGAAGAGTCAATTAAATGGGAATTATTCATGCAAAATGTACCACAGGCTCTTATAAAATACCACATGCACTCCAGAAAATGAGGGCGTTTGTGTAATGACGTCTCATTAAAAAAAAAAAAAAATTATTATTAATAAAATATTGAGGGATAATTAACTTTTTTTTGTTTTTTTTTTTCCCTCTGAGCAGAAGATTCCAGAAGATTCTGACTCTCACAAACACCACATGCGCTCCAGAAAATGAGGGCGTTTATGTGATGACATTAAAAATTGTAACCTCGTTTAAAAAAATAATCCTAAGAAATTCATTGCTAATAAAATATTGAGGGATAATTAAGTTTTTTGTTTTTTTTCTTTTCTCTGAGCAGAAGATCCCAGAAAAGGGATTGCTTCTCTTTTTCAACTTCAACTCTGGCTTGCAAAGGACTTGAAAGAGAATCGTGTGCATTAAGCAGAGAAATCTGGCCCAAAATGAACATTTAAATGCAACATGAATTAATGGGTGAGCTTTTTAGTAGGTGAAATGTTGGAGTCTATACAAATTTACATTTTTTGACCATAAATAATAGCATAGATCTGAAACTGCTGTATAATTAGCAATCCTTGGATCTGAGACTATTTTGCAATTGTGAAGAGTGGATTATTTTATTTTATTTTATTTTATTTTATTTTATTTTATTTTATTTTATTTTATTTTATTTTATTTGCTCCAAACCTGGAGCAAATTCTGGAGATTTTTTTTAATAGAAAAGTAGGGTTTTTTGTCATAATTATTATTTTTTACGAGTAGTAGTTGGGAAATTTGTAATTGTGAATTTTTTTTTCATAAGTTTTTTTATAGTTGTGTTTATGGGTTACGTTAATTTATGGGTTATTGTTTTAAAGATGAGTTGTTTAAAAGGTAAAAGTTTTTATTATTTATTTTTAAAATTATTTTCATTTTTGGGAATAGACGTTGGTTTTTTGGGAGGGGGTATAGGGTTTTAAAAATTTTTAATAGGATTATAGTTATTTTAATATTTGTTTATTTTAGTATGGAGGTTTTAGTTTGATATTTAGAATTGAATATTTTTATTTTTTTATTATATTTTAATGTGTTATAGAGAAAAAAAAGGGGTTTTTATAGTTTTACAAAGGCCCCAAATTTACCTGCAGACCTGGCAGTGAATTCACTCAGAGCCCCAGGGCAGTGCCTGAAATGGGAACAAACCTCTGTGGGGCAGGGCTGGGCTTAAACAGGAATGTCCGGATCCCAGAATGGTTTGGGTGGGAAGGGACCTGAAATCCCACCCAGTGCCACCCCAGCCATGGCAGGGACAGCTCCCACTGTGCCAGGTGCTGCCAGCCCCAATGCCCAGCCTGGCCTTGGGCACTGCCAGGGCTCCAGGGGCAGCCACAGCTGCTCTGGGCTGCAGTGCCAGGGCTCCCCACCCTCCCAGGGCAGAATTTTCCCCTGATATTGAATCTAATCCTACTTTCTGTCAGGGTAAAGCCACCCCCTTTCCCTGTCCCTGCATGCCCTTGTGAGGAGTCCCTCTCCCTCTTTCTTGCAGAATTCTGGGACAACATGATTTAATCCCCTTAAAACCGACTGGCTTTTTTGCGCTGGAAGTGCAGAGAGCTGAAAACTGGAGCTGAAACCATTTAATTAACTAAACTGAAATCAGCACTGCGAACACCGAGATGTTCTTGGGGGCAATTTTTGTCTCGTCAAAGCAATGGGGAGTTGTGGTGGGTGGAGGGAAATGCCACCAGAGCAGCTCAGGCTGGGTTTGCTCTGCAGCCACCACCAGCAGCAGGGGAATAGTGATGCTGATAATAATAATAATAATGATGATGATGATGATGCTAACGAGAATATTCCTGTGCCTGGGTTCCCTGCAGCATCCTGCTCTGACAGATCCCAGAGCACATTAGAAATGGGGCTGCTGCTGTCACTGCTCCTGCTCAGGCTGGCTTGGCACAAATGCCACACAGCTGAGAGCCAGGCTGGAGCTGCCACCACCCCCAGTGTCCCCTGGGGGTGCCGAGGCTCTGAGACACCCCCAGCAGGGCTGGCACAGCCCCTGTCACACCCTGTTGGGGTGGCACAGCCCCTGTCACACCCTGTTGGGGTGGCACAGTCCCTGTCACAGTCCCTGTCACCCCCTGCTGCTCAGGGACCATGCACCCCTCCCTGCCCTGGGCTGCTCCATGCCCAGGTGGCCCAAGGTGCTGGGGACAAGTCTCACCCTCCCATACCCCATCACACACAGGGTTAATTAACCCTTCCTCGACCCAGGGATGAGGAGACCCCATGGCCAGGACACTGGGAGCTCCCTGTCATGGCTGGGAGATGGAGAATTGCCTTCCCAGGGTCTTTTCCCCTTCCCTTCCCTTCCCTTCCCTTCCCTTCCCTTCCCTTCCCTTC
>NW_005054428.1:2043573-2049259 GCF_000277835.1 Geospiza fortis | reverse complement strand
TTGTTTTCCCGCCTTCCCTTCCCTTCCCTTCCCTCCCCTTCCCTTCCCTTCCCTTCCCTTCCCTTCCCTTCCCTTCCCTTCCCCCTTTCTTTTCCCTTTCACCTTCTCTCTTCCCTTCCCCTTTTCCCTTCTCCCCAGACCCTGCAATGCCAATGCCAAGGAGGTTTTGCAGTCCCCAGAGCTGCAGTGTTTGTGCCCCTTTGGGCAGCCCTTGGCTGTGCCAGCCCTGGCAGCTCCCTGAGCCCTGTGCCCCAGGTGCTGTGTGTGCCCAAATAACCCCAGACTGCTTTGGGTTGGGAGGGACCTGAAATCCCCTCCAGTGCCACCCCTGCCATGGCAGGGACACCTCCCAGTGCCCCAGGCTGCTCCAAACCCTGGGATGGGGAATTCAAACACTTCCAGAGATGGGGAGTTCAAACACTTCCAGGGATGGGGAATTCAAACACTTCCAGGGATGGGGAGTTCAAACATTTCCAGGCATGGGGAGTTCAAACACTTCCAGGGATGGGGAGTTCAAACATTTCCAGGGATGGGGAATTCAAACATTTCCAGGGATGGGGAATTCAAACACTTCCAGGGATGGGGAGTTCAAAACCTTCAAATCTTTGCTTCTCTTGCAGTGTGACCTAAAGGAAGTTGCTGCCCCGTGCCTCAGTTTCCCCCAGCAATGACATGGATGGTGGCTGTGCTCTACATTCCAGAGGCCAGAAGGAAAAATCCTCTGCAACAAAAGTAGCAAAGCAGAAGCTCCCGGGGTTTGGAGATGATGCTTCATTGTCACTCCTTCTCCAGGCCAGGGGATTTGCTCGGGATGCCTGCACAAGGGAGAAATTCCCTCTCCCCTTTGGCTGCTCCCTGGGAGAGCAGTGGGAGGTGATGGATGGCTCAGGAGGGCAGGCAGTGGTGCCCTTTCTGTTTGTGTGCAGTGTGTCTAATATACTGATATATGCTGCATTCATGCCTTTTAAATATAAATCAATAAGCTGCTGTATTTCAAAGGGGCCGCTCAATGTGCAGGATAAATGTCTCCATTCCCCGGGGTGCCCCTGCCTGGCCTGGAGGGCTGCAGCTCTCAGCAGACGTGCCCAGGCTGTGCCAGAGAGCTGTGCCAGGGTTTTCCCTCTGAGAGGGACCCCAGGGAAGCTGTGCCAGGGTTTTCCCTCTGAGAGGGACCCCAGGGAAGCTGTGCCAGGGTTTTCCCCCATCCTGAGGCTGCCAAGGTCCTGGGCAGCAGCAGCAGCAGCAGCAGCAGCACATGCCCCATGCCTGCCCTGCAGGGAGGCAGCTGCACCTTTGGGAGCACAACTGGCCCAGACATGGGGGCAGAGAGCTCATCCCATCCCTGCTGGGCAGCCTGGGAGGTTTGCAGCAGCTCAGAGCAGGCAGCAGTGTGTGCTCCCTTCCCCTTTTCCTTTCCCCTTTTCCCTTCCCCTTTTCAATTTCCCTTTCCCCTTTTCTCTTCCCCGTTTTCCTTCCCCTTCTCTTTTCCCTTTTCCCCTTTTCCCTTCCCCTTTCCCTTTTCCCTTTCCCTTTTCTCTTCCCCTTTCCCCTTCCCCTTTCTCTTTTCGATTTCCCTTCTCCTTTCCCCTTCCCCTTTTCCCTTTCCCCTTCCCCTTTTCTCTTCCCCTTTCCCTTCTCCCCTTTTCCCTTCCCCTTTCCCTTTCCCTTCTCCCCAGACCCTGCAATCCCAAGGCACAAGGAGGTTCTGCAGACCCCCACAGCCAGGGCAGAGGGAAAGGGGGAAATTCTGCCCTGCTCAGGTGATTCCCCACCTGCAGAGCTCAGAATCCCAACCTCAGCAGCACCTGGAGCTGCTGGAGAGAGCCCAGAGGAGCCCACGGAGCTGCTGCAGGGCTGGAGCCCCTCTGGAGCCAGGCTGGGAGAGCTGGGGGTGCTCCCCTGGAGAGGAGAAGGCTCCAGGCAGAGCTCAGAGCCCTTGCAGGGCCTGAAGGGGCTCCAGGAGAGCTGCAGAGGGACTGGGGACAAGGATGGAGGGACAGGAGCCAGGGAATGGCTGCCAGTGCCAGAGGGCAGGGCTGGATGGGATCTTGGCAATTGGGAATTGTTCCCTGGCAGGGTGGGCAGGGGCTGGGCTGGAATTGCCAGAGCAGCTGTGGCTGCCCCTGGAGCCCTGGCAGTGCCCAAGGCCAGGCTGAACAGGGCTGGGAGCAGCCTGGGATATTAGAAAATGTCCATAGTGCAAGGTAGATCTGGATGAGCTTTAAGGCCCTTCCATGCTGTGTTTCTATGAGTTCTCAGGAAGGAAATTGAAGTTTTGAGTAGGTCTGTAGCCACAGAGGCTGACCTGAGCCCAGTGCCACAGCAAAGGAGGAGAAAGGGACAGCCCTGACCCCAAACCCCACTCGCTGACACTTTTGGTGCCACCTCCCCCCCCAGACAGCAAGGGTGATAATCACCTCCCCTGGCATGGGGAAGGTTAATTAGGCAGTGTTTGTTCAGCACTGGGAATAGGTAAAATGCTGTCTAAGTGCAGAGCATTATGATTAATAACATCCAGCCTGCTAAGGCAAAGTGCTTAGAAGGATTCAGAAAGGATTATTCATTTATATGAATACAGAGGATATCTACAGTTACATTAAATGGGATAAAAATCTGCAGGGGACCTAAACCCTCATGCTTCAGGACATAAACCAGCCATTAGCTGCCTGGGTTGGGAAGGAAGAGCTCTCAGAACACTTTAGCAAAGTGTCACAGCGCTCAGCAGGAGAGCCTCATCTTCCTTGCCAGCATCCAGGACCCACTCCTCAGCCCAAATTTGATTTTCCTGGCAGTTCCCAGGCCCAGAACTGCAGAATCATGGAATATCCTGGGTTGGGAGTGTGACCGTGTTCACAGGGGTTTTCAGATGAGGGAAGAGACGAGGATCTGACTCCATGTTTCAGAAGGCTGATTTATTGTTTTATGATATATATTATATTAAAACTATACTAAAAGAATAGAAGAAAAGGCTTCATCTCAGAAGGCTGGCTAAGAATAGAAAAGGAAAGAATGATAATAAAGGCTTGTGGCTCCGGCAGAGAGGCTGAGCCAACTGGACTGTGATTGGCCATTAATTAGAAACAACCTCATGAGACCAATCACAGATGCACCTGTTGCATTCCACAGCAGCAGATAATCAATGTTTCCATTTTGTTCCTGAGGCCTCTCAGCTTCTCAGGAGGAAAAGTCCTAAGGAAAGGATTTTCATGAAAAGATGTCTGCAACATTGGGAGGATCATCAGTCCAGCTCCTGGAAAAAAATCCCTGCTTAAATCCACTTCTACCCAGTTAATGTTCTCTGTCCCTGCTTAAATCCAATTCTCCCAGGTTAAAAAGCTCAGTGTGTCACGAGTGGGGCAAACCCCAGCAATCTGTGCAGAAATCAAGGTGATAAATCAGCTCCACGAGTGCCTTTGATCTTGAATAAATGCTGGGCTCAAAGTCTAGCCCAGACCACGGGCAGGGTTAGTCAGCACTGAGGGCTCTCTGAAAAGGGGTTTCAAAATGTAATTAAATCCTTCTCCCAGCAAGGAGCCTGATTCCCTCAGCAAGTCAGGGCAAGAGCAGGTGCTCTGCAGGTCCTGGGAAGGGTTGAAGCTGGTGCTGGAAGGGAGCAGGACCTGGAGCTCTGGCAGCCCTGGGGCGGTGCTGAATAAGGTGATGTGCAGGATTGAGAGGGGTAGCACGGTCGGGATGGACAGAGAGCACAGATCTCTGCAGCCAGGTCAGGAACTTGTGGGTTATTGCAAAGGGCCTGGGTGCAGGGCCCTGCTGGGAGCTGCCAGCCACAGCTCAGAGCAGGCTGAGAGAGGAGAGGGGGAGAGAGGGTGAGAGGGTGAGAGAGTAAAAGGCAAGACCTAAGAGACAAGAGGTAACAGTAAGAGCATAGAAAAGTGAGCAAAGTTCCCGTTACAGTACCATAAATCTTCTTCTGTGCTGAATATTCTCATTCTCACTAACCAATCTAGTACAAGATACAAATCCTACAGCATTTCCACACAGCCTATAAGAATCATTACATTCCCACACTGGGTTACATTTTAAACCCTAAAAACTCCTCTTTGGGCCCTTCTGCCAAGCCAGCAGGGTCTGCTCTGAGCCTTGGGCCTGTCTGCAAGCAGAGGGTGTTGTTTGATCCAAAGGGGATCACCTTCAGCTGGCCATGCCATTGTTTTCCAGTTGTTCAGTAACTGAGGGATCTCAAAGCTTGCTTTCATTTCAATCTCGCTTAGAGTTTCCATATTCTCAAACTCTTTTGCCAGGCAATCATATTTATAAGGCTTTCCTGTTTCATCTTCCCCAACAGTGATGACAAAATCTCTGCTCCAGGGAGGTATTTCCTGCCTCCCCTGGCTGTGCCACCACTCACCGATGCCTCTCCTGTGCCCTGGACCATCCTGGCCAGCACCAAGCTCTGCTCCAGGGCACTGGGACAATGTGGCAGGAAGAAAATGACCCTGATTTCACCTCCTTGTGCTCCTCTATTAAAATGGAGCACAGGAGGGCTGTGGGTGCTGATTGTGATGCTGAGAGCAGCAAGGGTGAGGGGCAGCTGTGCCTGGCACCAATGGCTCTGAACAGAGCTCCTGGCAGTGTTGTGTCTGCTCCAAGCACTCCCTGCACCCCCAATTTCTGCATTTTGTTCCTCAAACAGGAGCAGAAATTCTAATTCTCCACTCACCAGAAACTCTAATTCTCCACTCACCTTCAGAAGGTGACCTGCAGTGCTTCACTTGGATTGTTCAATATTCCCCCACATTTTTGCCACGATATTTTTTAGTGTGGGTTGTTTCAGTGTTTTTTGGTTTTTTTTTTTTGGGGGGGGGGTATTTTTTGGTGGGGGAGGACAAAAAAAGTGCTGAAGTTGCAAATAAATGTATTGCAGGGAATTGCTGGCTGTGCAGTATTTTTGGTCTCAGCACTAAGAAGAACAGACCGCAGATCTGCTCTCGGACAGCGATGAGAAAATAAAAATTGCAAGAAATTGAACTCAGGAAACGCAGGAAATCATAATGCAGGAAATTAAAAGGCAGTAAATTCCGAACCCATACAAGTTGTTCTCCAGCCTGTGGTTGAGCTGCAGAATCTCTCATTGCTGTGAGATGTTGAAGCAGGCTGGGGGTGCCTGTGAGCAGCAGCCTCTGCAGTCACTGTGAGCACAGTCAAGGACTTTAACCTCCTCCTGCACAGCACAGCCTGACCCTGCCCGGGCCTCTGAGCAGCAAAGAGCTGCTCCAGCAAGGGTCTGAGGGCAGCAAAAAGCTTCTCCAGCAAGGTTTGAGGGCAGCAAAGAGCTGCTTCAGGCGAGATTCAAGGATTAATGAAGCCCTCAGCCCGTCCTGCAGCTCCAGCCGTGGTGCCCCCGAGCTCTGCCCGGTCCAGCCCTGTGATCCCTGTGCCCAAAGGAGCTCCCCAGGCCTGCAGGATCCCGGGAAAAAGGCCAAGGCAATGGCAGGATGAGGTGATGAGCTCTTTTTGGGCAGAACAAAGTGGGAACAGAGCCTCAGGAACTCTGGCTCTGCTGAGGTTTGGCTGCAGAGTCTTTGCCCTTCAGCAGCGATGCCCTGCAGCCCTGAGAGGTCTCCCTGAGCCTGACCTGGTGCCTGAGCCCTCAGTGCCAGCCCCAGGGATAATCTGGCACTTTCCTCAGGCTGCCAGGCCCCTGTAAATGGCTCAGTGCATCCCT
>NW_005054428.1:2034564-2043563 GCF_000277835.1 Geospiza fortis | reverse complement strand
AATAGGATGTGGGGTTTGGGGTGACCCTCCAGACCTGCGAGCCCTTCTGCTGCCAGGGATTGCCAAAGCATAGCAGGAAATGTTCTTCCCCCAGAGCGTGCTGGGATTTGGGGTGGGCCCCCAGACCTCTGAGCCCTTCTGCAGTGAGGGGTTGCCAAAGGATATGGGATTTGGGGTGGCCCTGCAGAGCCCTTCTGCAGTGAGGGGTTGTCAAAGGAAATGGGATTTCAGGTGGCCCCCCAGACCTGTGAGCCCTTCTCATGCCAGGGGTTGCCAAAGGAAATGGGATTTGGGATGGCCCTGCAGACCTCTGAATCCTTCTGCTGAGTGGGGTTGCCAAAGGATATGGGATTTGGGATGACCCTCCAGAGCCCTTCTGCTGCCAAAGGAAATGGGATTTGGGATGGCCCTGCAGACCTCTGAATCCTTCTGCTGAGTGGGGTTGCCAAAGGATATGGGATTTGGGATGACCCTCCAGAGCCCTTCTGCTGCCAAAGGATATGGGATTTTGGGTGGCCCTCCAGAGCCCTTCTGCTGACAGGGATTTCCAAAGGATATGGGATTTGGGATGGCCCTCCAGAGCCCTTTTGCTACCAAAGGATATGGGGTTTGGGATGGCCCTCCAGAACCCTTTTGCTACCAAAGGATATGGGATTTGGGATGGTTCTCCAGATCTCTGAGCCCTTCTGCTGCCAGGGGTGGCCGCAGCAGCTCTCCCAGCCCCTTCTGCAGGTGACAACGCTCAGTTGTTCGTTCTGGGCGCTGCAGCCCCGAGGTCCCTCATGCCAGGAGGTGACACTGACACCCTGGCACACCCCCCTGTGCTCAGCACACCCCCGAGGCCTCTCGGTGCTCGCCGAGAACGAGCCAAACCCAATTTGTGTCACCTCCTAATGTGCCTCTAATACCTTACATTGGATCCAATTAGGCGATGGCAGCGCCGGCAGCAGCGCGGGGGGGGCCTCAGCCTCCATCCCGACACCGATCCTAACGAGCAGCAGGGCAGGGCCGTCGCCCCGAGCTGCTCTTTGTGATGCTTAATGCGCACTTAACACCGAGTGGTACCTGCCGGAGATGCTCAGCGAGAGGGAGCGACACGGGGCCGTGTAATTGATGCCTCTGGAATAGGATCCTCCATGGGCATCACAACAGCGCGCTCGGGGAGGACTCGGCTGCCTGCTGGAGAAGAAAGGGAGGCTTTAAGTGAAGATTTAAAGAAGGGGATGGAGCAGCTACAAAGGAGGGGAACACACGCCCTCCAGCTGTGGAAGGAGGCAGAAGGGAGGATGAGATAAAAGGAGAGCTTTGATCTCCCCCGATCTGCTCCGATCAGCGCGTCCCGCTGGGCTCCGAGCGCCTCGGTGGGAGCTGCCCCTGGGGAAGGGCACCTCCGTCCTGCCCTGCCTGCCCGGGATGGGATCCCTCGTTTTTGGGAGCCCTCCCAACCTCTGCTGCAGGAGGGGGAAAGCAGCATTTTCACCACACCAGGATCTCCCAGGGATAGCTGGATTTCCCCCTTATTGCTTTAAAAGTACTGAAATCCACTCCTTTCCCCACCTGTATGACCCATGGGAGCTCAAGGGCAAAATTTACCCCTGGGTTTCTGCTGCTGCAGTTTTAGGGAAACTCAGAATGCAGGAAATGTTTCCAGGAAAAAATTTCAGAAAATTTTCAACAAATTAAATGCTGGGTTTGGGAATCCATCCAGTGCAGCCCCAAACCCTGCCCGGACCCCCCAACAACCCCACCCTGGCCATCCCTGCAGCGCTGCCCAAATTTCTCCCCCATCCTTCATCTCCCCCATCCCTCACTCTCACACAATCATGGAATGTGCTGAGCTGGAAGGGACCCACAGGGATGATCAATGCCAAAGCCAAACCCTGCCCAGAGCCCCCAGCAAGCCCAGCCTGGGCATCCCTGGAATCTGTCGTGGTATACAAAACTGACAGGGAAGTTTCTAAAGGGGAGGGTTTGAAGCTTCGCAGGGAGTAGCTCGGTAACAGACAGAAAAACTGACACTTAACTGAACTGAATAACAAAGAAGGGGCCAAGTCTGTGCCACTCTAAAAATGGGGAGAGGACAACAGAGAGGGGTTGCAAAACTGCAAATCGAACAGTGAATATGCTAAATAAAGTAAACACACTACAACAGGGCATGGTTCAAACAGCACAGCAAAACTGGTGCTCAGGTTCCCAGTGTCCAACCAGCCCTCAGGCACACATCCCTGCCTTGGCAGAGCTCCCAGTGCCAGCACTGTGGCTGCAGGGTGCCCCTGGACTGGCACAGGATGCACTGCAGGGGCTCCTGGAGGGGAAGGATGAGGGGGGATGTCCCACTGCTCCAGGGAAACCAGCAGGAAGTTCCAACAGAGACCCCACTGCTGAGGGATCAGAGGGAGGTGCACGAGCTGAGGGGGTTTGGGAACAGTTTTCCGATGTTTGTGCTGGCCTGCAGTGACACAGGGCCTGTGCACACAGGTGACACAATGTGTTGGTGGCACCAAACCCACCCACAGCTGTTCAGTGCCTGAGGGTGGCCTCACAGCACAGCAGGGATGTGATGCACAAAAAGGAGAGGGTCTCACATCAATCAGGTCACCTTGAATTGATCCAACAAGTCCAGGATATCCCAGGACATCCCCGTGCCTGTGTTGGTCATTCACCAGAATCCCCAGGGAATGGGCACAGCCCTGAGGCTGCCAGAGCTCCAGGAAGGTTTGGATTGTTGTCAGGGATGCCCAGGGTGAGATTTTTGGGGTATCTGTGCAGGGCTGGAAGTTGGACTGGATCATCCTTGGAAGTTGGACTGGATCATCCTTGGAAGTCTTGTTCAGCTCAAAATATTCTACAGTTCTATAATTTATTTTATTGCACACTGGGACAATAATGGAACTCTGCTTGTCCATCCCACTCACACCTGGCATGGGGTCCCAGCTCTCTCTGCAGCCCCAGTGCCCCTCTGTCCTCCCCAAATGGCCCAGAGCCTCTGCTTGGTGTCACTGGCAGAGTGGCTCTGTCACACTCATAAATCCTCTGCAATTTCATTCATTTCCCAGCTCCCTGCTAGCAGCTCCAGCCCTTAATCTCACACCCCATAAATCACCCAGGGAGCTGGGGAGCAGAGGGATCAGCTCCTCCCAGCCTGGCTGGGCAGCTCCTGCAGAGGGCTCTGGGACTGGGGGTGCCTCTGTCCCTGCCACAAGGTGCCCCTGGTGTGAGCCGAGGGACACTGGGGAACCCAGGGGGAGGGAGAAGGATGGAAATCAGGAAAGGTTCTTCCCCCAGAGGGTGCTGGCACTGCCCAGGCTGCCCAGGGAATGGGCACGGCCCCGAGGCTGCCAGAGCTCCAGGGATGCCCAGGCTGGGCTTGCTGGGGGCTCTGGGCAGGGTTTGGCTTTGGCATTGATGATCCCTGTGGGTCCCTTCCAGCTCAGCACATTCCATGATTGTGTGAGAGTGAGGGATGGGGGAGATGAAGGATGTGGGAGAAATTTGGGCAGCGCTGCAGGGATGGCCAGGGTGGGGCTGTTGGGGGGTCTGGGCAGAGTTTGGGGTTGGACTGGATGATCCTTGGGGTCCCTTCCAGCTCAGGATATTCTGTGATCCTGTGAATCCCTGGAGAGCTGGCAGGGATCACTCCCATGCCTTGAGCCAGCCTTGTACTTTTAAAAATGTGGATCTTTGGCATAGACAGGGCATGGAGTGGCTGCCTTGGAGAGGTGTGTCCAGAGGGAATTAGTGTCCAAATGGAATCCATGTCCAAGGGAATCCATGTCCAAATCCATGTCTGTTTGTGTGGGATAATTAACCTCAAATGCAGCACTGATATTTGGAGGGGGCTCAGTCCCATCCCATCCCATCCCATCCCATCCCAATATCCCATCCCATCCCATCCCATCCCTCCAGGAGCACAGCCAGCCAGCAGAACAGAACATTCCAGATCTTTTCCAGCCTAAAGCTGCAGCCCTGGGAGTGAGACCCCCCCGTGATGATGGATTTTATTGGGGGGGAAAGGCCCCTTTGGTGCCCCTGAAGCCCACATAGGGTTTGGATTTGTGCCAGGGTGTTTTTACATCTCCGTGAGGATTTCAGCAGAATGAGGCTGGGGGAAGCTCCCGGGAAGGAAGGAATGGACAATAACCCACGGGGATATCCCAGGTGTGGCATGGAGGGGATGGCACCCAGTTCAAACCAGTGCAGACCAGTGGGCACCTGACAATCTGCCTCCACAGGGACACCTGAGTGTGTCCCAACCGTGTGGCTGCAATTCAGCTACAAAAATTAGGAGTGGGAAAAGGCTGTTTATCAGGAGATTGAATGGATTCTTTTTTTTTTTTTTTGTCTTGGAATTCCCATGTTTTCATTCTTGCAAGGATTTTTCCCTCCAAAAGCCACTCTGGGAGAGGAGGGTAATGAATTTTGATCCATGCAATTTCTTTATAGTGGAAGCACAAGTGTGTCAGCTCTTGAAGTGTTTTGTAAAATGATGGTGAATTTGCCCAATTTTGTTTATTGGAGGAAAAAAACCCAAATGTGAAATCATTTAAAATGGCCAGTTTTGACATGTTCAGAATGAAATGTTTTGATTTTTTGGGCCTGAAACATTCTTTAGTTTAAAAACTCCCTTTCATTTAATTTGGAAAAATCCAAAAGCTTGATTGAAGTGAAGTATTCTGATACTGTCAAATGAAATGTTGACTCCAAACCCTTTGAAAATCAATTTGGCAATAGTTTGGGAAACCTTTATCTTTGTTCCAGGCTTAAATAATATAAAAACAAACAAACAAATGCACGGTTTGCAAATGAACCAAGAGAAATATTTCTCTCCATGCAGTTCTTGTAGCACAAAAATTACAACATTCTGATTGTAGTGGTTTTCAAAAAGGGTCAAAACCCCCTTCCAAAGCTGAGGGAAAATCTGGATTTTGCAGAGAAAGGCAGGAAAGTAAAACTTTGAAATGGATGCTGTGGATAATGAACAAAGCAGGAGCACCAAGATGCAGCTGCCAGAGCTGGAATGGCTCTTGGATCCAAAAGCAGGGAAATACTCGATTGCAGCAGGGACAGGAATTTCCTGGGGACACGGATTCCTTTTGGATCTGGATTACCTTGGACATGGATTACCTTTGGATGTGGATTCCTTTGGACATGGATTCCCTTTGGATGTGGATTACCTTGGACAGTGATTCCCTTGGACATGGATTCCCTTTGGACTTGGATTCCCTTGGACCTGGGTTCCCCCTGGACATGGATTCCCTTTGGACATGGATTCCCTTTGGATGTTTATTTCCTTTGGATGTTTATTTCCTTTGGACATGGATTCTATTGGACACAGATTCCCTTGGACATGGATTCCCTTTGGATCTGGATTACCTTGGACATGCATTCCCCTTGGACATGGATTCCATTAGATGTGGGTTCCCTCTGGACATGTATTCCCTTTGGACACAGAATCCCTTTGAACACAGAATTCCCTTTGATTCTCTTAGACATGGATTCCCTTGGACCTGGGTTCCCTCTGGACATGGATTCCCTTTGGACACAGAATCCCTTTGAACACAGATTCTCTTAGACATGGATTCCCTTTGGACATGGATTCCCTTTGGACATGGATTTCCTTTGGGTATGGATTCCCTTTGGATGTTTATTTCCTTTGGACATGGATTCCCTTGGACACAGATTCCCTTGGACATGGATTCCCTTTGGATGTTTATTTCCTTTGGACACAGATTCCCTTGGACATGGATTCCATTAGATGTGGGTTCCCTCTGGACATGTATTCCCTTTGGACACAGAATCCCTTTGAACACAGAATTCCCTTTGATTCTCTTAGACATGGATTCCCTTGGACCTGGGTTCCCTCTGGACATGGATTCCCTTTGGACACAGAATCCCTTTGAACACAGATTCTCTTAGACATGGATTCCCTTTGGACATGGATTCCCTTTGGACATGGATTCCCTTTGGACATGGATTCCCTTTGGACATGGATTCCCTTTGGATGTTTATTTCCTTTGGATGTTTATTTCCTTTGGACATGGATTCTATTGGACACAGATTCCCTTGGACATGGATTCCCTTTGGATCTGGATTACCTTGGACATGCATTCCCCTTGGACATGGATTCCATTAGATGTGGGTTCCCTCTGGACATGTATTCCCTTTGGACACAGAATCCCTTTGAACACAGAATTCCCTTTGATTCTCTTAGACATGGATTCCCTTGGACCTGGGTTCCCTCTGGACATGGATTCCCTTTGGACACAGAATCCCTTTGAACACAGATTCTCTTAGACATGGATTCCCTTTGGACATGGATTTCCTTTGGGTATGGATTCCCTTTGGATGTTTATTTCCTTTGGACATGGATTCCCTTGGACACAGATTCCCTTGGACATGGATTCCCTTTGGATGTTTATTTCCTTTGGACACAGATTCCCTTGGACACAGATTCCCATGGACACGGATTCCCTTGGACATGGATTCCCTTTGGACAGGGATTCCCTTTGGACACAGATTCCCTTGGACATGGATTCCCTTTGGATGTTTATTTCCTTTGGACACAGATTCCCTTGGACACAGATTCCCATGGACACGGATTCCCTTGGACATGGATTCCCTTTGGACAGGGATTCCCTTTGGACACGGATTCCCTTGGACACAGATTCCCTTGGCATCCATTCCCCACGGATTCCGTGTGCTGACCCATCACCCCCTGTGCAAGGAGAGGCACCAGGCAGGGTTCCCTCTGCCCCTGCCTCGGCTCCCAGCTCCCTGCCCCTCCCTGTGCTCAGCCCAGGAGCTTTCCTGGCACCACGGCCACGCAGCAGCGCCTGCGGAGCCTGAGGGGCCCAAATTCAGGCAGAGAGCTGGGCTGGGGGCGGGTCTGTGCCTGGACAGGCTGTCAGAGACCCGGGGATCTGCACAGAGCCAGTCAGAGCCCTGGGCTGCTCTCAGGTGGGGAGAGATGTTCAACCAGAGAAATTCATATCCCACCAAGGAGAATGTGCAGGTCTGGTCCTACACCCCTCCTGAAGCTGACCTGGGCTGCTCTCAGGTGGGGATAAGTGTTCAATCAGAGAAATTCATATCCCACCAAGGAGAATGTGCAGGTTTGGTCCCACCCTCCTGAAGCTGCCCTGGGCTCACTGTGCTGAAGGCCACCATGGATTGGTTATTAATAATAATTTTCTTTTTTTTTTTTTGCAATAACACCTTCAGCTGGAGAGGCTGAATTATTCTGGGAGTAAAACAAGGGCCAGTTGTGAGGAGCTGCAGAAAGACTTGGTGTTAGGGAGAGACTGGTGACAAAATGGCAGAAAAAATTCAGAGGAGATAAACGAGAACGGAGGTACACGGGAAAATACAGCTCCTAACTTTATGAATTAAATAAAGCCCCATGAGCTGCCTGTCACTGCTAAAGAACAAGGTCTCAGAGTTACAACAGAGGCAGCTTTGAAAATGTCAGCTCTGTGCTCAGCAGTGCCTCAAAAAAGCAAATCAAGTGTTAGGAATTATCATGAAGGGAATAAAGAGCAGGGATGTAAAGCCCAGCTGTCAGTCTCTCCCTGTGGAAATCCCTGGGGGGCTCTGCCAGCAGGGCTGGGCAGTTCTGGAGGATCTCCTGAGGGGTGGGTGACAGGACACAGCAAACCCAGGGCTTGCTGCTGTGGGATCCTCTCCACAAGGAGCGTCCCAGAGAGGTGGTGGGTGCCACATCCATGGCCAGCAGGAGGTGACACCTCACCTGGTCCATGGTGGAAATGTCCAATCCCACAGGAATGCTCATGAGAGGAGAATTCATCAAGGGATGTTGGATTCTGAGGCACCTCTGTGTCAGGAGTGGTGGTGGGACATCAGGACAGGGTCACTGTGCTGCCCCTGCTCTGACTCGCAGACGGATGTTGTTCTGGGAGGAGAGAAGCTGGTGGGGCTGGACTCGGGGGATTTGGCATTCAGAATCCGTGGGAATGCTTGGAGACTCTGAGGTGCAATAAAATGGGAAGGGAAATTCAAGGCAATGCCCTCACAATGTGAAAAACGGAATATTGGAATCTGCAAATTCCCCAAATTCACAGAGTGACTGGGTTGGAAGAGACCTTCAAGATCATTGAGTCCAACCCATGCCCCAACACCTCAACTAAACCATCCCAGGATGGTTTGGGCTGGAAGGGACCTTAAATCCCATCCAGTGCCACCTGTGCCATGGCAGGGCCACCCTGCCAGGGAACAATTCCCAATTGCCAAGATCCCATCCAGCCCTGCCCTCTGGCACTGGCAGCCATTCCCTGGCTCCTGTCCCTCCATCCTTGTCCCCAGTCCCTCTGCAGCTCTCCTGGAGCCCCTTCAGGCCCTGCAAGGGCTCTGAGCTCTGCCTGGAGCCTTCTCCTCTCCAGGCTGTAGCAATGGGGTCCCTAAGCAGAGGCTATGATGCCACTGGATCCCCACACAGTGAGGACTTTCCAACCCTCAGGATGCTCTGATGGTTTCTCCTTCTCCATGAATCCATGGAAGAACAGAGGCCATGGCTCCACTGCCTGCAGGAAAATTTATTTCCAGCCAAATGGGAAAAACCTGGTGAGGCTGGGGAGGCAGGAAGAGCAGGGGAGGTGGAGGCTGTAGGGGGTGTTCAGGGAGGAAGGCACCAGGATCCCCCCACAACCTCTGAGCCACCACGGGCTCCCACTTTGGTCCTTTCCCACCTCCTGCTGCCTGTCTGTCTGCTCTGGGGCTTGTGTTTTCCCAGGGACGGAGGAGCTGACACAAATCAACACCTTGGGGGTGATTTTTTGGAGCTGTGAGGATGTCCCAGCCCAGCAGCAGCCCTGGCCCAGGCTGGTGAGTGCAGGGGGTCACAATCAGTGCCCTGGGCACTGCCAGGGTTTGGGTGAGGCTCCAGCAGCATCCTGAAGAATTCACCCTGAAGAATTCATCCTGAAAATTCACCCTGAAGAATTCATCCTGTAGAATTCACCCTGAATTCTGGTGTTTCCTTCTTT
>NW_005054428.1:2028967-2034554 GCF_000277835.1 Geospiza fortis | reverse complement strand
GGCTGCGAGGCTGGAGGTGCTGCTGTGCTTCCCCTCCCTGCCCCAGTGCTGCCAGCAGGACATTCCCAGGGCATCCTTCCCGCATTGCCCATGGAATTCTGCTCTCCTGGCGGCTCCAGTGCCTCCAGGGCACCCAGGAATGTCTCATGCTGCACAATTTCCTCTGCCCATGGTGCCCCTGTGCACCCAGGAGGGATTTCAAGTGCAAGAAACCTCTTCAGATGTTTTGGGGATTTTTTTCTTTTTTTTTTCTTCTTTTTTTCTTTTTTTTTTTTTAAGTTTTTCTTTATTCTGAAGTACTTAAACACCCCACTTGTGAAATCCTTATTATCCTGACTCAGAGCCTCAGCTTTAAGTAGTGCTTTGAATTAAGGGTCTCAAATATGCATTCAGTTTCAGCTTAAAAGGGGTAGTTAATGTATGGTACATAAATAGCTATTATTAAATACATTCACTGGAGATTAACAACTGCTGTGTGTAATGGATACGTGTCTAACTGCTATGATATATACTGAATTTCCCCATTATGGAGCTGCTGGATGTGTGTCTGCTAGAACACAGCACCAGTTCCCTGTGAATAATTCAGGAGATGAATTTAGCCTCTCTTTCTGTCTGTGAAACTGCACAACGAATTCATCACTCCGCTCTGATCCCACCCTGGCTCGCAGGAGGCTGCAGGTGGCTCCTGTGGCTGCTCCCGGGGGTGGCAGAGGATCCACAGCCCACATCCAGCTCCAGGGGTGCTGTGCCTGGGGCTGGGTGAGCAGCACGAGCCCTGCTCTGGGCTCAGCATCCCTGAACGCCCCTGAGCACCCTCAGCCCTGTGTGCTGAAGATTGCAATGCAAGTTGCTTTCAATTACCATCTGTATGGCAGATTATCTTTGTCAAGTGGGCAGTTTGCCTTATCTCTCTCTCTGAGTGACCACACCCACTCCTCCCTCAGGAGGGGACCCCTGCTGATAACAGCCATTGAATGTCCCTGCATGGCTGATAAGAACTACAGCATCCCATTGGGAGATGGGAGCCCAGAGGGAGGAGCCAAGCATTCCTACCCGGATAGAATCTGGAGATTCTGGAACACCAGCACGGCTCCTGCCCTGGATTGCCCAGAGGAACAGCAGCTGCCTCTTGCCCTGGATCTCCAGAGACAGAGACTGCACCTTTCTCCAGGATCCCTGCTCCAGCAGAACCACCCCTGGTACTGCAGGAGGGCTGAGCCACAATTCCAATGGGACTGCTGCCAGCACCCTGACCCACAGGGTGTCAGCTTGGGTTCTGACTCTGCCAGTGTTGGTTTAGTTCACTGCATTGTTTATTTTATCCTTTTTTAATTTTCTTCCCTATTAAAGAACTGTTATTCCTGCTCCCATATTTTTTGCCTGAGATCGCCTTAATTTAAAATTTACAGCAATTTGGAGGGGTGAGGAGGGTTTACATTCTCCATTTCAGGGGAGGCTCCTGCCTTCCTTAGACTCCTGTCTTTCCAAACTGAGACACTGTGCCAGAGGCAGGGGAAGCTGCTGCAATCATCGAGTCATCAAGGTGGGAAAAGACCTCTCAGATTACCAAGGCCAAGCAAAAATAATTTGATTTATCTGATCATGCTTGCAGAGCTGGGCAGCCAGAGGATGCTGGGCCTATCAGGAGCTCTTCTGGCTCTTAAACAGAATTTCCTGGTGGTGCTTCCCTTCCCTGCCCTTCCCTTCCCTTCCCTTCCCTTCCCTTCCCTTCCCTTCCCTTCCCTTCCCTTCCCTTCCCTTCCCTTCCCTTCCCTTCCCTTCCCAGCTGGCTCAGCCTCACCCAAAGCTCACCCCAGGCTGGCAGGGGGGACGGGAGGTTGGGAGCTGTCTGATGCTTCCCAAAACCTCTCCCAGAGATGCCACAGCTCCCTTCTGAGAACATAATGTGCTCACCAGGCCTGTGCTGTCTCCTCCACGAGGTATAGGGAAAACAAAGTTCCCTTCCCCAGCCCAGTTCCCAAAATAAAATGGGAGCAATGACAACAACAAAAAAAGGATTTGGGATGAAAATAACTAGCTGAGGCATGTCCTCTGTGCTGAGAAGATCAAGTGCTAATGATGGCTCTGGCACGCTGGTGACAGTTTTGTCTGGTGCCTGTATATATATTTTAGCTGCGAGACCACATGGGAGGCTCTTTATGCAGCCCGAGTGCCTTTGACAGCCGCTGAGAACACATTGGCTCCTCTCTGCTGGCAAAAGCCTGATCCCATTAAAGGCTGTCGATAAAGGGAAGGCAAATGACAGGGGTGCTTGGGAGGAGATGGAGCTGCCACCACCAATGTCATTACCCAGAGTGAGAAGGAGATTTTGCATGAATGCACCATGTGTTGGCACCAGTGTGGGCAGCACGGGGGGCAGAGCTGAGCCATGGGCACTGCCACGCAGCCCTGGGCCAAGGCGAGCATCCCCGGCCCTGTGTGAGCATCCCCGGCCCTGTGTGAGCATCCCCGGCCCCGTGTGAGCATGCCCAGCTCCATGAGAGCATCCCCGGCCCTGTGCGAGCATCTTTGGTCCTGTGTGAGCATCCCTGGCTGTGTGTGAGCATCCCCAGCCCTGTGTGAGCATCTTTGGTCCCGTGTGAGCATCCCCGGCCCCGTGAGAGCATCCCCAGCTCCACAAGAGCATCCCCGGCCCTGTGTGAGCATCCCCAGCTCTGTGAGAGCATTCCTGGCCCTGTGAGAGCATCCCCGGCCCCGTGCGAGCATCCCCAGCTCTGTGAGAGCATCCCTGGCTCTGTGAGAGCATCCCCAGATCTGTGAGAGCACCCCTGGCTCTGTGAGAGCATCCCCGGCCCCATGTGAGCATCCCCAGCTCCACAAGAGCATCCCCAGCCCTGTGCGAGCATCCCCGGCCCCATGAGAGCATACCCGGCCCTGTGCGAGCATCCCCAGTTCTGGGCGAACATCTCCTGCCCTGTGCAGGCACCCCGGCTCTGTGAGAGCATCCTCGGTTCTGTACGGGCATCCCTGGCCCCGAGAGAGCATCCCCAGCTCTGTGCGAGCATCCCCAGCTCTGTGCGAGCATCCCCGGCTCTGTGAGAGCATCCCTGGCCCCACTCCGCTGCTGGCACTGTCACACGGCCCCGGCCCTGTGCAAGATTCCCGGCCCTTTGTGAGCATCCCCAGCCCTGCTCTGCCCCTCGCACTGCCACACAGCCCCGGCCCTGTACGAGCATCTCTGGCCATGGGCGAGCATCCCCTGCCCCGCTCCGCAAAGGGAGCCCGAGGGACACGGGACAGCAACCGCAGAGCCTGGCAGCGATGGGTGCCCAGCCCGGGTGTCCCTGGGAGTGCAGGGGTGAAAGGAATGTGTGTCCCCGGCCAGGACAGGGTGTCCCTGTGAGTGCAGGGGTGTCCCCAGGATGTTCCTGGGAGTGCAGGGGTGACAGGAATGTGTGTCTCCAGCCCGGGTGTCCCTGTGAGTGCAGAAGTGTCACCAGGGTGTCCCTGCGAGCGTGTGTGTGACAGCAGTGCTGTGTCCCCAGGGTGTCCCCAGGAGTGCAGAGGTGACAAGAGAGCTGTGTCTCCAACCATGTGAGTGCAAGGCTGTCCCCAGGATGTCCCTGGGAATGCAGGGTGACAGGAATGTGTGTCCCCAGTCAGGACAGGGTGTCCCTGTGAGTTCAGAAATGTCACCAGGGTGTTCCTGTGAGCATGTGTGTGACAGCAGTGCTGTGTCCCTAGGAGTGCAGGTGACAAGAGAGCTGTGTCTCCAGCCAGGACAGGGTGTCCCTGTGAATGCAAGCTGTCCCCAGGATGTCCCTGTGAGTGCAGGGTGACAGGAATATGTGTTCCCAGCCAGGACAGGGTGTCCCTGTGAGTGCAAGGCTGTCCCCAGGGTGTTCCAGTGAGTGCAGGGTGACAGGAGTGTGTGTCCCCAGCCGGGTGACAGCAGTGGTGTATCCCCAGGGTGTCCATCAGGGAGCAGAAATATTTATAAATATGAGATATCCTCGTGGCTTGTACTGCACTGAACATCATTACAGGAGCCCACAGGGCAGGAGTGACTTGTTTGGCAGCACAAAGTGGGTCCAAGCAGGGCTATGGGAAGAATTCCCTCACCTGGACCTCTGGACATGTCCCTGAGACAGCTTCCATCACGTCCTGAGGGCTCTGTCACCAGTCACTGATGGAAGGAGTCAACCATGAGATATTCCTCATGTCCACAGCCTGTTTTGCACCTTCAGGGGATCCCTGCTCGGCTCCTTCAGGCAGCTTGGCGCCCAGGGATCCTGAAAACTCTGGAAGGAGTGGTGTGGTCACCATCACTACTCCTGAACCCTGGTTTGGGGCTCACCTGCCGCACAAATCACATGGATGGAGCTGGATAAAGACTCCCCAGACCCTGAATGCCACAGTGGCAGGGCTGGTGCGTTAAGGGGGGACACCCCTGTCCCACACACATCCCCAAAGCCCCACTGCCCCTTGTCCAAAGGCAGAGTGAGAGAGAGAGACTTGGCCCCAGTTTGAGGTGTCCCAGAGCCCCTCAAGGGGCACAGAAAAACACCCCAGAGCCCCCTGAGGAGCCCAAAAACCCCAGAGACCCCTGAGGAGCTCAAAAACCCCAGAGCCTTCTGAGGAGCTAAAGGAAATACCCCAAAACTCATTGAGGAGCCAGTGTGGGGCAGGTGCTGCAAACACAGATCCCTCAAAGCCCCTTGAGGAACAGAAATACCCCAAAATCTGTGGAAGAGCATCAATCCCTCAAAGCCCATCATGGAGCAGAAACACCTCAAAATCCATGGAAGAGCATCAATCCCTCAAAGTCTTTGAAGGAGCAGAAACACCCCAAAACCTGTGGAAGAGCTTAAATCCCTCAAAACCCACTGAGGAACAGGAACAGCCCATAATCCATGGAAGAGCATAAATCCCTCAAAACCCATCAAGGAGCAGCAAACCCCAAAGCCCATCCCTGATCCAGACTGGGGCTTGTGCAGCTCTGCCCAGGGAGCAGAAATCTCCCAATTTCCCTGGGCTTCCCTGCATTCTGCTGCCTGCGACCTTCCTGGAACTGGCAGAATAACATTTTAGGCTCATCATCTCTATTTTTATTTTATTTTTTTTCATTTTCCTCTTGAAGAAAACCAAAACAGAATCAACCCAATGCCCTTTGGCATCCCTTCCCATCAGCAGTTTCCCCTCTGCACCCCTGGCCCTCTGTTCCCCCTCCTGGAGGCAGAAGCAGGGAAATCTCCAGAGGCGGATTTCCCGGGAGCAGGGGAATTTACACCAATTTTCACCAATTTCCACCTCCCTAATTTCGGGGGTGCCTTGGAAACTGCGAGGTGCCTCCTCCAGAGCTGCCTGGCGGCCCCTCCTCCCCGGCTCAGCTGCGGCTCCTGATGCCAGCCAGCTGATTAGAGAAGGCAAATGAATTCTTTCATTAGCGGGAGCATTGTTATAATTAGGGGAGAAATTTGGCGCTGATGGCTTTGCTAAAAGGAGAAGATGGAAAACCCACCCTGCTTGATACTGCTTTAAGGCCTCCTTAATTAAAAAAAAAAAAAACAAAAAAAACAAAAAAAACCCCAAAAAAACCCACCAGAAGTAATAGATTATATTTGGG
>NW_005054428.1:2024545-2028424 GCF_000277835.1 Geospiza fortis | reverse complement strand
TTGGCCCTGTTGAGTTAGTGCATTTTTTTAATAAAAGTAAAAATCATCATTATCATAATTCACGGCAAAAAAAAAAAAATCGAGAGGTCACAGAGGTATTTTGGGAGATGCTGTTGAATCCAAACAAATTGGATTTCCAGCAGCTGGCATTTCCAGCTCCTGCTCAGTCCCGGGCGAGAGGGTGGAGGAACAAATAAATGGAGAGGCAGAGAGATAAATCGGGAGCAGCAGATCGACGGGTTTATGTAGCATTTTCATGTCTCATTGTTGGGTGCCACGGTGTGAGTTATCTCTGTAATTACAGCCCTCCTGCTCCCGCTGTGTGCTCCAGGAGCCACAGGGATCCCTGCCTGGAGCTCAGCCAGGAGCCACTGTGGGGCAGGGGCTGCAAACGCAGGGACCTCAGGGCCCATCGAGGAACACCCCAAAACCCATGGGAAAGCATCAATCCCTCAGAGCCCATCGAGGAGCAGGAACACCCCAAAGCCCATGGGAAAGCATCAATCCCTCAGAGCCCATCGAGGAGCAGGAACACCCCAAAACCCATGGGAAAGCATCAATCCCTCAGAGCCCATCGAGGAGCAGGAACACCCCAAAACCCATGGGAAAGCATCAATCCCTCAGAGCCCATCGAGGAGCAGGAACACCCCAAAACCCATGGGAAAGCATCAATCCCTCAGAGCCCATCGAGGAGCAGGAACACCCCAAAGCTCATGGAAGAGATTAAATCACTCAAAGCCTGTTGAGGAACAGAAACGCCCGGAACAGAAACACCTCAAAATCTATGGAAGAGTACAAATCCCTCAAAACCCATTGAGGAACAGAAACACCCCAGAATCCATGGAAGACCATCAATCCCTCAAAGCCCATTGAAGAACAGAAACACCCCAAAACCTGTGGAAGAGCATAAGTCCCTCAAAACCCATCAAGGAGCAGAAACACCCTAAAGCCCATGGAAGAGATTAAATCCCTCAAAGCTCATTGAGGAACAGAAACACCCCAGAACCTGTGGAAGAGATTAAATCCTTCAAAGCCCATTGAGAAGCAGAAAAACCCCAAAATCTGTGGAAGAGCATAAATCCCTCAGAGCCCATGGAAGAGCAGAAACACCTCGAAACCCATGGAAGAGACTAAATCCCTCAAAGCTCATCAAGGAACAGAAACACCCCAAAACCCATGGAAGAGCATTAATCCCTCAAAGCCCATCAAGGAACAAGAACATTTCAAAGCCCATTGAAGAACAGAAACACCCCAAAACCTGTGTAAGAGCACAAATCCCCCAAAGCCCATGGAAGAGCAGAAAACCCCAAAATCCACAGAAGAGCATCAATTCCTCAAGGTCCATTGAGGAGCAGAAACTCCCCAAAATCCACGGAACAACACAAATCCCTCAAAATCCATGGAAGAGCAGAAAACCCCAAAATCTGTGAAAGAGCATAAATCCTTCAAAGCCCATGGTGGAACAGAAACAACACAAAACCCATGGAAGAGCACAAATCCCTCAAAGCCCACTGAGGAGCAGAAACCCCCAAAGCCCATCCCTGATCCAGCCTGGGGCTCGTGCAGCTCTGTGAGCCCAACTCCCTGCACAGGGACCCCACAGAGCTCCAGGAGGCTCCCGGGGTCCCCTCTGGAACTTGAGGGGTACAGGAGGGTCCCAGCAGCACCCAGCACACCTGGGTGTCCCACAGGCATTAAATGGGTTGGGTGGGAAGGGACCATAAATCCCATCCAGTGCCACCCTCAGGGACACCTCCCACCATGCCAGGGTGGCCTTGGGCACTGCCAGGGATGCAGGGGCAGCCACAG
Source organism: Geospiza fortis (assembly GCF_000277835.1). NCBI lineage: Eukaryota > Metazoa > Chordata > Aves > Passeriformes > Thraupidae > Geospiza > Geospiza fortis. Next base: position 2,026,615 of record NW_005054428.1, on the reverse strand, counting down.
CTGCTCCGGGAATTCCATCCAGCCCCTCCCCACCCTCCTGGAGAGGGACTGGAGACAAGGCCTGGAGGGACAGGACACAGGGAATGGTTTCAAATTGGAAAAGGGGATCTTTGGATGGGATATTGGGAGTTGGGAATTGTTCCCTGGCAGGGGCTGGGCTGGAATTGCCAGAGCAGCTGTGGCTGCCCCTGGCGCCCTGGCAGGGCCCAAGGCCAGGCTGGAGCACCTGGCACAGTGGGAGCTGTCCCTGCCATGGCAGGGACACCTCCCCCTGTCCCAGGTGCTCCAGCCTGGCCTTGGGCCCTGCCAGGGCGCCAGGGGCAGCCACAGCTGCTCTGGCAATTCCAGCCCAGCCCCTGCCAGGGAACAATTCCCAACTCCCAATATCCCATCCAAAGATCCCCTTTTCCAATTTGAACCCATTCCCTGTGTCCTGTCCCTCCAGGCCGTGTCTCCAGTCCCTCTCCAGGAGGGGGGGGAGGGGCTGGATGGAATTCCCGGAGCAGCTGTGGCTGCCCCTGGCGCCCTGGCAGGGCCCAAGGCCAGGCTGGAGCACCTGGCACAGTGGGAGCTGTCCCTGCCATGGCAGGGACAAGATGGGCTTTAAGGTCCCTTCCCACCCAAACCTTCTGGGATTCCATGATAATATTTTGGCATTTTATCACATTCTATGATAATATTTTGGGATATATGATAATATTTTGGGATTTTGAGCTTCAAATCACTATTTTTTTTTGCTGTGTGTGATCTCCTGTGTTGAAGCTTCGCCTCTCCAAAACACTCTGAACCCCTGGTGGCTCTTTGGGTGTGTTGGGTGGGGGTCTCCTTCCCTTCTGCCAAGGATGGGGAGGGCAGGATCCCTGAAAAGCCAATTTTGGGGGGCTCTGTGTGCCACGTGCGCCATCAGAGCTGCTTGCCCGTGGCTGTGAGCTGGACTCAGCCTGGCACAAGCCCTGTGGTCCATCTGCTGGAAGGTGGGAGGAGGAGGAGAAGCTCTGTGGTGGCTCCAGTTGTGTCCCTGTGTGACACCTGAGCCCAGGTGAGGGGAACTGCTGATGCCTCAGCCTGCTCCAAGGATTCCACCACAGCCTGTCCTGGAAAACCAGCATCTTCAGCAGCTCAGCCTCCCTCCCAAGGCTTATTTCAAAGTATTCATCTCTCTGAAATGTTTAATTATAATTACCTTAAATTTCAAAACAAGAGGTCATCTGAACTGGAAAATAGATTGGTTTTTTTTTTCTTCTCCTTTGAGAATGTCAAAACACTTCATTTTGACAAATTCAGAACCCATTCCAAACTCTTTTCTGACTCAATAAATTAATCAAAACCGACCTCCTCTTAAAAGAAGTGTCAGTTTTGGAAAAATCAGCATTTTTCAGTGGAAAAAACCACAATTCAACCAGAAATTACTTTGACTTCTTGTCTCTGTGTGCCTCCTGTGCTGCGTTCCCAGTAACTGTGATCCTGCTGGATTAATTACTCTGGGCAAGGAGACAAAATCAGGAACAGCACCTGAGTGGGAAACTTTTCTTTTTCAGATTCAGAGATAAGTTTAGAACAGTCCTCTTTTTGTTTACTTCTGCAAGTCTGAGGCTGAATAAACTTCATGGTGGGGTGGCCCTTGGGGGGTTTCTCTGCTGCAACCTGTGACCCTTGAAATTCCCACCCTCCCAGCCAGCCTGAGCTCTCTGCTCATTCCCATTTCCCCTAAAAACAGGTGCCAGCTACCGTGCCTTTAAATATGGATTTATTGCTGGTGCAGTCCAGGAGATGCCTTAAAAACATCCCTCACCTTGCTGAGGGATCCAGCTGGGAGCAGACCCTGCCCCAAGATCCACAAATGAGTCTGGTATAACTTCACCAACTTCATTCCCAGCGGGAATGTGATGGGGGAGTGAAAGTGGAGTTTATAGGAAAGCTCTGGTTTCAGAGAATCATGGAATCCCAGAATGGTTTGGGTTGGAAGGACCTTAAATCCCATCCCACCATGGCAGGGACACCTCCCACTGTCCCAATGCCCAGCCTGGCCTTGGGCACTGCCAGGGCTCCAGGGGCAGCCACCGCCGCCCT
>NW_005054428.1:2013980-2024412 GCF_000277835.1 Geospiza fortis | reverse complement strand
CCGCCCCGGCCCCTGCCCCCCCTGCCAGGGAACAATCCCCAATTGCCAAGATCCCACCCAGCCCTGCCCTCTGGCCCTGGCAGCCATTCCCTGGCTCCTGTCCCTCCATCCTTGTCCCCAGTCCCTCTGCAGCTCTCCTGGAGCCCCTTCAGGCCCTGCAAGGGCTCTGAGCTCTGCCTGGAGCCTTCTCCTCTCCAGGGGAGCACCCCCAGCTCTCCCAGCCTGGCTCCACAGCAGAGGATTTGGGATCAAAGGCTCCCCAGAGCTGCACTGGGGGAGGATTTCTGGAGAATTCCAGCTGGATCCAGGCAAAACCATGAGGGGGGAACCCCCCGTCTGACCTGGGTGCAGTGATGCCACCCACACCCTGTTTATGACCCTGGTGTAAATGATGGGGCTGCAGAGGTTTGTGGCAGCTGGACAGAGTAACCACTGTTTTTGGGTTGCCAAAAACAACTGGAATAGAAGAATGGCACTGGAATGTAAGAATTATTCCCTCCCTGAGGAATCCAGCCCAGAGTGGGGTGGCAGTGATTTACTGGGGAAATGCTGCTCTGCCCTCCCTGGGGCAGCACAAAGCAACCACAAACCCTGCAAGTGCTGGGGGTGCCCCAGGTGTGAGCAGAGCAGCAGGGCTGGGGTGGCAAAGGCTGAGCAGCACAGGGGCGTGGGCTGGACCCTGCTGCCAACCCAGGGAAGCTCCCCCAGCAGCCAGCAGGGAGAGCCTGTGCAGTCCCAGCTGGCCAAGCTCTGTGCTGGGACTGCAGACCTGTGGGAGTGACAGGGGTAGGATGGTGGGGATGGACAGAGAGCAGAGATCTCTGCAGCCAGGGCTGGGAACTTGTGGTTTATTGCAAAGGGCCTGGGTGCAGGGCCCTGCTGGGAGCTGCCAGCCACAGCTCAGAGCAGGCTGAGAGAGGAGCCCCAAAGAGACCCAAAAACCCAGGAAGTTCTCGTTACAATACCATAAATCTTCTTCTGTGCTGAATATTCCAATTCTCACTAACCAATCTAGTCCAAGATACAAATCCTACAGCATTTCCATACAGCCTATAAGAATCATTACATTCCCACACTGGGTTACATTTTAAACCCTAAAAACTCCTCTTTGGGCCCTTCTGCCAAGCCAGCAGGGTCTGCTCTGAGCCTTGGGCCTGTCTGCAAGCAGAGGGTGTTGTTTGATCCAAAGGGGATCACCTTCAGCTGGCCATGCCATTGTTTTCCAGTTGTTCAGTAACTGAGGGATCTCCAAGCTTGCTTTCATTTCAATCTCGCTTAGAGTTTCCATATTCTCAAAATCTTTTGCCAGGCAATCATATTTATAAGGCTTTCCTGTTTCACCTTCCCCAGCACAGACCCCAGGTGAGCCCAGGACAGCACAGGGAGGCTCTGCCACAGCGTGGGGACCCTGGGTGTCCTGGCTCTGTGGGCAGGGGGTCCTGGAGCAAAGGGGACGTGTCTGCCCTGCACCCCTGCCCCTCTCAGAGTCCCACCTGCCTGCACTTGAAACGAGCCCCCCCAATTCCCACAGGACCCCCACCTCTGCCAGGCTGCTCCAATCAGCTCCCAGAACACAAATCCTGACAGGCACCGCAGGCACCTCTCAATGAAGTTGCCATAGTTACTGGTGCCTCACAGCAGCCACCGAGCTCATTAAAATGATTTGAATGGCTACCCCATCATCAAGGCACTGGGGGGGAGGTCTGGAGGGGAGGGAGCCCCGGGCCGGGATGGGCTCCAGCAGGAGGGCGGAGTAACTGAGGGATCTCCAAGCTTGCTTTCATTTCAATCTCGCTTAGAGTTTCCATATTCTCAAAATCTTTTGCCAGGCAATCATATTTATAAGGCTTTCCTGTTTCACCTTCCCCAGCACAGACCCCAGGTGAGCCCAGGACAGCACAGGGAGGCTCTGCCACAGCGTGGGGACCCTGGGTGTCCTGGCTCTGTGGGCAGGGGGTCCTGGAGCAAAGGGGACGTGTCTGCCCTGCACCCCTGCCCCTCTCAGAGTCCCACCTGCCTGCACTTGAAACGAGCCCCCCCAATTCCCACAGGACCCCCACCTCTGCCAGGCTGCTCCAATCAGCTCCCAGAACACAAATCCTGACAGGCACCGCAGGCACCTCTCAATGAAGTTGCCATAGTTACTGGTGCCTCACAGCAGCCACCGAGCTCATTAAAATGATTTGAATGGCTACCCCATCATCAAGGCACTGGGGGGGAGGTCTGGAGGGGAGGGAGCCCCGGGCCGGGATGGGCTCCAGCAGGAGGGTGGAGAGAGCTCCATCCAGAGCCTGCTGAGCTCCATCCAGAACCTGCTGAGCTCCAGAGCCTTCCCAGCTCCATCCAGAGCCTGCTGAGCTCCAGAACCTTCACAGCTCCATCCAGAGCCTGCTGAGCCCCAGAGCCTCCAGAGCTCCATCCAGAGCCTGTTGAGCTCTAGAGTCTTCCCAGCTCCAGGACCTGCCCAGCTCCAGAACCTTCATAGCTCCATCCAGAGCCTGCTGAGCTCCATCCAGAACCTGGTGAGCTCCAGAACATTCACAGCTCCATCCAGAGTCTGCCCAGTTCCATCCAGAGCCTGCCCAGCTCCAGAGCCTGCCCAGCTCCAGAACCTTCACAGCTCCAAAACCTTCACAAATCCATCCAGAGCTTGTCCAGCTCCAAAAATTTCCCAGCTCTGGGACCTGCCCAGCTCCAGAACCTTCACAGCTCCATCCAGAGCCTGTCCAACTCCAGAACCTGCCCAGCTCCAGAACCTTCATGGTTCTCCATTCAGAACCTTCACGGCTCCATCCAGAACCTGTCCAACTGCAGAACGTGCCCAGCTCCAGAACCAGCCCAGCATCAGAGCCTGCCCACCTCCATCCAAAGCCTGCCCAGCTCCAGAACCTTCCCAGCTCCATCCACAGCCTGCCCAACTCCAGAACATGTCCATCTCCATCTAGAGCTTCTCCAGCTCCAGAACCTGTCCAGCTCCAGAGCCCGCCCAGCTCCAAAACATTGCCAGCTCCAGAGCTGCCCAGCTCCATCCACAGCCTGCCCAACTCCAGAACATGTCCATCTCCATCTAGAGCTTCTCCAGCTCCAGAACCTGTCCAGCTCCAGAGCCCGCCCAGCTCCAAAACATTGCCAGCTCCAGAGCTGCCCAGCTCCATCCACAGCCTGCCCAACTCCAGAACATGTCCATCTCCATCTAGAGCTTCTCCAGCTCCAGAACCTGTCCAGCTCCAGAGCCCGCCCAGCTCCAAAACATTGCCAGCTCCAGAGCTGCCCAGCTCCATCCACAGCCTGCCCAACTCCAGAACATGTCCATCTCCATCTAGAGCTTCTCCAGCTCCAGAACCTGTCCAGCTCCAGAGCCCGCCCAGCTCCAAAACATTGCCAGCTCCAGAGCTGCCCAGCTCCATCCACAGCCTGCCCAACTCCAGAACATGTCCATCTCCATCTAGAGCTTCTCCAGCTCCAGAACCTGTCCAGCTCCAGAGCCCGCCCAGCTCCAAAACATTGCCAGCTCCAGAGCTGCCCAGCTCCATCCACAGCCTGCCCAACTCCAGAACATGTCCATCTCCATCTAGAGCTTCTCCAGCTCCAGAACCTGTCCAGCTCCAGAGCCCGCCCAGCTCCAAAACATTGCCAGCTCCAGAGCTGCCCAGCTCCATCCACAGCCTGCCCAACTCCAGAACATGTCCATCTCCATCTAGAGCTTCTCCAGCTCCAGAACCTGTCCAGCTCCAGAGCCCGCCCAGCTCCAAAACATTGCCAGCTCCAGAGCTGCCCAGCTCCATCCACAGCCTGCCCAACTCCAGAACATGTCCATCTCCATCTAGAGCTTCTCCAGCTCCAGAACCTGTCCAGCTCCAGAGCCCGCCCAGCTCCAAAACATTGCCAGCTCCAGAGCTGCCCAGCTCCATCCACAGCCTGCCCAACTCCAGAACATGTCCATCTCCATCTAGAGCTTCTCCAGCTCCAGAACCTGTCCAGCTCCAGAGCCCGCCCAGCTCCAAAACATTGCCAGCTCCAGAGCTGCCCAGCTCCATCCACAGCCTGCCCAACTCCAGAACATGTCCATCTCCATCTAGAGCTTCTCCAGCTCCAGAACCTGTCCAGCTCCAGAGCCCGCCCAGCTCCAAAACATTGCCAGCTCCAGAGCTGCCCAGCTCCATCCACAGCCTGCCCAACTCCAGAACATGTCCATCTCCATCTAGAGCTTCTCCAGCTCCAGAACCTGTCCAGCTCCAGAGCCCGCCCAGCTCCAAAACATTGCCAGCTCCAGAGCTGCCCAGCTCCATCCACAGCCTGCCCAACTCCAGAACATGTCCATCTCCATCTAGAGCTTCTCCAGCTCCAGAACCTGTCCAGCTCCAGAGCCCGCCCAGCTCCAAAACATTGCCAGCTCCAGAGCTGCCCAGCTCCATCCACAGCCTGCCCAACTCCAGAACATGTCCATCTCCATCTAGAGCTTCTCCAGCTCCAGAACCTGTCCAGCTCCAGAGCCCGCCCAGCTCCAAAACATTGCCAGCTCCAGAGCTGCCCAGCTCCATCCACAGCCTGCCCAACTCCAGAACATGTCCATCTCCATCTAGAGCTTCTCCAGCTCCAGAACCTGTCCAGCTCCAGAGCCCGCCCAGCTCCAAAACATTGCCAGCTCCAGAGCTGCCCAGCTCCATCCACAGCCTGCCCAACTCCAGAACATGTCCATCTCCATCTAGAGCTTCTCCAGCTCCAGAACCTGTCCAGCTCCAGAGCCCGCCCAGCTCCAAAACATTGCCAGCTCCAGAGCTGCCCAGCTCCATCCACAGCCTGCCCAACTCCAGAACATGTCCATCTCCATCTAGAGCTTCTCCAGCTCCAGAACCTGTCCAGCTCCAGAGCCCGCCCAGCTCCAAAACATTGCCAGCTCCAGAGCTGCCCAGCTCCATCCACAGCCTGCCCAACTCCAGAACATGTCCATCTCCATCTAGAGCTTCTCCAGCTCCAGAACCTGTCCAGCTCCAGAGCCCGCCCAGCCCAGCTCCAGAGCCTGCCCAGCTCCAGAACCTTCACAGCTCCAAAACCTTCACAAATCCATCCAGAGCTTGTCCAGCTCCAAAAATTTCCCAGCTCTGGGACCTGCCCAGCTCCAGAACCTTCACAGCTCCATCCAGAGCCTGTCCAACTCCAGAACCTGCCCAGCTCCAGAACCTTCATGGTTCTCCATTCAGAACCTTCACGGCTCCATCCAGAACCTGTCCAACTGCAGAACGTGCCCAGCTCCAGAACCAGCCCAGCATCAGAGCCTGCCCACCTCCATCCAAAGCCTGCCCAGCTCCAGAACCTTCCCAGCTCCATCCACAGCCTGCCCAACTCCAGAACATGTCCATCTCCATCTAGAGCTTCTCCAGCTCCAGAGCCTGCCCAGCTCCAGAGCCTGCCCAGCTCCAAAACATTGCCAGCTCCAGAGCTGCCCAGCTCCATCCACAGCCTGCCCAACTCCAGAACGTCTCCATCTCAATCTAGAGCCTCTCCAGCTCCAGAGCCTGCCCAGCTCCAGAGCCTGCCCAGCTCCAGGACCTGCCCATGTGCAGGCACCAGCCCAGGACAGAGCTGGCCCAGCCCAGGGCAGTTGCTCCCACCCTGTCCTGCAGGAAGGTGGGCATCGGGCTGCCCTGCCGGGGTCTCCTCCCCAGCATCCCCCCGTGGCTGAGGTGTGATCTCACCCTGCCCTGGCCATGTCCTCACACTTCCTGCAAGGCTGGTTCCCACCTCCCTACCTTCCCCACGCTCTCCAGCAGCCCAACAGCTGATGCTGGGGGCAGCAGATTTGTTTGAAACAGGAGCTGGAACCTTCCTCCTCTTTCATCCCATATTGTACAAATTGCTGTGTTAAAAAACAAACAAAACAAAAAAAACCCGAAAAAAACCAAAAAAAAAAACCCACAAAAAACCAAAACAAAACAAATATCTATCTATCTACCTATCTATCTATCTATCTGTCTGTCTATCTATCACCTATCTACCTATATCTATCTCTCTCTCTATATCTATCTCTATACATCTCTATATACCTGTATATGTCTATATTTATATATATCTCCTTATTTGGGTTCACCCAAAACATTCATCCAAAATAATGTTTCAACCTCTTTTTTTTTTGTTTTTTTTTTTTTTACTAAGACAAGGCTGTGAAGAACAAGTATTTTGGGGTTTAGCTTAAACCCAAGCAGTTTCCCAAAAAAAAAAGGTATTAAAATTATCATGGAATACTACAAGAAGAAAAAAAAAAAAGACTGAAAACACCCTGCTAAAAAGCCTCAAGGGATTTTTGGGCACTTTTTCTCCAGGAAGGAGGACACTGTGGCATCCTCGTGAGGGTGAGGGCGCTGCTGGCTGTGTGAGCACTGCGGGAGGGGAGGCAGGATGCTCCCGGAGGAGGAGGAGGAGGCTCCGTGCTCCCAGGGAGGACTGGCTGCTGGGAGATGAAGGATTCCCAGTTCCCTCTGCCGGTCACCTGTGCCAGGAGCCCTTCCCGGGACAGCGACCCCTCCCCATGAATCCGCGCCCCCAGAGCCATCCCAGGGTGGAATTCCTTCCTTCCCTTCCCCATCCCCTCCCGGCTGGCTCAGGCAGGGCTGGAGGGATGCCCAGGCCGTGGGGAGAGGGGCAGAGCAGAGCCCTGAGCACCCCCCCAGCCCCAGCCGGGTGCTGAGGTGGCATCTGAGACCTTCCCACGCTGGCAGCACCGAGCTGGCTGCTCCAGGGACAGCAGCCACGCCATGGAGCTGGGCTGTGCCTTGTCCCTTGTCCCCAGAGGATGCTGAGCTGTGCTGGGCTGTCCCTTGTCCCCAGAGGATGCTGCCATGGAGCTGGGCTGTCCTTTGTCCCCAGATGCTGCTGTGCTGTGCTAGGATCCCCTGGGCTTTTCTCAGAGCTCCACGGGTCTGCTCTGGTGTTTCCCCACATTGTGGGAGCATCAGGGGCTGCCACACCATGGAGCTGGGCTGTCCCTTGTCCCCAGAGGATGCTGAGCCATGCTGGGATCCTTCAGAGCTCCACAGATCTGCTCTGGTGTTTCCCCACAGCACAGGGAGCACTGGGGGCTGCTGCCACGCCATGGAGCTGAGCTGTGCCTTGTCCCTTGTCCCCAGATGATGCTGAGCCATGCTGGGATCCCTCAGAGCTCCACAGATCTGCTCTGGTGTTTCCCCACAGCACAGGGAGCACTGGGGGCTGCTGCCACGCCATGGAGCTGAGCTGTGCCTTGTCCCTTGTCCCCAGATGATGCTGAGCCATGCTGGGATCCCTCAGAGCTCCACAGATCTGCTCTGGTGTTTCCCCACATCACGGGAGCACCTGGGGCAGCTCCCCACAGCCCCCGAGCTCCAGCCCCACGGGAGCCCCAGCCCCAGCCCCTCGCTGTGCAGAGCTCTCAGAGTACTGGGATAATCTTTTACTCTTCAGTACAAATAATTTATTACATTAAAATAACGTTTTTAAAAAATGAGTACTTTGGGAATAATTCAGGCTCGCCTGCGGAGGCATTTTTCAAAGTGCCATAATAGGCACTTAGAAATGGGTGGTTATTTTTATTCTCCCAGCCTGTCAAGAAGCTGATGGATCGAATTGGCTGATGACAAGGCAGCTGAGTGCTCATAGACGGAGACCACAGCGGGAACACGGAGCCTGTTACAAATGAGCAGCCAGCCCGGGCCGGAGCCTCCCAGAGCTCTGCACGGGCTCTGCCACGCCTGCGGTGACAGTGACCTGGGCAGGGATGGCCTGGAGGGCACAGAGAGCAGCCAGCCCTGCCCAGCTCCCACACTGCCACCCGTGCAGTGACAGTGACCTGGGCAGGCATGGCCGGGAGGGCACAGAGAGCCCTGCCCAGCTCCCAGCACGGCCACCCCTGTGCCCCACAGCTCTGTGGCATTGACCCTGCCCTGCCCACCTGGGGGAGTAACCCTGGGCTGGGGAATGACCCTGGGGTGGGGTAATGACCCTGGGCTAGTGGGGTAATCCTGGGCTGGAGGGATGACCCTAGGCTTGGGGAAATGACCCTGGGCTAGGGGAATAATCCTGGGCTGGGGAAATGACCCTGGGCTCACGGAGTAATCCTGAGCTAGGAATAACCCTGGGCTGGGGGAATGACCTTGGGGTGGAGGAATTACCCTGGGTTAGTGGAGTAACGCAGTGCTGGTGGAGTAATCCTGGGCTGGTGGGATAACCCTGAGCTAGGGGAATAACCCTGGGCTGGTGGAGTAACCTTGGGCTGGAGAGGTAACCCTGGAATGGTGGGGTAACCCTGGGCTGGAGGAACATCTCAGCTGGTGGAACAATCCTGGGCTTGGGGAATGACCCTGGACTGGAGGGATAGCCTGGTGCTGGTGGAGTAACCCTGGGCTGGTGGAATAACCCTGGGCTGGTGAGATAACCCTGGGCTGGTGGAGTAACCCTGGGCTGGAGGAACAACTCTTGGCTGGTGGAACAATCCTGGGTTTGGGGAATAACCCTGTGCTGGGGAAATGACCTTAGGCTAGTGGAGTAACCCTGTACTCATGGAGTAATCCTGAGCTAGTGGAATAACTCTGACCTAGTGGAAATTACCCTGAGCTGGAAGGATAATCTTGGGCTGGTGGAGTAACCCTAGGCTGCTCGGGTAATCCTGGGCTGGAGGAACAACTCTTGGCTGGTGGAACAATCCTGGGCTGGGGGAATGACCCTGGACTGAAGGAGTAACCCTGAGGAGGACTGTTTTTCACCCCACTGAGCAAGGTGGAAAATGGATATTTTGGGGTAAGATACAGAACACTTTAATCCTGTTTTTTCACCCACTGGGCAGGGTGGACAATAGATATTTTGGGATATTTTAGGACTCTCTAATCCCGTTCTCACCCACTGGGCAGGGTAGATGATAGATATTTTGGGGTAAAATACAGAACCCTCTAATCCTATTCTCATCCACTAAGCAGGGTAGATTATGTATATTCTAGAGGGAGTTTTGGGGCTCTCTAATGCTGTTTTTACCCCACTGGGCAGGGTGGATGATGGATATTTTGGGGGAAGATACAGAACACTCTAATCCTGTTTTTCACCCACAGGGCAGGGCAGATGATGGATATTCTGGAGGAAGCTTTGGGACCCTCTAATCCCGTTTTTCACCCCACTGAGCAAGGTGAAAATTTGATATTTTGGGGTAAAATACAGAACCCTCTAGTGATGGTTTTCACTCACTGGGCAGGGTGAGCAGTGGATATTTTGAGGGAAGATACAGAACCCTCTAATCTTGTTCTCACCCACTGGGCAGGGTGGATGATGGGTATTCTGGAGGGAGCTTTGGGACCCTCTAATCCTGTTTTTCACCCCATTGATCAAGATGGAAAACGCATATTTTGGGGTAAGATACAGAACCCTCTAATCCTGTTCTCGCCCACTAAGCAGGGTAGATTATGGATATTCTAGAGGGAGCTTTGGGACCCTTTAATCCTGTTTTTCACCCCACTGAGCAAGGTGGAAAATGGATATTTTGGGGTAAGATACAGAACACTTTAATCCTGTTTTTTCACCCACTGGGCAGGGTGGACAATAGATATTTTGGGATATTTTAGGACTCTCTAATCCCGTTCTCACCCACTGGGCAGGGTAGATGATAGATATTTTGGGGTAAAATACAGAACCCTCTAATCCTATTCTCATCCACTAAGCAGGGTAGATTATGTATATTCTAGAGGGAGTTTTGGGGCTCTCTAATGCTGTTTTTACCCCACTGGGCAGGGTGGATGATGGATATTTTGGGGTAAGATACAGAACACTCTAATCCTGTTTTTCACCCACAGGGCAGGGCAGATGATGGATATTCTGGAGGAAGCTTTGGGACCCTCTAATCCCGTTTTTCACCCCACTGAGCAAGGTGGAAAATGCATATTTTGGGGTAAGATACAGAACCCTCTAATCCTGTTCTCACCCACTAAGCAGGGTAGATTATGGATATTCTAGAGGGAGCTTTGGGACCCTCTAATGCTGTTTTTACCCCACTGGGCAGGGTGGAAAATGGATATTTTGGGGTAAAATACAGAACCCTCTAGTGATGGTTTTCACTCACTGGGCAGGGTGAGCAGTGGATATTTTGAGGGAAGATACAGAACCCTCTAATCTTGTTCTCACCCACTGGGCAGGGTGGATGATGGGTATTCTGGAGGGAGCTTTGGGACCCTCTAATCCTGTTTTTCACCCCATTGATCAAGATGGAAAACGCATATTTTGGGGTAAGATACAGAACCCTCTAATCCTGTTCTCGCCCACTAAGCAGGGTAGATTATGGATATTCTAGAGGGAGCTTTGGGACCCTCTAATGCTGTTTTTACCCCACTGGGCAGGGTGGAAAATGGATATTTTGGAGTAAAATACAGAACCCTCTAATGCTGTTTTTTCACCCCCTGGGCAGGGTGGCCAATCGATA
>NW_005054428.1:2010400-2013842 GCF_000277835.1 Geospiza fortis | reverse complement strand
GGCAGCACCCACCCTGCTGCACCCACCCTGCTGGCCCAGCAGCTCCTGCTCATTCCCACCATTCCCAGTCCTTCCAAGCCAAACTCCAGTCCCTGCCTTGAGGAGGAATCCCTGTTGCAGACACAGAGCTGCTGCTCTGTGCAGTTCAGGCTCTTCTCTGATGCTCCAGCCCCTCCAAGCCTGGCTGGCTGTGGGAGAAATGAAAAGAAACATGACTTTGAATTTCAGAGCCCAGAAGTGGCAGCATCTCCCTCTCTCACAGCCCCCTGCCTGCAGATTCAAAGCTCTCCTGAGGCTCATGAATTGATTGCCTGTTCTGGGAGGCAGGGAAGGTTTACAGGCTCATCTCCACCCCTTGGTGGCCCAGAGCTGGCAGGATCTGTGCCCAGGGTGGTATCAAGAGCCAGAGGCAGAGCTGACAACTCAGTAACTCTCTGTTCTTCTTCCTCCCACTCCATCCTTTAAACGTCCCAGTTTCCTCAGGAGTTGGGGTTAGGTGAGGAAAAAAACATACCTGGGATTTTTCTGACAGCTTTGCTTCCTTTGGGAGAGCGTTTCAGGCTCTGAGAATCTCATTCCCCTGCAGTGCAGCCTGGTTGTCACCCCTGGCTGGCCCTGCTGTCCTGCAGGGTCACAGGGAGATACAGAACTCACACCTGCCCAGAGCCTTCATCTCATCCCCATCTCCCTGATCCAATTAGACACAGCGAGCACTTGTGACCTTGTCTGGTTTGAAAAGCCTCATTATGTTGGGTTTTGCTGGTTCAGATCCCCTCTCCCTCCTGGCTGAGCGTGGGGGCTGGAAGGGTCAGGGTGGGACGTGTCCTGCAGCTCAGGGGGGACAGGGCAGAGCTGCTGCCCTGGGCCACAGCAGCCCCTTCCCTGCTACAGGGGCAGGTGAGGGATGAGCCCAGCAGAGCTTTCCTGCTTTGAGTGAGTGTCCCACGGGGGAGGCACCTCTGCAACGAGCCAAGTGTCCATCCTGTCGCAGACATCTTTTATGGAAAATCCTTTCCTTAGGATTTTTCCTCCTGCAGAAGCTGAGAGGCCTCAGGAACAAAATGTAAACATTGATTATCTGCTGCTGTGGAATGCAACAGGTGCATCTGTGATTGGTCTCATGCATTGTTTCTAATTAATGGCCAATCACAGCCCAGCTGGCTCGGACAGAGAGCCGAGCCACAAACCTTTGTTATCATTCTTTATTATTCTATTCTTAGCTAGCCTTCTGATGAAATCCTTTCTTCTATTCTTTTAGTATAGTTTTAATGTAATATATATCATAAAATAATAAATCAAGGCTTCTGAAACATGGAGTCAGATCCTCGTCTCTTCCCTCATCCAAGAACCCTTGTGAACACGGTCACATCCATCCTGTGTCCCCAGAGGGGCCCCAGGAGCTGGAGGGACATGTCCCCCCGTTCTTCTAAGTTCCTCCAAGCCTTCTGATGTTTACATTCTTGTAATGAACTTTCTCACACACTTTTCTGTAAATAATTATTGTTTTACGTTCTTTTCTGGAGGAGGAGAAATCTGATGGACTCTTGGTTTGTCCAGTGTCATTGGAGAGGTGACACTGTCATCCTCCAATCCACTGTCACTTTTGAAAATCTATAAATGTTGGAGTCAGAAATTAAACTTCCCTCTTTTACCTTGGAGGTTCCAATGTCCATCTCATTTTATTTCGTGTCCTATAGTGACAGGGACAGGCCAAGGAATGGCTTCAAGCTGCCAGAGGGCAGGGTTAGGTTTATATGGGGAAGGAATTGTTGAATGTCCCTGCATGGCTGATAAGAACTACAGCATCCCATTGGGAGATGTGAGCCCAGAGGGAGGAGCCAAGCATTCCTACCCGGATAGAATCTGGAGATTCTGGAACACCAGCACGGCTTCTGCACTGGATTGCCCAGAGGAACAGCAGCTGCCTCTTCCCCTGGATCTCCAGAGGCAGAGACTGCACCTTTCTCCAGGATCCCTGCTCCAGCAGAACCACCCCTGGCACTGCAGGAGGGCTGAGCCACAATTCCAATGGGACTGCTGCCAGCACCCTGACCCACAGGGTGTCAGCTTGGGTTCTGACTCTGCCAGTGTTGGTTTAGTTCACTGCAGTGTTTATTTTATCTTTTTTTATTTTCTTCCCTATTAAAGAACTGTTATTTCCTGCTCCCATATTTTTGCCTGAGAGCCCCTTAATTTAAAATTTATAGCAATTTGGAGGGGTGGGGAGGGTTTACATTCTCCATTTCAGGGGAGGCTCCTGCCTTCCTTAGCAGACACCTGGCTTTGCAAACCAAGACAGATTTTTGTGAGGGTGTGAGGCCCTGGCACAGGGTGCCCAGAGCAGCTGTGGGGGATCCTCAGTCACTCTGGAAGCTCCTGCTCTTCTTGCACTTCCCTAAACCTTGTGACAACACAAGGCAAGGGCTTGTCCATGAAAATTCCAGCTCTGCAGGGCTCTGAGAGGGCAGAGCAGGATGGTGAGTGGTGCTGGGGGATTGCCTGGGAAAGAAAAAGCTCTGGAGTGACCTTAGAGGGGGTTTGGGTACCTGAAGGGAGCTGATAGGAGAGCTGGAAGGAACTTCTTACCAGAGGAGGTAGGAACAGGACAAGGAGGAAGGGATTCAAACTGAGAATAGGTTTACATTGGACACTGGGGATAAATCATTCCCTGGCAGGGTGAGCAGGCCCTGGCACAGCTCTAGCTGCCCCTGGATCCCTGGAAGTGTCCAAGGCCAGGTTGGACACTGGGGCTTGGAGCAGCCTGGGACAGTGGAAGGTGTCCCTGCCATGGCAGGGGTGGGACAGGATGAGCTTGAAGGTCCTTCCAACCCAACCCAACCCAATCCAACCCATTTTATGATTCTACGAAGAGACCACAGGACAGAAAGCAGCTCTGCTGAGCGCTGAGCACAGCAGCTCTCACTCAGCGAAAGCCCCAGCTAAAGGCAGGATGCTGGGCTGAGCAGCTGGTGCAGTTTCCTCCAGGATCCTGCTGTGGTTACTCAGATGAGCAGCCTGGATCAGTGCTGGGGTGGCCTCCAGCAGAGCAGCAGAGCTCCAGGAGAGCAGCACATTGGCCAAAAAGCAGGAAAAATCCCTGGAGCAAGGCAGGCTCTGGGTTGGCAGACTCAGAGGAGCCGTGGGCAGCGCTCAGGTGTGTCCTTGTCACCTCCTGGCTGTGCTGGCAGCCCCTGGGGACACAGACAGCCAGGGCAGCTCAGGCTGGACATCAGGGCAAGGTTCCTCCCCCAGAGGGTGCTGGCACTGCCCAGGTATAGTCAATGCAGGTGACCCCAACTCTGGGAAGAACAATGCATCTGACTCTATTGATTCAGAAGGCTAAATATTATATTATATTATATTATATTATATTATATTATATTATATTATATTATATTATATTATATTATATTATATTATATTATATTATATTATATTATAT
>NW_005054428.1:2007629-2010389 GCF_000277835.1 Geospiza fortis | reverse complement strand
TAATATAAAATATAAAATAATCTGGAAATAATATATAATAAAAACAACAATATATAAATAATGTAAAAATAGAAAATAATACATTATAATATATAATATTATATATTATAAAATAATAAATTAGCCTTCTAAGAACATGGAGCCAGATTCTCAATTCCTCCTCCATCTGGGGAACTCAGACAATACCACAGGACCCCTGCACGGACACAGTGAGGGCACAGAGCTGTCTGAGGGCACAGGGCTGTCCCTGTCCCTTGCAGGTGGAGCCTGCTTCCATCACCCCTGTGCCTCAGGGAGGATGAGGAGCCCAGGCTGAGGCTGCAGCACGAGATGCCCCCAGGCACTCCCACAGCAGACGCAGACACGTGGGCTCAGACCCCCATTTCTCCAGCCAGCGAGTGCAGACAGAACAGCTCATGGGCTCTGCCTCAAACAGGATGTGAGATATCCTCCCAGCAGAGTTTTCCAGAAATAAATGAAATGTCTGTGGGCTGGAAGCAAGGGAGGGATTAACAGATGGAGAGCTGCAGCTGGGCACCCTGTGATGCCCCAAGGAAGAGGCTCTGATGTGTCTCTGTCCCTGTCACCTCTTCCCCAAGCTCTTGAGGGTCAGGGCAGTGAAATCTCATCCCCTTTGCCACATGATTTTGCAATAAGGGAAGGGGAATTGCTTTCCCCAGGCAGCTGGATCAGGGCATTCCCAGCCAAGGTCTCACCCATGGAATCCTCACAGCTCCAAGAAGCAGATGCCAGGAGTAGGGCTTTGTTCTTCACCTGACCCTCGTTGTTGTCTCTCTCTGCTCCAGTCTGGAGCTGTTCAGGTGTTCAGCTGTTCAGTTCTTGGGTATTTTTCCTGTCCAGGATGTTATTTGGGCCTCCAGAAGCCCCTTTAGAGGATAATCTGTCTCCCCGGTGGTTGGGAGCAGAGACAGAAGCAGAACCAGTCCAAAACATACATTCCTTTATATTTTATATTTATACTGAAGGTTTGGGGCTGGGTCAGGCTGGGGCTGTGAATGTTCAGCCCATTTCAGTACCTTGTGTGTGAAACCTTATTTCTGGTGTTTGATGAGGGTGTGTCAGCTGCAGGCCCCAGCAAAGTGCTCTTGTTCCCAGGCTGTGAGGTGGAGCCCCCATGAAGAGGAGCCCTCCTGGAGGGAGGTGTGACCCCAACATGTCCTTCTGCCCACGAATAGAGTCCCTGGATGTGGCCCAGGGGAGCCGGACACCCCTCACTGCCCTGGTGTCCCCTCAGCCAGGACGGCTGCCTGTCCTGTCCTCAGTGTCCCTGGGCTCCCTTCAGCTGCTGGCACAGGTGAGGGGTGCCCCAAAGCCCAGCCCCGGGCACCCCGCTGGTTCTGTCCCCGCAGCTCCTCCTTTTGTCCCTACATCCTTCTCCATCCTCCGGAGCCGGCAGCGACCGCGGCTTCCTGCTTCCCTCTAGCGGTGCCGGCCCCGGGAGCGCCGCGATCCCAACCTGCGATCCCAACCTGCGAGCCCAACCTGCGATCCCAACCTGCGATCCCATTGCTGTGGTCCCAGCCCTGCGATCCCATTCCTGCAGTCCCAGCCCTGCGATTCCATTGCACACTGATCCCATTGCACACTGATCCCATTGAAAACTGATCCCATTGGAAATTTATTCCACTGCAAACTGATCCCACTGCTCACTGATCCCATTGCACACACTGATTCCATTGCACACACTGATCCCACTGCACATCCTGATCCCATTGCACACTGATCTTGCTGCTCACTGATCTCACTGCACACTGATCCCACTGCACACTGATCCCATTGAACACACTGATCCTATTGAAAACTGATCTCAGTGCACATTGATCCTATTGAAAACTGATCCCATTGAGCACTGATCTCACTGCTCACTGATCCCATTGCACACTGATCCCACTGATCCCATTGCACACTGATCCCATTGCACACTGATCCCACTGCACACCCTGATCCCACTGCACATCCTGATCCCATTGCACACCGATCCCATTGCACACTGATCCCATTGCACACCCTGATCCCACTGCACAGAGGGATTTGGTTGTTCCTCAGCCCCACAGGTGCTGCTCAGCCCAGCCCAGCCCAGCTGCAGGGCCAGGCTGGAGCAGCTGTGGCTGTCCCCAAGCAGCCGTGGCTGTTCCTGTGCTCAGGAGCAGGGATAGAAAGGGCCCCACACCCAGCCCCTGCTGCACCACACAATAATTGCAGCATGGGAGCTGTCTTACATCCCTCCGAGGAGCCTGCTTGATTCCATTCCTTTCTCCAGCACCAGCAGGATGAGGAGCATGTGAGAAAATGTGGCTGCAGGCCTGGGAAGGCATTAGTGAGGCTCTCACGGCCAGTAATTAGTGCTGGGAGCACCGAGCTGTCCCTTCTCTCCTCTCACTGCCCTTGTTTTGCTACATGATTTTTTGGCAGAGGCCCAGGTGGCACAGGAGGGGTTGAGCTGACCTTAGAGCCAGGCAGTGAAGCACCACAGGGCATCACCTCCCATCCCAAACCCTCCAAAGGCAGGCACAGACTCCTGCCAGCTCTGCTGACCCCGATGTGTGCCCAGATTCCAGAGTGAGGGGGTCTGCGGGGCACAGCCCCGGGCAGAACCACAGCACCCCTCGGTGTTGGCTCTTTAGGGACTGGGTGGAAGGGATTTATGGACTGATGGGATTTAGGGATGTCTTAGTTTGAACAGCCAGGTGTCTGCTGAGGAGGGCAGGAGCCTCCCCTGAAAGGGAAAATGCAAACCCC
>NW_005054428.1:2005579-2007390 GCF_000277835.1 Geospiza fortis | reverse complement strand
GCTCAGATTGGATCCAGGTAGGAATGCTTGGCTCCTCCCCTGGGCGCAGCATCTCCCCATGGGATGCTGGAATTGGATCAGCCCTGCAGGGACACTCAGTGGCCATGGACAGCAGAGATCTCCTGGAGGGAGGATTGGCTGGGGCAGAGAGCAAGGAAACTGCCCCAAGAACAGCAGAGAGCTGCCCCAGCTCTGACAGATTGCAAACAGAACTCACAGCCCCAGCCTCAGACAATGGAAGTTTTTGCTGCCAGGTCTCTGCTTATGAACCTGAAACATGACCAAGTTCACTGCCCCATCTCCAGCCCTGACTTTTTATTTTTGTACAATCTGCAGTTGTGCCCCTACATTTATATTCAATATTAAACCAACACAGTCGATGTGCAGTGGGCACCATTAATTTCCCTCTCTTGTTGAATCCAAGTGTTTGATTTTTAACTTCAGAAATTCCTCAGGAAAACCACCCTGCTTTTATTTATTTCTTTTTTAATTTTTAGTTTATGGATCAATTCACTGCAACTTCATTGGCAAAAAATAGCTGCTGCTCAGGTGTGGGCTGTGTGTGCCATTGTCCTTTCTTAAAGCCACTGGCACGTTGTTATTGTGATATTGTCACTTTGTAAAATGACTGAAAACACGAAGGTTTTGTGGGAAATGCTTAATCCTGGGTACTTGGGATTATTAACTGAAAAGGACTCGCAGCAGCATTTGATGTTATTTTTATTTATTCAGCCACCCAGCCCTTTCTTCCCTAAGCTCCCAGATCACATTTCCCAGCCTTATCTCGGCTGAGGACAGCGGGGGCTGCTCGGATGCTGCCTTTGTGCCATCCCTCTCTGCTTGCTTCACATTTATCCAAGAATGCATAAAACATCTGCATTCTTGGCCCTTCCTGGTGGAGCAGGGGTGTCACAGCCCTGGTTCCAGTGGCTCTGAGCTCTTCCTTTCTTCCAGGAAGCTGTGAAGCACTTGGGCATCACCCTGAGGACAGCGACAGGAATGATCAGAGGGCTGGGATGACATTCTCCAAAGGAAGAGAGGGAGAGGTGGCGTGTTTAACTTGGGCACAGCATGGATCTGAGGGGATGCACAGGATTGCTGCAGTGAGGACAAAGGTGTGCTCTGAGTGCCTGGGGTGCTTCAGGCAGCAGGAAAGGAATTGAGGCTGCACAGGGGAGACTCCTGCAAAGTGCTTCTGGCAGGATGGATAAGGAAAAAATGGGGAAAATGTGGAGTTTCCATCACTGGGAGCCTCAGAAATTAAGGAAATGCCTCCCAGGTGTATCAGAGGCATCTCTGCTGCACTGCTGTGTTTACCAGAGCTGCCTGGCCCAGCATGGACCCACTGCCTTCCCCTGGAGTGCCCCAGGAGCAGCAGCATCCTCCAGCCAGGAGGTTCCTTCCTCTGCTCCCTGAGCGAGCCAAGAACAGCACATGGAAAGGTGGAAGGCTGGAGACACTTTGTGGGCAGAAGCACCGAGTAGAAAATCTGCAGAGTAAATCCCTGCCTCCAGCCTGGAGAAAATGAGAGCTCAGTGAGCATCAGCAGGGCTGATTTGCACCTAAGACAGAGCCCTCCCTGTCCTGTCCCCTCACTGGGCACAGGTCACACAAAGGTGTGGACACAGGGCCCCCATTTGCTGTCCCAGCTGTCCCTTCCAGGGCCACCATCCCCATCCCAGCCACTGTGGGTGACATTTTATTCCACATAACCAAGGGTAGAGGCGAATTTCCTGCAGCCCACCAGAGTCACAAAAACATCCAGATGTGTGCAGAGGAATGCTCCTGGAGAATTCCAGAGGGGTAGATTC
>NW_005054428.1:2002840-2005476 GCF_000277835.1 Geospiza fortis | reverse complement strand
GACCTGGAGGGGCTGGCAGGGCTGGCAGGGACCCAGGAGGGGCTGGCAGGGACCCAGGAGGGACTGGCAGGGCTGGCAGGGCTGTGGGCGCTGCCTGCCCATTTCTGTGGCAATGCCATCTTGCCCTCTAGTGGCCCTGGTCCCAAATGTCCCTCCAGCTGCAGGGCAAGGATGTCCCCACAGCTGCTGGGGCCACGCAGTTGGGGCTGACAATAACAGGAGACAGATCTGTTTAACCCTTTCCTTCACAGATGGGCTTAACCCCCTAAACTGTGCAAAATTCACTGCCTTTGGTACCCGCCTGAGCTGCCTCCTCATCCTCCTCCTCCTCCTCCTGCTGTCCCTCATGGTGGGTTTGAGGAGCTTTAATGGCCAAGCAGTGTTTTTGGGGGACTGGAGCCTCTGCAGCAACAGGGGAAGGGATTTATTTTGCGGCCCAGGCAACCTTTGCTCTCCCTCCCAGCATTTATGGAAGTTTGGCTCAAGTTTGCCTGTTCTCACCTCTGTGATGTAATTCCATGTGATTTGAAAGGAGCTGCACCCAGACTAAAGGACAAATATCCAGCAGTGAGATTGCACTGATTTCTGCTGAATTCACTGAATTTTGGATCTAAGTAGAGGATGAGAAGACAAAGCTTTGACACCAGGAGGAGAGGACACAGCTCTCCAAAGGCTCCTCTGTGCTGCACAGAGGATGCAGACTCGGGGACAGGAAGGTTCCTGGTTTGCAGATGGATTTTCCCAACCCCAAGCACTCCAGCCTTGTCTTGGTTTGGAAAGCCAGGTGCCTGCTAAGGCAGGCAGGAGCCTCCCCTGAAATGGAGAATGTAAACCCTCCCCACCCCTCTGAATTGCTATAAATTTTAAATTAAGGGGCTCTCAGGCAAAAATATGGGAGCAGGAATAACAGTTCTTTAATAGGGAAGGAAAATAAAATGATAAAATAAACACTGCAGTGAACTAAACCAACGCTGCCAGAGTCAGAACCCAAGCTGACACCCTGTGGGTCAGGGTGCTGGCAGCAGTCCCATTGGAATTGTGGCTCAGCCCTCCTGCAGTGTCAGGGGTGGTTCTGCTGGAGCAGGGATCCTGGAGAAAGGTGCAGTCTCTGCCTCTGGAGATCCAGGGGAAGAGGCAGCTGCTGTTCCTCTGGGCAATCCAGTGCAGGAGCCGTGCTGGTGTTCCAGAATCTCCAGATTCTATCCGGGTAGGAATGCTTGGCTCCTCCCTCTGGGCTCCCATCTCCCAATGGGATGCTGTAGTTCTTATCAGCCATGCAGGGACATTCAATGGCTGTTATCAGCAGGTGTCCCCTCCCGAGGGAGGTGTGATTGTGGTCACTCAGAGAGAGAGATAAGGCAAACTGCCCACTTGACAAAAGATAATCTGCCACACAGATGGTAATGGAAAACAACTTGCATTGCAAACTTCAACAAGCCTCAACCCCCTCTGAGCCCTGGAGCAGCCCCTCCACAGGTCCCCTCCCCACAGCACCTGCAGAGCATCCCTGACTGCAACACCTGAATGCCCTGGGAGGAAAGGGTTAAACGATGCAATTCTCCTTTCCCAGCAGCAGATTCTGCTCTGCTCTGCCTGCAGCCCTGTTTATCAGCGATTGCAGGCTCTAAAATCCACACTTTACAAGTGCAGCATAACCTGCCAGTTATAATTGGTTGAATTATACCTCATCCCTGATGCAACTCTTGATGAGCCGCCACCTCAGCCACAGAACTGATAGCAGACAAGTTTATGGCTCTCCTGGAAAACACAATTATAAATTGCATCCCCACCACAAGCCCTGGGAAAGGTTAACCCTTTCACTGCAGCTCCCAAGGCTGGCGGGATTCACTGACAGCAGGGAAAAGAGGAGAGAGGAATCACTGCTGGAGGGAGCTGAGAGGAAATATTGGAGAGGAAAAGAGGGATTCAGTGCCCTTGTTCTTGTTTACACCAGGGCTTTACAAGAAATGGGATCAAGTTTTGGCAATGAGCTGCCAGTCAAGGAAAAGCATGAGGGGATTCACTGGGTTTGTCCATGCTGTGCTCCATCCTGTCAGGTGATGCCAGCATCCCAGAGCTGCTGAAGGTGCCCTGCACCCAAATCCTGCTCTGGCATGTGTCACCTGCTCTGAGCTGCTCTTCATATTGTTCTTCTTTTCCTCTTCAGCTCTGCACAGCTGGAATGGGGAAATAAATGTCAGCAGGGTTGGACAGGCAGTACCAGAGTGACCCAGGGGTGCAGCATTGGACACCTTGGAGTTTGGGGCATTGTGACAAGGACCAGATGGGATGGTTCCCCACAGCACAGCAGCCCAGCACAGAGAAAAGAAATGGCCAAGGACACGCAAAACTTCACCTCCCAGCAGAGCCAGCTCTGACACAGCCCTGCAGCCATGGCCATGGCTCCTGCAGCACTGGCCATGGCTCCCTCTTTCCTCCTGCCCTGCAGGGAGCAGCTGCAGTCTGGGCAGAGGATTTGTGGGGCAGCCCTGACTCTGTCTGGTGCCCACCAAGGGGCAAAGGCAATGGCTCAGTCAAACCTCCTGCTCACCCCAGGGTTTTCACCTTGGTGCTTTTATCAGGAAAGATTGTGTTTAATTTTAATTTTAATTTTAATTTTAATTTTAATTTTAAAT
>NW_005054428.1:1996676-2002830 GCF_000277835.1 Geospiza fortis | reverse complement strand
TTTATTTTTATTTATATTTTTAATTTTAATTTTAATTTTATTTTAACTTTAATTTTATTTTAATTTTAATTTAATGATAATTTTATTTTAATTTTAACCTTATTTTTTAATGTTTATTTTCATTTTAAATTTCCAATATTTATTTTCATTTTTAATTTTTATTTTCATTTTTGATTTTCATCCCAGGGAGAAGAAACTTCAGGAATTTTCCTGAGCCTCTCTAACCCAGAGCATGGCCCTACCATGCTGGGATGGGATGAGTCCCAGAGGTCCAGAGCTGACCTCTCTGGGCCATGAGCTTTGTGGCCATTTCCTTGCACCTTCTGCTGACTCAGGGCACTGAACCAGCTGCGAGCAAATCAACCCATCCCCTCTCTCTTGAAATCCTCTGAAATCTGGGCCCAGGAATATTTACAGCCTCTCTGTCTGTCCCTGACCTTCAGCTTTTATTTGCGTACGTAAATTTTGTTCTATTCCGGGGCTACAAGTTTCATATCAGGGCAGTTCAATCTTTATGAGGATAAAGTGTTTGCAGTGCTCTTAAGCAGCTTAATGTAAGCATGTGTGTGAAAGATTAACAGCTCTGTGAGTCGGAGCAGTTAAGTGACAATATAAAGAGAAAGGAAAGGAGAAAACATCATCAATCTTAAGCAGCACCAAGAATATTGGAGATGAGTTATTGAGGGGAACAATGCCAAGCCCAGCAGGGCATTGATGACCACAACAGGAAAGGCAGAGCAACTTGAAAGGATCATCTACAGCTCCCAAGCTTGGAAAAGAAAGGAAATGTTAATTATGCTCTGGTATTTATGGCCATCACTTGGTGCTGTGTTCAGAGCAGGCATTGGGGTGGAGGAAGGAAGAGGCAGACTCTGAGTGCAGCTCAGTCTGTGCTTCTCCAAGGCACTGTCACCTCAGAGAACAAACTCATCCCTCCCTCCCTCCCTCCCTGTAGGGGGACACTCCCCTTCTTGCTGCTGAGGCTCAGGAAAAGCTCCCAGGTGGTTTTTAGAGCTCTGGTGGACACAGGGACCATCTCACCATGCTCTCCACAGAGCACGAGGTGGCAGAAGAGCTTCCAGAAATGCTGGAAGACCAACCAAACAGCACAGAGTTTGGTTTTTATTTGATTCTCAGTCACTGCAGCTGCACAGTGCTCTAAAATCCTGTACCAGATATCACCTGCAGAGCACAGGGGCGTACAAGGACAAAGATTTTTACAACCTCTGGCAAACCAGCTGATGTCCCTGTCCCTGACTTCTCTGACAAGGGATAACTCTGCCCATTTGCCAAGGCAGCTCGTTGGTTTATGAAGAAATGGTTGGAAATTTTCTGAGCTCTTCTGATGAGGCATCCTGGAAGAGAAAATATGGTGTTGCCCATGGGAATTGGGTGTTTGGCTCTGGATTTTCACTGCACACACAAAGAGAACCCCACAGCAGGAGGAATGAGGCCTCAGGAGGAACAGGGAGTTGTTGGGCGTCAGTGAGCCAATGCTGGAGCTGTTTCTGCTAAAATCAAATCAGACATCGTGGCTCTGTCAGTAGGAGGAGAAGACACCTCAAGGCTGCACTGGAGAGCTCCTGGACCAGCCCCTGGGATGAGATTCCCCATGAGATTATCCCTGATTCCCCATGGATTACAAAATAAACCTGCTGAATAATTGACATTCCCATTTTCTCAGGGATTTTTTGCCTTTTTTAGAGCCTGGTACGAGGCCTGACTCTCCTGGACCTTGTCCTGGTGCCTGGATTTTTAACCAAGCATCTGATCCTCTCCAAACGTGCTGTGCATGAGTCATTCCTGCCTTTCTGGGACCATCCATCCAGGTTATCTCCAGGTTAGTGACACATCTGCTGCCTGGAAGGTTGGGCTTCAGTGAAAACATCCTGTGAAACACCACGATTAGGGCTGGGGAATGTTTGGGAATGCAGAATATCTCTCCTGGAAACTGCCTACACATCAAAGCAGAACTCTTTCTCCAGGGAATTGCGTTTGGCAAATTTCAGCATTGGATAAAAAGATCGAACCAAAATATCTGGGTGAGGTCAGAGGGCTCCACTCCAGAGCTGCTGGAATTTCCTTTCACGAGGGAGCCCAGAATTGCAACAGCACCCAAACATCCAGATTATATCAAAATGGAGAATTTCATTTATCCTGATGGGGGACCTTTTCCTGTGTTTTTGTTTTCTTTTTAACTCAGACCCAAAGGGATCCCTGCCAGTGGAATGGGAAATCTGACTTCAAAGCAAATCCCGACCAGATCCATGAAGAATTCCCCAGGTTCACAGTTCATGGGGGTCCCCAGTGATGACAGGGAGGTCACCAGGGCAGAGCAGGGGAGCTGGAGGTTAACAAGCTCCAGAAGTGCATTCCAGGGCCTGATGTGCTCCCTACCCCAAGTCCAGGCTGTTTTCCAGGGAGAATAAAACCCCTGCTCTGTGCACCGAGGGAAATCTGCACTGTGCAAACAATAAAGATAACAAGGGAAGATAACTGTGCCGGCTGTTGTTTTTACATCTTGGCAGGAATATAAATAAACCCAAAGAGTTTCCTTCGAGATGGGAGAAGCCCGAGGATGGGACTGGGAATGAATGTGGCAGGCAGTGGGCCCCACTCTGCTCCCTCTGCACAGGCAGGAATCCATCCGTCCATCCATCATCCATCCATCCATCCATCCATCCATCCATCCATCCATCCATCCATCCACATCCATCCATCCATCCATCATCCATCCATCCATCCATCCATCCATCCATCCATCCATCCATCCATCCATCATCCATCCATCCATCCATCCATCATCCATCCATCCATCCATCCATCCATCCATCCATCCATCCATCCATCCATCCATCCATCATCCATCCATTACCTGGAGCTCTGTTTCCCTCTGGGAGCTCTCCCCTGTGAGGTGCTGGGGCAGGAGCTCCTCTGTGGATGTGACAGTCTGGTCACAGAGAGAGAGAAAGCCAGATAAGTTTTAGGGAGGAAGAGAAAAAGAATGATAATCAAATGGTAAACCAGCTGCAGGTAGTGTTTTCAACAAGTTGTTTTCCTCATAAGATGTTTACTCCAAAGAGTGTCTTCTTAATTAGCCAGTCATGTGAAATGTGTTGATTAAATGACCAATCAGGGCCCCCTCTATCAGAACAGTGTATAAAAGAAGGGATTCCAATAACCAGGGCACTCCTAGCCTCTTAACCTTCTAACCTCGAGTCTGTGTCACCTGCCTGTTCCTGACTCAAGGGTGGCACCCCTCAGCTGTGGGACTGCACTGCTAGGCTGTGATTTATGAGCCTGATCCTTCCTAGAGCTGTGCAAATATCCTGACATTCCCCTGTCTCTGGTGCTGCTGCTGCAGACAGGCTTCTCCTGCTTGCTGTGTTCTGCCTGGAGCACAGGGGCCCTGGGGACTGGCAGGGCTGGGCTGCCTGGGGCGTGCAGCTGTGCCCAGGGCTCCTGTGAGCTCCTGTGAGCTCCTGTGAGCTCCTGTGAGCTCCTGTGAGCTCCTGTGAGCTCCTGTGAGCTCCTGTGAGCTCCTGTGAGCTCCTGTGAGCTCCTGTGAGCTCCTGTGAGCTCCCTGTCCCCTCTCCCAGGGCTCCTGTGAGCTCTCTGTCTCTCAGGTTTCTGTGGTTGAGATGACCCCCAAGGTATTACACAGTCTTTTTTTTCCCAACCCTGCAACCAAAGAAGTCGAGATTCATCAGTTCTGCTTTTCAAGGTTGTTTATTTTTTTTTATTTATTATATTCTTTCTCTGACCGGCTGAGATCTGTCCAAGGAGGAGGAGGAGGACATGCCCAGATTCCTCCATCTTGCCTCTTGAACCCCCATTCTAAATCCCCAAAATTCTACTTTTTCACCCTGTGACACTCACACAAAGCTAGTAATTGTTTCCAAGAGCTAAATCAAAGGCACAGGTGTTTGTGACTCTGTGCCAAGGTCTCTGAGCCTCCTGCCAGGGTCTGGAGTCAGAGGAATGTCCTGGGTTCTGACACCTGTCCCCTCTCCCATCACCCCCAGGGTAGCTGTGGCAGACATCAGGACACAATCCTGTTCCTGCTCTGATGGGACTTTGTCCCTCATGGGTTTGTCTCTGTCGGTAATGGCTGAGATCTTCTCCAGGAGCTCCACACTCCTAAGGTTGTGCTTTCCAAGAAATGCATGGAAACCAGCTCTCACCGAGTTTAACTCTTACAGGGAACAGCAGAGGGAGGTTTTGTTCCACTTGTCAGCTCTGCCACCCCTCCCTGTCCTGTGGTGCTGCTGCTGTGCCCAGAGCAGCCACTGGTGCCAAGGCCAGTTTATTTTATTTTCTTCCTGCAGCAGAGGGGCAGCTGTAGGAGTGTCAGGGGTAGGATGGTGGGGATGGACAGAGAGCAGAGATCTCTGCAGCCAGGTCAGGAACTTGTGGTTTATTGCAAAGGGCCTGGGTGCAGGGCCCTGCTGGGAGCTGCCAGCCACAGCTCAGAGCAGGCTGAGAGAGGAGAGGGGGAGAGAGGGTGAGAGGGTGAGAGAGCAAAAGGGGTAAGAGAGTGAAGTTCCCATTACAATACCATAAATCTTTGCTGAATATTCTCATTCTCACTAACCAATCTAGTACAAGATACAAATCCTACAGCATTTCCATACAGCCTATAAGAATCATTACATTCCCACACTGGGTTACATTTTAAACCCTAAAAACTCCTCTTTGGGCCCCTTCTGCCAAGCCAGCAGGGTCTGCTCTGAGCCTTGGGCCTGTCTGCAAGCAGAGGGTGTTGTTTGATCAAAAGGGGATCACCTTCAGCTGGCCATGCCATTGTTTTCCAGTTGTTCAGTAACTGAGGACTGTCCTTGGGCCAGTGGGGAGCTCTGGCAGGGCCTGGGACTGTCCCAGCCACGGCACAGCACACGAGCAGGGGTTTCTCTCTGTCTTTGGAGAGGGGTGGAGATGCTGAGAGGAAGGAGGGCAGAAGAAAAGACCCAGTGAGCATTCAGCTGACAGGGAAGGAGGGTTTCCTCCAGGATTCATTGGAAATAGCATATCTATAAATGAGATATTTTATGTCCCTTTTAATGATTGTATTTAAGATGTTTTCTTTTGATTTCTTTAGTCCAGAATATTCCTATTTTGTTGGGGACCTGACTCCTGACGTGGATGATGGGATGCTACATGAATTCTTTGTTAAAGTTTATCCATCGTGTAGAGGTGGAAAAGTTGTTTTGGACCAGGCAGAAGTATCCAAGTAAGTTGTCTTTTATTCACTTTTTTTTTTTAATTCACATGTGGCAACAGGAAAAACAGAATACAGCAAGGCGAAAAAAAATTCTTTTAGCTTAGATTTTAGTAAAAAGTATTCAAAATATGTAAACCCAAAGTTCATCACTGCCAGTCTTTAGTAGAAGGAAGAGAGCTTAGAGTGCCAGTTTTGTGTTTTGCCCTGGATTTATTGCTCAGCTCTGGCTGTGATCCAGCCCTGAGACCACCAAACCCCCACTCCTCCGATCCCTCCTGTACCAGCAGATGCTGCTGGGGTCCCCCAGGCTCCTCTCCCTGGAGCTGACAGGGGTTTGCTGCTCCCTGGCTGCAGCCAGAGCCAGGAGGGAGCTCAGCACCTCTCGGAGCTGGGGCTGCCCTGGGGCTGTCACCAGGAGCCTCCCGAGCCGGGAGCAGCCTGTTCCCGGGGCTGTGCCCTCCGGGTGACAAGCTGTGTGCTCCTGCCCTTGGAGAGCAGCCAGAGAGGAGCATTACAATTTAATTAAATTACTCCAGCAGCTGCCAGGGAAAGCTCTAACAAGAGATGGAAAGAACAACAAGGGGTTGGCTGTTGGCCTGTGGAGGGGGAATGTGGGGGAGCTGGGAGGTTCTGGCTGCACTTGGGATTCCCCGTGGGGGTAAAATGAGGGGTAGCACCTTTGGAAGCCTTGGGCAGCACAGTGGGACTCTCAGAGACCTGGGCAAGGTCCTGTCAGGTCCTATCAGGTCCTCCTGACCCTGTCTCAGCCTGAGCCCTGGTCTGGGCCAAGCTTTGAGCTTCTCCAAGCTTCCTTGTGCTGCAGTGCGTGAAAGTCTAAGCCCAGAACTAGCCCACAGAAAGGCACCTCAGCAGCCCAGGTGTGGCAGCCACGCGGCCGCTCGGCCCTGGCTCCCGGCAGGAGGCAGGCGGGGT
>NW_005054428.1:1993132-1996452 GCF_000277835.1 Geospiza fortis | reverse complement strand
AGGGACAGGGTGTGGGCAGAAAGTGATGGACAGGGAGGTTACTGGGGAAACCGGGGAGGGGTTTACACAGAAGCCATGGCAACTGAGGAGGGGACTAAAGACTGACATGCAAAATGGCGGGAGTTCCCTAGGCAACGAGGGGATTGACATATCGCGGAGGGGGAGGTGGAGAGAGAGCCCAAGGCGGAACCATTTTAACATAACATGGAGGGAACAGAACATGCCAATCTTAACATTAGAATTATAACTTGAATAATAAGCTAAACTATGAACTGGAGAGCGGTCACACTGCAGCATCCTTGGAGAAGAAGGAGCAGCCACTGCTGGCTGTGTGAAGGGGCTGAGCCAAGGGAAAATGGCAAACCAGAGCTTTGCACACCCAGCCTCTCCTTGCTTTCCTTTGGAGGATTTGCTCAGGCCTCCTCCTGCCTTTATTCAGATCCCACCCCTGCCTTCATCAGCTGATCCAGCAATAAAACCAAACCTTTGCCCCGTGCCTCACTGCCAATTCCGCCCCTCTCTAAATCCCTCTGTGGTTTCCCTGAGTCCCCTGAGCTCTGGGGATTTATCTGGCAGCGCTGCCAGCCTCTGCTTGGAGATTTTTGCTCCTGCTGTCCCTCCCAGGGGAATGTGATCACTGAAACATGCAGGGAGAAGGGGAAGGTTACAGCTCAGGAAAGCAGGAGAAGATCCCTGCAAGGTCCTTTATCCCTTTATCAGCACTGAGTCCTCCACACCAGCCTGGTGGGACACCAGCACTGAGCTGAAATCTCACAAAGGCTCCAGCAACAGCAGGAAAAATGGGATTTTCTTGATAAGGAGTGAAAATAAATAAGGACAGCGGGGATGATGTGGGAATGAAGCTGTTTTAGATGCACTGAGATGAGATTTCATCACTCCAACACAGAAAGGGGAAAAAGGCAAAGACTGGGAAGCAGAGCTGGGGGAAATCTGAAAGAGCCTGGGAGCTGGAGAGGGCATTCAGGATTTTGTTGAAAGTCCTGACAGTGGTGAAGCAGAGTCCCCACCAGGACAGCTCAGGCTGGAGCTCAGGGCAAGGTTCTTCCCCCAGAGGGTGCTGGCACTGCCCAGGCTGCCCAGGGAATGGGCACGGCCCCGAGGCTGCCAGAGCTCCAGGGATGCCCAGGCTGGGCTTGCTGGGGGCTCTGGGCAGGGTTTGGCTTTGGCATTGATCATCCCTGTGGGTCCCTTCCAGCTCAGCACATTGCATGATTGTGTGAGAGTGAGGGATGGGGGAGATGAAGGATGGGGAGAAATTTGGGCAGCGCTGCAGGGATGGCCAGGGTGGGGTTGTTGGGGGTCTGGTTAGGGACAGGATTTGGCTGGATCATCCTTGGGCTCCCTTCAGCTCAGGACATTCCATAGTTCTGTGCCTCTGGTTTTGCTGCTGAGGGGGTGGTGGGTGGAGGAACCAAGCTGTGACTCCTGCAGCCTCTCTGTGCCCCCTGCCCTGCTCTGACCTGGGACCTTCACCTGGGAGGGACCCCTCAGTCCCAGGGACCTTCACCTCCTAACCTGGGACCCCTGCTCTGACCTGGGACCCTTCCCTGCTGCCCTGGCAGTTTCTGTGCCCTGCCCTGGCACCTGTGCAGGGCTGATTTCCCAACACCTCCTGCCTCAGGGGCTGCTTCATCTTTGTGCTGAGACCCTTCCATGGTGGCATGGCTGGAGTTCTCCTCACAGGTTATCAGGGCTCCAAAATCATTTCCCTCTTCCACCTCGTGAGCTGCTGTGACTGCAGAGTGGAGTGACCCTGCTCTGACCATGTGGACACTCCCTGAGCACAGAGCCCTGTCCTGGGCCTTTTCCAGCTCATCTTCACAGAATCACAGAATTCCCAGAATCATTGGGTTGGAAGAGACCTTCAAGATCATCGAGTCCAACCCAGCCCCAACACCTCAACTCAACCCTGGCACCCAGTGCCACATCCAGGCTTTGTTAAACACCCCCAGGGATGGGGACTCCACCACCTCCCCGGGCAGAACATTCTAAAACTTTATCACTCTTTCTGTAAAAATCCTTTTCCTGATATCCAACCTGTATTTCCCTTGGGGCATCTTGAGGCTGTGACCTCTTGCTCTGTCAGTGCCTGGAGACAGAGCCCAGCCCCAGCTGAGCACAGGCACCTTTCAGGAGCTGTAGAGAGTGGACAATCTTCACATGGACATTGCTTGGCAGGAATCCATCCATCCATCCATCCATCCATCCATCCATCCATCCATCCATCATCCATCCTTGGCCACCCTTCCTGCAGGGACAGAGCTGGCCAGCTGAACACAGTCCTGGGGCTGGATTCTCCTGGGCAGCAACGAGACTGAGGTGAGGAGGGTCCATTAGTGGAGGGTGGTGATGGTATCTCCTCACTCCTAACATGGAGGAGGAGCTCTGGGGTGCAAAGGAGAGCATCCATCCCCTCTGCTCCCATTTCTGATCAGCCACTGGCCCCTTGTCAGTGTGGGTTGATATTAAATCACCCATGGGCCAGGTCAGATCACTCTAGGGCTGAGAGATGCTCCCTGAGCTCCCCAGCCTGTAAGGAGCATTCCCAAAGCGGCTGCCATTGCCTCCCACCCACACAGGGAGCAGGGATGACCTTGTGCCTCTGCTGATGCCAGGGTCTGGCTTCTTCCTTTCCCCCTGTAACAGATAAGCAATGCCATGGCTGACTCTTACAATTAAAAGTCAAATATCCTGTAGATATGTGAAGTTTTATAGATTTATAGTTGTGTTTTACCCCCTTGTGTTGTTCTCAGGGGTGCCCTGGGTTTGGGACATTTGGGAGGGTCACTCGTTACCATGGCAACAGCTGCCCCCCACTCAAGGTGTCAGGCAGTGATCTGCACCCCTGGGCAGGGAAGGAGGAGTCATGGACAGAACTTTGGGGGGGCAAAGGGTTAAAAGGTGAAACCTCCATGGTGTGGGTGAGCACGTGGTGGGGAAATCCTCTGCTCCTGGTGCTGTGATATTTTCTCTATTCAGTCTGCTGTTGTGTTTTTGATAAGATTCTAATAAACCTTTTATATTTTTGAAAGTGAGGCTCATTTCTCACACCCCAGAAGTGCAGCTGCAGGAACCACAGGGATGGTGTGAATGGATGGTCCTCGGGAATTCTGTGGTTCGGGGCACGTTGTCACCTCTCCCAGCCCATGATGTGACAGACCTGAAGGTGCCATGGCTTCCTGAGAAGGCCGGGACAGGGGGGACAGGGGAGGGGTTCAGGGCATTCACCTGGGGGGGTTGAGCTGGTGGGTTCAGGGTGTTCAGCTGAGGGGTTCAGGGTGTTCAGATGAGGGGGTTCG
>NW_005054428.1:1983621-1993029 GCF_000277835.1 Geospiza fortis | reverse complement strand
TCGGGGGGGGGGTTCAGGGGGGTGGTTCAGGGTGTTCATCTGAAGGGGTTCAAGGTGTTCAGCTGAGGGGTTCAGGGTGTTCAGCCAAGAGAGTTCAGGGTGTTCAGGTGTAGGGGGTTCAGGGTGTTGAGCTGAGGGGTTCAGGGCATTTACCTGGGGGGGTTCAGGGTGTTCAGCTGGGGTGTTCAGGGTGTTCAGGTCGGGGTGTTCACATGGGGAGTTCAGGGTGTTCAGCTGGGGGTTTCAGGGTGTTCAGCTGAGGGGGTTCTGGGTGTTCAGCTGGGGGGGTCCAGGGTGTTCACCTGGGAGGTTCAGGGTGTTCAGGTGAGGGTGTTCAGCTGAAGGGGTTCAGGGTGTTTAGTTCAGGGGGTTCAAGGTGTTCACCTGAGGGGGTTCAGGTTGTTCAGGTGAGGGTGTTCAGGATGTTCAGCTGAGGGCGTTAAGGGTGTTCAGCTGAAGGGTTCAGGGTCTGCAGGGGGAAAGCCCATCAATAGAAGAGCAGAACCCACCATCAAAGCACATCCACTCCTGCCCCATGGCCGAGCTGCCAGACAGAGCCCGTGGCTCCAGACACCCCTGTCACCCTCAGAAACACTGGTGATAAAGGCAGGCAATAAAAGCCGTGGATGGAGGAATAATTATCCAGGGGCAGGAAGGGGATGAAAAGGGGAAGAGCCCTGTAACACAAACAGCAAAAAAGGCCATAAAAGCAAAGCAAAGGGAAGTGTGAAGGAGGCTGAAGGTTGGCAGCAAATGTACATAAACACAAGGAGCTGGGCTGGGAATGAGGAAGGTTGGGGGTGACAGGGAGGAAGATGAAGTTGGGATGAAGATAAGCAAGGGAATGGATTGATGGAGTAGATAACTGGGAAGGAACAAGTAAAAGACATAAGAGTGGAGAACAACTCTGATTGGGTTAATGAACTTTTGGACAATGGGGATTAACTGGATGGGTTTCATCTTTGGTTAAGGGTATTTTATGGATTTTTATTGTGATTCTGTTGTATTTTTGACAAGGTTTTAATAAACCTTTTACATTTTTGGAAGTGAGGATCATTGCTCATGCCAGGCTGTGCTGGGGGCTGCCTGCACGAGCAGGGGAGGCTGAGCGAGCACCAGCTCCCTCCCTCCACACTGGAGCCTGTTCTGCTGTCCCCAGGGCCAGAACAGAAGGCAGGTGGCAAAGCAGAGAACAAGAGGAGCCTCCAGGTACTGGTGACATCAGCCTGGAGCCCTGGAGGTGCTGCTGGAACCAAGCATTTCTCATGGTGTGCTCCTGTTAACACCTCCTCACGCACCAGAGCTGTGAGCAGGGTGTTCCTGAGCTCTGCTAATTATTAACAAGCTCCTGTGAAGGTTAACCAGACGTGCCTGTGGGCTGCTGGCAGGAGGAGAGGAGAGGCAGAGCCCTGCAAACAGCCAGGCTGGCTCAGGGGAGCTCCGAGCCTGCTGCCTTCAGGTGTCGTTGTCTACCTGGAGTTGGGGCTGGACCTGCTCTGAGCTGGGAGCAGGGCCCAGGCAGGGGCTGTGCTGGCACAGGGAGGTGGTTTTGGACTCTCATGGCCACACTGGGATGTTCCATCAGGAGCTGAGCTGCCCTGGGGGGGTCACCTGCCTGTCACAGAGGCTCCTGAGAGTGTGGGGGAAAGGAGGAAATGCCCGGAATAGAACCCAGCCCCACTCTGAACGGTCAGTTCCCCCAAATCCCACTGTAATGTAATCCCAAATCCCTGCTCCTCACTGTCCAAGAGTGTGGAATGGGGCAGACCCAGCTCATCTTTTCAAAGTAAAACACGGGCAATCAGGCTCTGTGTATCCTATTATATCTGGGATTTATTTATTTGAAGGCTTCTGCTTCTTCTCCAGAGGTTGGGTCAGGTTGAAGGAGATCAGGGAAGGGGCATTTAGGTGGGTACAAAACACTCCTCACTCTCTCAGCCCCACCCAGAGCACTCAGGCTGCTCCTTTCTCTCCCTGCCTTGGGTGCTTTGTCCCTGGGGTGCAAATTCTCTGCTCTCTGGCTGTTCTACAGCTCTGAATTTGTGGGGATTGAGGGAAGGATGGGTGGGCCTATTGCTCAGTTCAGAGGGAATACCCCTGTGCACACAGATCACCCAAAACCCCTGTGCACACAGATCACACAAAACTCCATGCACATGGATCACGCAAAAACTCTGTGCACATGGATCACACAAAACCCCTGTGCACATGGATCACAAAAAAACCCTGTGCACAGAGATCACACAAAATCCCTGTGTACATGGATCACACAAAACCCCTGGATACAGAGATCACATAAAACCCTGTGTGCATAGATCACCCAAAACCCCTCTGCACACAGATCACCCAAAACCCCTGTGTGCATAGATCACCCAAAACCCCTGTGTGCATAGATCACACAAAAACCCCTGTGTGCATAGATCACACAAAACCCCTGGGTACACAGATCACCCAAAAACCCTGAGTACACAGATCACACAAAAACCCCTGTGCACAGAGATCACACAAAACCCCTGTGTGCATAGATCACACAAAACCCCTGTGTACATAGATCACCCAAAACCCTGTGCATACAGATCACACAAAAACCCTGTGCACGTAGATCACCCAAAAACCCCTGTGTACATAGATCACACAAAACCCTGAGTACACAGATCACAAACCCTGTGTACACAGATCACACAAAACCCTGTGCACACAGATCCCATAAAAACCCTGTGTACACAGATCAGCCAATTGAAATCTGTGAAAATCTCAAACACTTCAACTCCTGGACCATAACTTCTGCAGTGAGATGTGCTGCAAAAAACATCCTGATAGGTTATTTTGGGAACATCCTGGGAACACAGGGACTGGGGAATCTGGGAACACAGGGATTGGGAACACTGTGGGAACACAAGGATTGGGAAATCTGGGTACACAGGGATTAGGAACACAGGGATTGGGGAACACCCTGGGAACACAGGGATTGAGAGCACTGTGGGAACACAGGGACTGGGAAATCTGGAAACACAGGGATTAGGGAACACTGGGAACACAGAGATTGGGAACTCAGAGATTGGGAACTCAGGGATTGGGAATTTAGGGAACACAGGGACTGGGGGAACTCTGGGAACACAGGGATTGGGGAACACCCTGGGAACACAGGGATTGAGAGCACTGTGGGAACACAGGGACTGGGAAATCTGGAAACACAGGGATTAGGGAACACTGGGAACACAGAGATTGGGAACTCAGAGATTGGGAACTCAGGGATTGGGAATTTAGGGAACACAGGGACTGGGGGAACTCTGGGAACATAGGGATTGGGAAATCTGCGAACACAGGGATTAGGGATCACCCTGGGAACACAGGGACTGGAAACGCTGGGAACCCAGGGATTAGGGAACACTCTCTGCATGGAATGCAAGCTGCTTTTCCCTCTGAAACCCCTGAATTTTTACCCCTTTCCCTCCATCTGGAGGAGCAGCCAAGAGGGCTTTAACCCCTGGTTTGCTGGAGACCAAGCTCCAAATCCCACCAGGGATGCTCTGGATGCTTTGTGAGTCTCTCTGGGAGCGCATGGCAGAGGTTTGGGGGAGGAGGGGAAGTGGCCCCAATAACCCCAGGGTTGTGTCTCTGCTCCCAGCCCTGTGCAGGTGGCTGGCAGCCAAAACACTGCCCAGACTGGCAGAGCAGGGCTTTTATTTTAAGGCTACCCTGAGCAATGGCACACAATAAACTCCACTCCCGAGATAAGGAATGTTCATAATCCTCCCCTTTCTGCCAAGAATAGAGTCCCTATCTCCAAACCCCTCCGCTCCAGTCCAGAGAAACAAAGCCCAGTGGGTGAAAACAACAAAACCAGGAGCTGGGGAAGTATTTGGGTTCAGGAAAGACTAAATATTTAACTTGTGAGGCCAATGCATCCTGGAATGTATGGGGCACTCCAGGAACAGCTCCCCATTGTCCAGGGCGACGGGGGAAAGTCCTCTTGACCAGTCCTTGTCCTGCAGGGCCACCAGGCTGCCCCAGTGTTGGTGAGAGGCCAGCAGGTCCTTGCAGGGGTGAAGGTGAGGCTGTTTTCCATGCAGAAGTCAGTTCAGGGTGGTGCTGCTTTTCTGTGATACCTGCAAAAAAAGGCACAAAATTCTGCCTGGGCTGTGCTGGGGATTGCATCCTTTGCTGGTTGCCACCACAAACATCCCACAGTTATCAGCACCCGGAGGAGTATTTCCAGCTCATGAAGCATCTCCAGGTTGTCTCTTCCACAGGGAACAGCAGAAGATGCCATGGATGGCTCTGCTGTGTGCTCGGGGTGGAGCAGCTCAGCTGAGTGCAGTGGGAAGCTCCAGGGGCAGCTCTGCATTCTCAGAACCATCCATGTCTGTCGCAGACATCTTTTATGAAAAATCCTTTCCTTAGGATTTTTCCTCCTGAGAAGCTGAGAGGCCTCAGGAACAAAATGGAAACAGTGGTTATCTGCCGCTGTGGGATGCAACAGGGCCATCTGTGATTGGCCCATGTTGGATGTTTCTAATTAATGGCCAATCACAGCCCAGCTGGCTCAGACTCTCTGTCTGAGCCACAAACCTTTGTTATCATTCCTTCCTGTTCTATTCTTAGCTAGCCTTCTGATGAAATCCTTTCTTCTATTCTTTTAGTATAGTTTTAATGTAATATATATCATAAAATAATAAATCAGCCTTCTGAAACCTGGAGTCAGATCCTCGTCTCTTCCCTCTTCCTTGGACCCCTGTGAACACCGTCACACATGTCTGCAGAAACCTCCTGCTGGGCCAGCCTGGCCCTTTGGTGGCATCACCAGCCTGGTCTCTCTTGCTCTGAGGTCTTTGGTCACCCTCCAGCTCCAGGCAGAGGTTTTGCTGCTGAGACTGATGTCCCAGGTCCTCAGAGCCTGGCCTGGCCACTGCTGTTGTGGGAACCCAGCACATCCCTCTGGCTGTCCAGGATGGCCAGGACCCCTGCCAGGGGGCTCAGAGACCCTGGCATAGAGCCCAAAACACCTGTGGGTTTGATTGTGACCAATGGAGCAAATTACCAACCTTAGATGAAGATCTGCAAGCCATGACAAATTAAGTAGAATGATAGTGAAGTTATCACGGGGTGGAAAAGTAGATTTTGGGGTTTCTGGTATGGGGATTCAGCAGGCAAGATGGAGGGAACTGGGTGTGTCCAGCCTTTCTCCTTCTGCTTCTTCTTCTTGGCCTCCATCTCCTGCTGTGATGGTGGCACTCACAGATTGGTTTAGAGTAGAACCTCACTGTCTAACATAGGTGATAGGTATTGGGAAGTTATTGTAAACATTGTACAGGTAGTTTTTAGTGTAAAGGCATAACACTGCCCTGGGGGCAGGCAGAGTGCCTGGAACTGTCCTGCTGGATGGACCTCGGCAGGGCAGAAGAAAATTTTTTATAGATAAGATACAATAAACAACCTTGAGACTGAGAAATGAAGAGCCCTGACTCCTTCTTCAAGCGCCGGGCTGGGAAAAGAGACTTTCCAACTCTTCTTGTGGTCACTGTGAGCAGCTAAAGATCCTGACATTCTGTCACCAAAGGTTGGCTGCTTGGCTGGGCCCTGGGCAAGCTGGGCTAGTGGGAGGTGACCCCAGCCATGACATGGGGTGGAGTTTGAGGTCCCAACCCAAACCAGCCCATGGTTCCATGGCAGAGGGGGCACCCTGACCATCCAGGCTGAGCTGGAGAGCAGGCACAGCTCATCTGGGAGTGAACATGGAAGGGGAGCAGAGAACATCTCCTCTCTGCTGTGTCACATCAGGACAGGCACCCAGGACAGAGCCCAGGGCTCCCCAGCCCAGCACAGACCTGGCTACAACCCAAATCCATGTGGAGGGGTGAAATGCAAACTGTTGTGAGAGCATTCCAGCCCACATCAGCAAGAGGGAGAACTCGAGATGCCTTCATCAGATCCCTGGAGATGCCTTCAAGAGGCAGGAGCATTTCCTTGGGGCAGTGGTGCCTCTCCAGCCTGCTTTGGTGTCCCCATGGGGCCAAATCTCTGCATGGCAATGTTTTGGTAAGACAAAAATGCAAATCTGAAGTGTCCTGGGTATTACATAATATTAATTATATTATATTATATTATATTATATTATATTATATTATATTATATTATATTATATTATATTATATTATATTATATTATATTATATTATATTATATTATATTATATTATATTATATTATATTATATATTAGCATAAACGCAGAAAGTGTGTGGGATCAGTGCAGGGGTCACCCCAGGGTGCCAGGGAGCCCTGGTGGCACAGGGAGAAGGGTCTGGGCCCTGGTGCCAGGTGTGTGCTGTGCCTGAACCTGGGGAGTCATGAGCCCAGGGAATTCATCCACACAACCAACAAAGGGCAAAATTCACCCAGCCCCATCCCTAGCAGCAGGAGAGAAACACCAGGGGAAGACAGCAAAACACTAAGACACTTGTTTTCCCATTTCTCCCCCCATTTTTATAAATATCTGTATATATTTTTTACAAGAAAAGCAGCTCCTCTTGGTGAGGAGAGTGGATTTTGCCTGCCTTGCAAAGTTCACCCATTGTTCAAAGCCAACTCTCCTGTCCAACACAAACAGGGACTCTTAAAAACATTCTCATCCAAAACAATTGCCATGACTTTTGATGTTTTCACGGTGCTCACTCTCCCCCACTGTTTGATCATTATGTTTTACAATATTTTTTCCCCTTCCCTGCAGGCGCCGTTCCAGGTGCCCCAGCTCTGGAATTCGTGGCTTCATCATCCAAGCTTCTGCATTCAGTGGGATACAATGGAAAGAATTCCACGGGGTTTATTTTGACAGCCCCTCGTGCCTGTTTGCACACCCTCAGCAGGGCTCCCAGATGTGCCTGTGGCCAGCCTGAAGGAGCTCAGCTCCAGAGCACCATCCCCTCCTCTCCAGGAATCCCACCCAGGGCTCTCCTGAAGGAGCTCAGCTCCCACCTAGGGCTCTCCTGCAGGTCACTGAAGTAGCTCAGCTCCAAAGGATCATCCCTGATGTTGGCAAAGATGGAACAGGAAAGCCTTACAAATATGATTGCCTGGCAAAAGATTTTGAGAATATGGAAACTCTAAGTGAGATTGAAATGAAAGCAAGCTTTGAGATCCCTCAGTTACTGAACAACAGGAAAACAATGGCATGGCCAGCTGAAGGTGATCCCCTTTGGATCAAACAACACCCTCTGCTTGCAGACAGGCCCAAGGCTCAGAGCAGACCCTGCTGGCTTGGCAGAAGGGGCCCAAAGAGGAGTTTTTAGGGTTTAAAATGTAACCCAGTGTGGGAATGTAATGATTCTTATAGGCTGTATGGAAATGCTGTAGGATTTGTATCTTGTACTAGATTGGTTAGTGAGAATTAGAATATTCAGCACAGAAGAAGATTTATGGTATTGTAATGGGAACTTTGCACTCTTATCCTCTTTACCACACTCTTGCCTTCTGTCTCTTTACTTCTCTTTGGGGCTGCTCTGAGCTGTGGCTGGCAGCTCCCAGCAGGGCCCTGCACCCAGGCCCTTTGCAATAACCCACAAGTTCCCAGCCCTGGCTGCAGAGATCTCTGCTCTCTGTCCATCCTGACCATCCTACCCCCTGACGCTCCTACACCCCTCCTCTCCAGGAATCCCACCCTGGGCTCTCCTCCAGGTCACCTGTCCCTTGGCATTCCAGGAGAAGTGCTGAGCACTTTGCTGGAATTGTTGTCGATGAACCTTCAGGATCTGGCCAGGCCAGGCCGTGCTGGATCCTCCATTCCTGGATGATCCCTGCTCCTGAAGTGACACCCACAGCACAGAAGGTGTCAGGGTTCCTGTCACTGATTCCCTGACTTCTGGGGCCATCCCAGGGGGCTCCCCTGTTGGGGGAGACCCTCCTGGAGTGGTTTTGTGTCAGGAAAGAGAGACACACTGGATCTTTTCGGTCTTCAGGTTCTTGTTTATTGTTATCTTATATAGAGTTTTGCCCACTGTCCACACCAAGCTCAGCAACTGGAAAAGCACCACAAAAATGGCCAACGATCTCTGGTTACAAGGTCTTTTAAGACTAAACTAAGAACTGACACCTGGATTATTTTCCCTTTTAACCCAATAACTGATCCCAAAGAGCCCCCAGTGAGGACTTTTCCACCCAATTACAAAATGCCACCCAAACCCATGAAGAAGGAGGAAGAAGAAACCCAGGGTGACACCCTGTGCCCTCCATCTTGCTGCCATCCACAACATACTAAAAATCCCAAAACCTAAAGTGGGAGGATGAGTCAGGCAGGGAAACTATTGGTTTCTCTGGGCACTTGAGACAGTAGTTCATGTTTGGACTCAGGTGTTTATTATTTCTTAGCAGTAGAAGAGTTTCACTACTGTGAGTTTGGCAGCTTTTCATTAGAAGGCACAAAAAGGCCAACAATCTCTTGGTACAAGGTCTTTTAAAACTAAACTACCCAATTAAGAACTGACACCTGGATTATTTTCCCTTTTAACCCAATAACTGATCCCAAAGAGCCCACAATGCAGACTTTTCTGCTCAATTACAAAATGCCACCCAAACCCATGAAGAAGAAGGAAGAAGAAGCATGAAGAAGAAACCCAGGATGACACTCTGTGCCCTCCATCTTGCTGCCATCCACAACATACTAAAAATCCCAAAACCTCTGTTTCTCACCAAGTGACACGCCTACACTATTCTCTATAATCTATTTCACACTTTTGTGGATTTTAGTCTATTCTGGAGTTCAGGAAACTTTCTCCATGAATGAGGGTTAAAGTCAGTGCTCCCCTGGGGGTCAGGGCACCCCAGAGCAGACACAGAAATATTCCCAGTGCTCTGGGTTTGCACAGAAGGCACACCAGGACACAGAGGGAAGGTGGGAATGCTCTTGGAGACCTCTCCTCAGAGGAACAGCCCTTTCCCCAGCCAAGCCAGGCTCTCTCCTGACCACAGCCCTGGCAGACGAGCAGTCCTGCCCTAGACAGGCTCAAGGCACTGTGGGGGAAAGGAGGAAATCCCCAGAATAAAACCCAGCCCTAGTCAGAACAGTCAGTTCCTTGTCATCCCAAATCCCTGCTCCTCACTGTCCAAGAGTGTGGAATGGGGCAGAACCAGCTCATCTTTTCAAAGTAAAACACGGGGAATCAACCTCTGTGTAACCTATTTTATCTGGGATTTATTTATTTTAATTCTTTTCCCACTTCTAACACTGTAATTTTTAAAGCAACACAAGACTGGGCTAACCCTGAATTGCATGGCTGAGATTAGGGACAGAACGGAATGGTTTGGGTTGGAAAGGACCTCAAATCCCACCCCTGCCATGGCAGGGACACCTCCCACTGTGCCAGGTGCTCCAGCCTGGCCTTGGGCACTGCCAGGGCTCCAGGGGCAGCCCCAGCG
>NW_005054428.1:1980628-1983385 GCF_000277835.1 Geospiza fortis | reverse complement strand
CAGCTCCCACTGTGCCAGGTGCTGCCAGCCCCAATGCCCAGCCTGGCCTTGGGCACTGCCAGGGCTCCAGGGGCAGCCACAGCTGCTCTGGCAATTCCAGCCCAGCCCCTGCCCACCCTGCCAGGGAAGGATTTCTCCCCCATTCATAACCCAAATTTCCCCTCTTCCAGTTGAAACACTGCATTTAAAAACCTCAATAAACTTAAAGCATTCCAGAGGCTGAAGGTGCAATCCATGCAGGAAAACTCACCCTTGGCTGCTTCCTTTCTTTACTAAATAAGAGAACAAACAGACTAAAAGGCTTGAAAATATTCCTGGAACACACAAATTTATGCAGTAAAATCAAAAGGACTGGTCAAGCTGGGCTGTCCTTTTGGGAATTTCTCTAAATGTGTCACTCTGAACTAAGCACTGCCCAAATTTCTCACACTGAGGAGAGCCAGAAGTGGTCTGGTCACATCCCCATGCTCAGGGATGGAATTCCCAAAATTTCTTTTAGGAATTTTCTCTAAATTGGTCGCTCTAAACTAAGCACTGCCCAAATTTCTCACACTGAGGAGAGCCAGAAGTGGTCAGGTCACATCCCCACGCTCAGGGCTGGAATTCCCAAAATTTCTTTTAGGAATTTTCTCTAAATTGCTTTACTCTGAACTAAGCACTGCCTACATTTCTCCAATGTCCAGAACTGGACAGGGCACATCCCCACACTCAGGGCTGGAATTCCCAAATTTCCTTTTAGGAATTTTCTCTAAATTGGTCGCTCTAAACTAAGCACTGTCCAAATTTCTCACACTGAGGAGAGCCAGAAGTGGTCAGGTCACATCCCCACGCTCAGGGCTGTTGTCTGTCCCTGACACTGGCTCAGAGGGTGGCACAGCTCTGTCCCCTCTGTGTTTTTATTGCACAAAACTCTCAATACCAGCAGCACCCAACTCCACAGAGCTCGGCCCAGGACAGCTCTTCCACCTTCCAGGTGATTTTGGGGACAGCAGCACCCAGGTGTGGGGTGGTATTTTCTGGGAGCCCCATCAAAGGGAGGAATGATGAATCTGACTTCATGTTCTCAGAAGGCTAATTTATTATTTTATGATCTATGTTATATTAAAAAATACTATACTAAACTATACTAAAGAACACAAAAAGAATACAAACAAAACTTAGAAAAATGCTAAATAAAAAATAAAATCTCGTGACTCTTTCTCCAGAGTCCAACACAGCTTGGCCCCTGATTGGCCAATGAGTCAGAACAATTCACATGAAACCAATGAAACAATCACCTGTTGGATAAACAATCTCCAAACGCATTCCAAAACAACAAAACACAGGAAAAACAAATAAAATAATATTGGTTTCCTTTTTCTCTGGGGCTTCCCAAAAGAGAAATCCTAGCAAAAAGATTTTTCCAGAAAATATGACAGTAACGGTGTGGGGTGTCCCATCCTCCACCAGGGACGAGGCTGTGTCCCTGTGACCCCCCCTCCCCATGGGGACACAGCAGGACCCCCCCATGGCAGACACCAGCGGGTTCCAGGGCTCTCAGCTGCTCTGTCCCATTTTGGTGGCGCTCAAAGGGGCGGCACAGCCTGCACAGTGACATCCACACACCCAACGCAGAAAATTCAATTGTTTAATTTATTTCTCCAGGCAGAAATTAAATTATTTAAACGCAGGTTTTCGTCTCCAACTTAACTCTTCACCGTGCAGTCATTTAAAAAAAAAAGGAAAAAAAAACCTGAAAAAAAAAAAGAAGAAATGTGGTGGTTGTGTTAATTGGGACAAAACAGAGCAGGCCTTCAGGGCCTTCCCTTAATTCACTCCCTGAACAATGTTCACTGATCAGGACTAGAGATTCAATTAGGTACCTTGGGGTGATAATTCACAAAGACAAAATAAGGAGTTTGCAGATAATTTGTCTTTCCTTCTCTCCCAGAACGCTCCTGCTGAGCGACACAGGGCTCTGCCTATAATTGGCAACATTAATACAATTAAGATGGTAATTTTGCCCCGTTTTGCTTCCATATTACGAAGTGTCTCCCTTCACATCCCCCAGCACGTTTGACTCCGGTAAATTCCATCATTATTTCTTCCCTTTGGGCTAAGAGGGGAGCCACGGCCAGGGCAGCCTGCCCCAAGAGCTGAGGGGCTTGTGCTGCTCCTGCCTGAGGAGTTTGCAAGGATAAAAAAGTGTCAGGGTCCAGGGAGGGGCAGGAGGACATGATGGTTTATTTGGATTAAAGCACAGAGTTAATGAATCTCTCACGAAAGCACCGGGCACGTGGCAGTAATTAGGAGGAAAACAGAAAAATAATTAAAATAGCAAAACACCCCCGCACCTCTCCCTGCCCGCCAAGCTCCTGCCAGCCCTCCATGAGGCAACCCTGGAGATCCTGCTCTTCCAACCCTGGAGATCCTGCTCAATGCCCTTCCAGCCCTGGAGATCCTGCTCATCCAACCCTGGAGATCCTGCTCAATGCCCTTCCAACCCTGGAGATCCTGCTCTTCCAGCCCTGCAGATCCCTCCCCACCACGGACCCAGCCTTTTCCAT
Source organism: Geospiza fortis (assembly GCF_000277835.1). Lineage (NCBI taxonomy): Eukaryota > Metazoa > Chordata > Aves > Passeriformes > Thraupidae > Geospiza > Geospiza fortis. The sequence goes on along the minus strand of NW_005054428.1, from coordinate 1,980,839 downwards.
GGATGAGGGCACGAAGGGCTGGTGGGGCACCAGATGGGTTTAAAGGATGTCCCTGGAGAGGGTGGGCAAGAGGAGAGCACTGGGAGTCAGGGACAAGGAGGAATGAGATGGAGGTTGGGGACAAACATGGACAGGGAAACCCTGGAGCAACAGGGAAGGACTTTTCCTTTTTCCTTTCCTTCCCTTTTTTCTTTCCTTTCCTTTCCTTTCC
>NW_005054428.1:1978258-1980420 GCF_000277835.1 Geospiza fortis | reverse complement strand
TTCATTTCCTTTTTCATTTCCTTTTTCATTTCCCTTTTCCCTTTCTTTTTTCATTCCCTTTTTCATTTCCTTTCCTTTCCTTTTTCCTTTCCTTTTTCCTTTCCTTTCCTCTCTTCTCTTTTTTCCTTTCCTGGAACTTTCCTTTTCTCCTTCCCCCCCCAGACACCGCAGAGCCTCTCCCTGTCTGTGTTTCCCAGGCCAGCTTTTGCAGACAGGTCCCTGGGAGGTGTCACCCCCAGCTCACAGAGCTTGTGCCCCCACTGGGGTACCCGTGCTGAGCCCAGGTGAGCCAGGGGACAGCTCTGGGGGTGCCACCTGCCCTGGGCTACCCCAGCCATGCCCAGGCACAGTCTGGGAGAGCCCTGCTGGCTCCAGGGTGAAGTGGCCACACAGCTCTGGGCATTAATCACCCCAATAAATGAGGTGCCAGCAATCAGGAGGGATCCCAGGCTCTCCTGATTCCCACCCCGAGGGGGCTGGTGAGGATGGGAACTGCTGGGGTGACCTTTGGGGGTTGCTCGGAGCCACTCAGAAGAACCAACAAATAAATTATCCTCCTAAAAACCCCACAAGCTTCCATTGCTTCCGCCCATGGCCAAGGCAGCCTCTCCTGGTGTGACTCCCCCCTCCCACCCCACAGAACATTCTGGATGCAGCACAGGTGGGTTTGAGCTCTTGCCTCTCCTGTGGCTCGTAGTGTGAGCAAAACAGTCCAGAGCTGCCTTGCCCTAGGCTTTGCCTCCTCCAAACTCCTCCTTTGTGAGAGGAAGCCGCTGAATTTGCTTTTCCTCCTGCCTGGTTAGAGCAGGGATTTTCTGGAAGCCAAACAAAGGCAATGGAGATTGTCTGGGGAGATAAAGAGGGAACAGTCTGAACAAGCAGGAAGCTGAGGGGGAACGAGGCTTAAATGTGGTGAGAAAACAAAGTGATTTCTGTTCCATGCCTTGCAGAGGAGGAGGAAGAACCCGAGGGGCCGCGGAGCTCCTTGTTCATGGACAGTGCTTTGGGACATGTAGAGGCTCTCCACAAGATCTGGCAGAAGAAATTTGCATCCAAAGCCTCCAGATTTGGCTCCCCCACCCAGGCAGTGCCTGCTGAAATCCAGGAAACCGCTGCACCTTTCAGAGGAGCAGGACACACAGAGGCTTTGCCCAAGGTCCCAAACTCCTCGTGATCCCAAACCTTGGCCAGCTGTGTCCTCCCCTGGCAGCTGCCCCTGCTGCAGCTGGGCTGGGGAAGGGTCATGAATTAATCTCTGCCTACCTTGGAGAGGTGGATCCTGTTTGATGGACCAGCTGAGAGGGCTGAGAGCAGCCCATGGGCTGAGTCTTGGCATCAGAAGAGACAAACAAGAGTTCCTGGGGCGAGGAGAGCAGCAGGGCTGGGAGCCACCACCCCAACGAGGGCATGTCATTGACTGGGACCTGTGCTGGAAATGGGACTGTGCTGCCCCACACTCAGGGAAATGCTTCCAGGGGTGTTGGGCATGAGCTCCTGAAGCTGCCAGCTCAGAAAAGGGCTGGACAGGGAGCTGGGGCACTGCAGGCTCTGATGATGCTGCCTCCCTCCCTCCCTCCCTCACACCCCAAATCTGAGTGGCTCAGTGTGTCCCAGGTAAGTGACATGAACTGCCCTGGGAATCCAGAGTCTCCCAGCAGGGCTGGAAAAAGAAAATATCTGCATTTTTGTGTCCCCAGGACCTGCAGGTACTGCCCTGAATGTGCTCTCCTCCTCCAGGTGAGCTCAGGATGAAGATTTAGGGTATCATTTCTGAACTTCTGCCCCGTGGTCCTTCCTGCTCCCTGGGCAATGTCTGATCTTAAATCAAAGTGCTTTTCCAAAATTCCAGGTCCATAATTGTTTTAGCTAAAGTCATGAAGTTCCTCTCTCCATATAAAGCTGTGCCTTGTGCCTGCTCCAGCTTGGTCCCATTCCCAGTTCCACCCACTCTGGGTCCTGTTTCTCTCCTGCCTGATGGAGTGAAGGGTGTTTGAAAACAAATCCTTGTTAGGTCCACAAACACTGACCTGGTATTAGATGATGATTCCAAGTGAAATTTCTTTCTTCTCTCCTCTGGTATTAGACGACCATTCCAAGTGAAATTTCTCTCTTCTCTGGTATTAGATGATCATTCCAAGTGAAATTTCTCTCTTCTCTTTCCC
>NW_005054428.1:1977921-1978162 GCF_000277835.1 Geospiza fortis | reverse complement strand
ATCGCCTTCCCTTCCCTTCCCTTCCCTTCCCTTCCCTTCCCTTCCCCTTCCCCTTCCCCTTCCCCTTCCCCTTCCCCTTCCCCTTCCCATCCCATCCTCCCTTTGGGTCTTGCACACCCCAGAGCTGCTCCCTGTCTGTGTTTTCCAGGTCAGTTTTTGCAGCCTGGTCCTTGTCAAGTGTCACCACCAGCCCCCAGAGGTTGTGCCAGCTCTGGGTTCCAGCCCCCTCCGTGCAGACCAG
>NW_005054428.1:1974388-1977904 GCF_000277835.1 Geospiza fortis | reverse complement strand
CAGGAGCTCTCTGCAGAGCCCAGAGCAGCTCAGGGATGTGCTGTTGTCCTGGGTTTTGTCCCTCTCCTGTCCCCACAGCTGTCCCCAGGCCGTGTTGATCCACCAGCAGTGTGGAATCTCGGGGTGCTGGGCACTGCCAGCCCCCAGCTCCTGCAGAGAGAACCCAGGGCAGGGCAGGAGCTGCTCCAGCCAGCCCTAAGCTCCCACAGGAGCCCTGCTTGGGCTCTCCAGGGACAGAGGGCTTGGCCAGGCAGTGCTTCCTGCAGCTCTGGGGTCATGGAGGCCACTGGGCACGTTCCTCCAGCCCTGCATTCCTCCTTTCCGAGCAGTTTCCTCCCAGTCAGCAGAGCTGTATTTGTTGGCCTTTCCCCCGTGTTTCCTGCTGGCTTCCCTCTCTCAGGCTGTGGAGCTGCTGTGCTGGATCCCTGCTCTGGCAGATGCTCTCAGCCCTGCTCTGACCCTGCTGGTGGCTGCAGCAGCCCTGGCCTCGCTCTCTGGCTGCTGTGACAGGGTTTGGGTCCCCTCCAGGAGGTGATGCCCGAGAAGCAGGGCTGGAGGGAGGACACTCACTCCTGCCTGTGCATCAGCTCCAAGGGCTCTGTGATTTCTGGCACCGCAGCCTCGATTCTCAATTGTTTCCTTAGGAGAGATTTCACTTGGAAACATGAGGGTTTCAGAAAGGAAGGCAAGGAGAGCACCAGGAGCCTGCCAAGTGGGGCACAGGAGATGCTGAGCCACCAATCCCAGCTCTGCTGAGGGTGAAGGAGCTCCCAGGGGTTGTGCACAGACACACAGCTCACAGGGACGTTTTCACTGAGGATTTGTGTGATTGTTTAAGGCTCATCATGGTAGACAGTAAGAGCCTGAATGAGAGATGTGGGACTCCAGGCTGCTCTCCAAAATGCAGTTTATTGTATCCAAAATGTTACAGCAGTCCAGGGTGGTGGGTGACAGAGCTGTGCCTACAGCTGTCAGCTCCAGCTGCAGGCAGGACTGGAGACCCTTAGTTTAGGTTACAAATGCATTATATACTTTTCTTTTGGTTACAATACACTATATACTTTTCTTTGGTTACAATGCATTATTTACTTTTCTTTTGGTTACAGTGCATTATTTACTTTTCTTTGGTTACAGTGCATTATATACTTTTCTTTTGGTTACAGTACATGATTTACTTTTCTTTTGGTTACAATGCATTATTTACTTTTCTGTGGTTACAGTGCATTATTTACTTTTCTTTTGGTTACAATACCCTATATACTTTTCTTTGGTTACAGTGCATTATATACTTTTCTTTGCTGAGCATCTTCATGCAGAAGAACCACGTGGATCCCTCAGGGATATTTCAGGATTCACCTTGCCTTCACCTTAGCGTGCAGATGCTCCCAGAAATTTGAAAATTTTCTCCCAATCTGTATTTTGTCCTCCTGTCCCCTCCTCTTCCCAGGGTTGGATCACTGCACTCACTCCCAGCAGGATTTTGCAGCTTCCCTGCCAAGCATCCCACAAAGCCATGGTGCCATGTAGAGATTAACCACAACAAGACCAGTTGAAGTCCTCATTTAGGTCTTAATTAAGGCAAAAGTACCCTTAACTTTAGCAGAAACCACTTGATCAAATGCTGCATGTGAATGAAGAGGAGCTGAGTGAAGATCTGGCTGGCAATTACCAGCAGATCCTGCTTGGGAGCACCGTGCCAGCATGCCTGGGATGAGATTGCTTTTTTGGGAAATATTCTAGAAGTCACCCTCCTCAGTGACAAGGACAGCTCTGTACAGGCCCCTGGGGTGCAGATGGGCTCTCTGCCAGCTGCTGCACACTTTGCAGAGGTGTCTCCTTCCCCAAGCAAGGCAACTGCACCAGGGATGGGATTGTTTTTCCATGTCTGGGCTTGCCTGATAAGGAGCCAGGGCTCCCCAGCCCAGGCAGGAAAATGTCTCCTGGTATCTGCAAACACAGATGATCGAAATGTCTGCCCTGGGCATTGTTCAGTTTTGAATGGAGATGAGAAAACACTTCAGAGCGTGGTGAGCACCGACATTCCAGCCTGGGGATGCCTGAGGAGGCTCTGGCTCCCTGGGAAGATGGAACAACTTTCCAGAGAAGGACAAAGGTACAAATGAGTGCTCAGCATGCAGGAGTCTGGAGCTGCTGGGCCAGCAGAGCAGCCTGGGCAGGAATCGAACACAGGAGCAAAATCCACCCCCCAGAGAAGCCCCAGGCTGAGCCCTCAGGAGGGGCAGGGTCTCACTGAGCACCTCAGCTCCAGGTGAAGATCCTGACCCCGAGCAGGCTCAGCTGCTTCAAAAAAACTCAAAAATCACAGAATGGTTTGGACTGGAATGTCACAGTCATATTTTCTGAAAAATCCCTTTGCCCGGGATTCTTCTCTTGGGAAGCTGAGAAACCTCAGAGAAAAATGACACCAATAATTATCTGATTTGCTTCTCATGTGTTTTGCTGCTTTGGAATGTGTTTGGGGATTGTTTACCCACAGGTGATTGTTTCGTTGGATTCTGCTGTGAGTTGTTTCACTCTTTGGCCAATCAGGGCCAAGCTGTGTCAGGACTCTGGAGAGAGTCACGAGTTTTCATTATTATCTTTTTAGCATTGTGTAAGTGTCCTTTCTGTATTCTTTAGTATAGTTTAGTATAGCATTCTTTAATATAATATAGTATCATAAAATAATAAATTAGCCTTCTGAGAACATGGAGTCAGATTCATCATTCCTTCCAATGACGGGGGTCTCAGAAACTACAACACTGAAAAGGACTTTAAAGATCACCCAGTTTCAGACCAGGGACACCTCCCACTGTCCCAGGCTGCTCCAAACCTGGCCTTGGGCACTGCCAGGGCTCCAGGGGCAGCCACAGCTGCTCTGGGCACCCTGGCACAGCCCAAACCTCTCGAACCAGGCCTTGCCAGGCTACAAACCCCCTGTGGCAAATGGCACTGGGGGCACCTGGAACCAGCCAGGAAATCATTCTTTCCTTTCCTTTCTCCATTTGCTGCAATGGGCTTTGGTGCTGGTTTCCATCCTTGATTCAGGAATGGGAATGCCAGAGTGCTTTGGGTGGGAAGGGATCTTCAATGCCAGCTCATTGCAGCCCAGGGACAGCTCCCACTGTGCCAGGTGCTCCAGCCTGGCCTTGGGCTCTGCCAGGGCTCCAGGGGCAGCCACAGCTGCTCTGGGGCTCCCCACCCTCACAGGGAGGGATTTCAGAAGGATTTGCAGCTCTCAAATGCCAATAAATCAGTACCAGAAGCGAGTTGGCCACACCCTGAGGGCAAGGGTGTTGTGCTGACTAACACTGGACAGCTTCTGCTGAGTGAGGTGGATTTGACAGGACAAGGGGGAATGGAGACAAACTGAAATAATGTAGGTCAAAATTAGATGTGAGGAGGAAGATTAGAGATTAGATTAGATTAGATTAGTTTAGAATTAAGAAGAAGGAAGTTCTTTGCTGTGAGGGTGAAGAGGCCTTGGCACAGGGTGCCCAGAGCAGCTGTGGCTGG
>NW_005054428.1:1966056-1974378 GCF_000277835.1 Geospiza fortis | reverse complement strand
GAGCCCTGGCAGTGCCCAAGGCCAGGTTGGGCATTGGGGCTGGGAGCACCTGGCACAGTGGGAGGGGTCCCTGCTCATGGTTTTGGGGTGGAATAAAATGAGTTTTAAGGTCCCTTCCAACCCAAACCATTCCATGATTCTGATTTAGGGTTGATTGGGCCCATCCTAAAGCACAACCCAAAGTTTTTGAAGGGGGAAGCTCAGAGTCTGTCCCACCTCCCAAGGCTGTCCCCAAAGTCCTTGTGTCTCTGAACTCTGCTCGCGCTTTGGTGCCTCAAATCAAGTGCTTTCTGCTCTTGTGGACGTTTCCAGAAACAGCAAATTGTCTCCAAAACAGCCCTCCCAAGATTTACTAAATGTGCCCTGGGAAATCAGAGAAAAGGTGAAGGGCAGAGCAGAGGGGAAGGGAGGGCTGGGGGTGCCACATGGCTTTAAAGGGCTGAGCAAATGTGCTTTATACGGACACTCGGAGTCCCCTCCTGCCAGCCTGGAGCCTCACAGGATGCCCTTGGCATCGCCAGGAAAACCCCCTGGCCTCCCTGAAATGCCAAGCTGAAACATTTTCAAGGTAAAGAATGAAAAAAAAAAAAAACCAAAACCAAGCCTCATCTGTTTCAGATATTTTTATTTCTTTTCATACTTCTGGGATTGAGATAAGGGACAATAACAGGAAAATCTCCGATTCAGGGCACTGGATGAAGAAATTCCATGACAGATTTCCAACAAAACAAAACAAAAAAAATCATTCATTCAAAATGAGTGGTGGAAAATTCCTCGCTGTGGCCGGCTCTGCTTTCAGAATTCATTCCCCCCTGCACATATTTGTACTTCACATCCAAAAATCATAACCATGATTTTTCCCCTGTCCACTACATGGAAATGGAGTCAGCTGAACAATTCGGGTGTTTGGGGGTTTATTTCTGTTTCCACTCATACCTTTTGCTCAGGACTTCTAGGATTATTCAAGGTGTGGGATTTAAGGGAGAAAAAATTCCTCATGAGAATGAGGAAAACGTAAAACACACAAAAACATCCAGGAATAAAACACACCAAAATATCTGGAATGAAAGGAAGTTGATCAATGGCCCCCAGGGAAATATTTGGTTTATAAACTTACTCAAATGTCACTGAATGAATCTTTAATTTGTTATTAAAAGATTGTACGGTAGTAAAATCTTTTAATAACAAATCTTTAGTAGTACAGAACTCAGGACTGAGTTCTGAGGGCTGTGGGGCCACTGAGGAAATGTTTGGCCCTGCAACATTTGCAGCTTTGGTGGCTTGGGGGGTAGTAGAAACAACATGTCCTGAGTGCTAATGACCACTGGAGATCTTCAGGATTTTATCTACGACTGTAAAATATAAAATTATACTTTTAAATATTTTTAATTAAAATTGTAATGATTTTTTAAAAATAATTTTTTAAAATAAAGTGAAGAGAAGCAAACAAACACACACAGAGTAAAGCAAGGCCTGAAAATATGGAGGCTTTGTTTCTGCAGTGCCCTTCCTTGGTCCCTTTCTGGCTCCTCTGTTGTGTTTTTCCTGTCATGGCCAAGCCTGGAGTTCCCAGATCCCACCTGGTTGTGCTGGACACTGCTGGGAACACCTGGGAGCACCTGGGAACACCTGGGAGCACCTGGGAGCACCCTGCTCCCTGCTGGAGATGCAGGGGCTGAAGAGGGCACTGGCCTGTCCCTGTCACCCAACTGTCCCTGGCCACGCTGGTGCCCCCCAGGTGCCTCAGTGGTGGTCACTGCCCTTCCAAAGGGATCCCAAACCCCTTGGAGCACATTCCCCATGTCTGGGAATCATCCTGCTGTCACTGCCTTTCCAAAGGGATCCCAAACCCCTTGGAGCACATTCCCCCAGGTCCCTGCTGTCACCCTGACTCTGTGAGGATCTGAACGTCCCCTGAATGCAGCAGCTCCAGCAGCTCCTGTGGGACTGAAGGAACCATCCCCGAGCCATCCCTGGCTGAGAGCTGGGCTCACACCAGCTGGCCTGGGCAGAGATTCCTCCTGAAATTCACCTCTGAAATGGTGGTGATTGTGTGTGGATCCAGAGCAGAGGCTGACTCAGGAAAATGATCCCATCCAAGCTGTTTCTCAAAGTCATCATGAGTGCAGCAGCTTTTCTGAATCAGCACCCAGATAAGGCCTGGCTGTATTTATTTGTGGCAAATAATTTTTATAGTCTCCCTTTCATAAAATGAAAAGTCCATAAGTCTTCGTGGTCGGGGCTGTTAAATTTAGATCATGTGTTTCTGTGTGTTAAATTGAGTTTATTATTGTCAGATAAGCTCTTGCCTGAGCAAAGACCTCCCTGTGCTGGTCCTTGCCTCAAAGCTGACCCAGAAAAAGCCACAGACAAATCTGGGCTGGCAAAGAGCACAGGGGGGGCAGGAGTCAGTTCAGCTGCTGCTGTCTGTGCTGCTCGATTTCTGCACCAAATCTGTGCAGGTTTTAGCAGCATTGCCCAGAGCAGCTGTGGCTGCCCCTGGAGCCCTGGCAGTGCCCAAGGCCAGGTTTGGAGCAGCCTGGGACAGTGGGAGGTGTCCCTGCCATGGCTGGGGTGGCACTGGGTGGGATTTAAGGTCCCTCCCAACCCAAACCATTCCAGGATTCTGTGACTCCAAGGAGGTTTGGGGAGGGCAGTGGTTGGGCACCTCACAGAGGTCTCTGCTGGAGGTTCCAGCAAGCAGCAGGAAGATCTTCACTGGAGGGCTGGTCGGGCACTGGGAGGAGCTGCCCAGGGCAGTGCTGGAGTCACCAGCCCTGGGGAGGTTCACAAATCAAGCAGAGGTGGCTCCCCACGCCATGACTCAGTGGGCATGAGAAGATTCAATCCAAGGCTGGACTTGGTGCTCATGGAGCTCTTTTCCAACCTCAGTGGTTCTGGAATTCTGCCTGTGATAGATGAGTCATGTGATGATTGACTCTCACAATTAATGGACAAATATCATGTATATAGGTTAAGAAAAGTTTTATAGGTTTATAGTCATGTTGTACCCACTTGTGTGGTTATCAAGGGACACCTGGCAGGGCTGGCTTGTCACTGTGGAACACCTGAGCTCCAGTCAGGATTTGAGGAGGGGATCTCCACCACTGGGCAGCAAAGAAGGGGTTGATGGACAGAACTTTGGGAGGGGTTAAAGGGTTAAAAAGGATAAAACCTCTACTGTGAGGGAGCTGAGCACAGGGCAGGGAAAATCTTTTGCTCCCAGCGCTGTAACCTTTTTACTTTATTCAGTCTTCTGTTGTATTTTTGATAAGGTTTAATAAACCTTCCTAAACTAGGAAAAGTGAGTATTTCTCACGTGCTGAACCACAGATACTGATCAGGGGGTGGCGAGAGGCTGTGAGGGGATTTTCAGACCAGCACAAGGGCTGCACTGGGGCCCTGACAGGAGCTGTGGGGTTTTTCTCTGGTGTGGGGAGCTGCAGGCAGGTCCCTCTGGTGATGAGGGCTCCACCAAGAGCCCCACAGAGAAATTCTGCTTCTCTCGAGTGCAGGTGAAAGAAACGTGGATTTCACTGGGGCAGGTTCAGAGGGCAGCGAGGAATGGTTTGGATTTGGCCAGGAGTCAAGGCAGATGACACATCCAGTATTCCTCAGAGCTCTAACTCTGCGTTGCTCTTAGTCACACTTCAGGCATCCCTTTATTTCCCGGAGCTCCCCCAGCCAGCGACCTGCTCTGTAATTACCCAGCCAGTGTCATGCAAACACTGCCCAGGCAGAATCTGGGGCAGGTCAGCGCAGGTTACCTGGTAATTATCTCCCCAATTACCGAGTAATTCCCAGATGAATTACCGGGTAATTGGATAGCATGACCAGCACTGGTCTGGAGACACGGCCTGTTCTTGTCTCCCTCAGGAGCCAGGCAGCTCTCCATGAGCTCACACAGCCAAAGGGAAGCACAGCTGACAAAGCCAGCCCTGCTCAGGGACCACAGGCTCATTCCTCACTGGGAGCTCCACCCCATGACTTGCTGCTGGATTCCTAGAAGTGATAAAAATAGGATTATTATTATTATTATTATTATTATTATTATTATTATTATTATTATTATTATTATTATTATTATTATTTCTCTAGCTTATCTGAAGCTACAGAACTAATCTGAACTGCCAACCCAATGCTCTTTTCACAGCAAAGAGAGGAGAACACCATTCGCTTTATTTCAGACATTTTAATTCAGGATTGTGCAATTTTTTTTTTTTTTGCTTTCTTCTCCACGAGTGGCAGAACAAACCCCTCAGTGTTCCATGATGGGCCCCCAGAGCTGCTGTACCTGTGACAGGATGAGTAATAGGTTCCTCCCTGGTGCAGAGCTGCTCGTCCACAGCAAGCTCCTGTTCACTCTCTTTATTTATTCTGTCTTATCTTCCTCACATTTCATCACTTTCTTGTTATGTTTGCTCAGTTAAGTCATTAAGACCACTTTGTTTTTTCTCTTTCCATGTTTAGCCCTAGGAAAGCAGCTAAGCCTGTGTAATTGATTTAGCATTTAATTTCCCTAAAAACCCCTTTTTCCTGCCATCAGGCTGGGGCCCTGAGACATTCCCACTCATTCCTGGATTGGGTGCTGTGAGATGGTGTCACAGAGAAAAGCAAGGCACAATTCTTCCCAAGGATATTTCTGGGTTTCACATTCTCTGAACCTCAGAGAAAGGAAAAACAATTCTTATCCTTTGCTGTGCTGTGTCTGTGCAAAAGCAGAATGCAACATGGAGATTGTTCACCCACAGTGATGGTGTTCTGTTTCCTTGGCCTGTCAGGGCCAGGTGTGTGTGTGAGTTGGGACTGTTGGGTCACAGCCATGAGATTCTGTGCAGTGTGTGCAGGGTTGAATGCTTGGCAGATTCTGTTTAGATCTAATGTAATATAGTGTAATATAATATAGAAAATATAGTGTAATAAAGTAATTAATTTAGCCTTCTGATAAGATGGAGTCCTCATCATTCTCTCCCCTCATCAGGGGTGAAAATATCCATGATAAGAAGGAAATCTCTGAGCCAGCTCATGGCTCTGAGAGGCTCTGGGGAGGTTCCTCCACCTCCATGCAGGTGCTCTGCTACCTGTAGGGGTGTTCTGGGTTAAATCCCTGTTTCAGTGGGCAGAAAGAGGGATAAATATCTTGTGAGGAACTTCTGCATTTCAGTTCTCACTGTGGTGGTTTTGCTGAATCAAATCCCTGTTTCAGTGGGAAGGAAAATAGAGAAATCTCTTGTAAGGAATTTCTGTTCTTCTGCATTTCAGTTCTCACCTGTGGTGGTGTTGCTGAATCAAATCCCTGTTTCAGTGGGAAGGAAAAGAGAGAAACCTCTGCAAGGAATTTCTATTCTCCTGCATTTCAGTTCTCACCTGTGGGGGTGTGCAGAGCTCAGCTCTGCTGTTTCCACGTTATAAATCTGCATGGTGGGGAGTTACAGACACGAAGGGCAAGCAGGGATATCCAAATCCAAAGAATTTGGCTTTCAAAAAATTGCAAGGACATTAGGATTGGAAAAGAACTCCAAGATCCAATGTTTGACTGAATCCCAGCTGAACCAGACCACCAAGTGCCACCTCCCCGAGGTTTTTTGAACACTTCCAGGGCTGGTGGGCCCAGCATTGCCCTGGCAGCCTGTGCCAGTCCTGACCCTTTCAGTGCCCCAGTTCTCCCCACCCCGGTTTGCACAGAGACACCACCACAGCTTCACCACAGCAAATCACCACTCCACGTGGACTTTGTCCCCTCTCCCGTGAGGTCTCCAGGCTCCAGGACCTGCTCAGCTCTTCTGGGTCCTTTCCTTCCATGATCCTTTGCAGGAACCAGTGGAGCTCTGGCTCAGGTGGGTCCCTCACCTCCTGCCCCACCTCTTCACCACCCGAGGGAAGGAAACCTTGTAATTTCCATTGTGCTCATCTTGCATCGCTGCAGCCCTCAAGTTTAATCACTTTGCAAACCTCCCTGATCTTCCACCCCCTGGTTTATTTACACAACATTTGGGTCTTTGTTCTGCTGAATGAGTCAAGGTTTTGGGTTCCCCTTCTGGACACAACAATCCCAGAATCCTAAAAAAGACCTTTAGGATCGTCCAGTCCGACTGTTCCCCCAGCACTGACAAGGCCAGCACTGACACAAGTGCCACCACTGACCCATGTCCCCAAGTGCCACCACTGAACCACATCCCCAGGAGCCACCACTGACCCACGTCCCCAGGTGCCACCACTGATACGTGTCCTCAAGTGCCACCACTGACCCGTGTCCCCAAGTGCCACCATTGACCCACATTCCCAAGTGCCACCACTGATCCAGGTCCCCAGGTGCCACTACTGATACATGTCCTCAAGTACCACCACTGATCCAGGTCCCCAGGTGCCACCACAGACCCATGTCCCCAAGTGTCACCACTGACCCACATCCCAAAATGCCACCACTGACCTGTGTGCCCAAGTGCCACCACTCAATCACATCCCCAGGTGCCACCACTGACCCATGTCCTCAGATGCCACCACTGACCCGTGTCCCCAGGTGCCACCACTGACCCGTGTCCCCAGGTGCTACCTCCTCCTGATTTTTAAGCCCCTCCAGGGCTGTTCCAGCGCTTGACAGCCCTTTCATGAAGAAATGAAATTGCAGCTTTGAGGGCCCCTGGGCAGCTCCCAGGCTGGCACATCTTGTCTGTGCCACCCAAACCAGGCTGACCCAAGCCAGGTCCCCTCCACCTGCTGGAGATGAGCCCAGCACGGCCCCAAACCCAACCTGGCTGGGAATTCCTGTCACCCCTGAGACCTCCCCTGGCTCCAGGGGCTGAGCAGAGCCCTGCCCTGTCCCCCAGCATCTCCTCAGACAGAGGGGCTTTGTTGGAAATGGATTTAAATGGATTTTTAAGAGGATGATATTTGAATAAAGAGCCCAGATGAACAAAGCAATCCCAGCTGAGCCTATTACACATGATGGAATTAAATAATGGGGATTTTACACTCTAATTGGGGTTTAAGTCCTGGTTCTGAGCAGCTGCTGAGCTCTAGAAAGAGGCAGGAGGAGGTGCTGAGCCCCCCAGCCCTGAATGGGCACATTCACAGCCCCAAGTTTCTATCTGAACAAGGAATTTGCTGACTGCTAATCTCTGCTGATTAATGATGTTTTCTCAAAGCCACCACAGAAGGTTTGCTGGTCTTGTTTAGAGAACCAGACTTTGGCCAAGCAAAGCCCTTTATCCAAAAATGTATTTGTCTAGAAAGCGACATTATTATTCTTAGGAATGCCAGGTATGGATGCCCGTGTTTCTTGTTCTTGTTAAATGCAAGTTGTTCTACAGATAAGGAGGCGAAAGAGTACAAGATAGGCGAGGTTTGTCAGGACAGATAAAATCTTCAATTAGACCAAAAGCAGCAGGAGAAAATTCAGACAAACTTTCAGACACGGAAGCAGACGTGAAAAGCCTGGGTGTCCAAGAGCTGACAAGTTTTTTTCTGCCCATTTATCACAGGAAAGATATCACCCCCTCCCCAAAAATAAAAAATAAAAAAAATCTTGCTTTTTTTGGTTTAATTCCCATTAAAAGGGGATTAAGGCAGGGAGGAACAAGGCAGGCTTGTTCCACATCCACAGTGTGGGTTCCTTGCTGCTTTCTGAGTCTGATAACTCTGCTTAACAGCAACCTTTAGCTTTTATCAATGTCAAAGCCAAATCTCTGGTGCTAAAATTATTTCAGCTTTCATCTGGGTGTTTGACTGCTGTGGAGCAGAGCTCTGGAGTGATCCAGTTACTGGGACAAGGGTCCCTCTGAACATGTGGGTAAGAAGATCTGCCTCTCACACCTTGGAGTGGAACAGGGTTCCTGACAGTCTGACATCCAAATCCCAGCAGGACGGAGAACATTTCTGGCAGTGTTGAAATCTGGCGCCTTTCTCCAGAGAACATCATCTCACTCCCAATAATCATCAAGTCGTTATGAATAACAAATGATTTCCTAGAAATCAAGACAGAGGAGTGAGTGCCAGTCAATACTGCAGCAGGGTGAATTATTTGGCTGCAGAGCTCAGGAGGAACAGCCGGGCCAGTTCCCAATAACCACGAGCGATGATCAAAGAGCTCTGCTCCCACAGATGCAGATGGAACAGATTGTTCCCTCCAACTGCTGCTCTGCCAGCAGCTCCAGCCCCGAGCTGAGCTCTGCAAGGATCAGCCTGGAGCAAAGGAGGCTCAGGGGGCCCTTGTGGCTCTGCACAGCTCCTGCCAGGAGGGGACAGCCGGGGGGGTCGGGCTGTGCTCCAGGAACAGGGACAGGAGCAGAGGGAACTGCCTCAGGCTGGGCCAGGGCAGGCTCA
>NW_005054428.1:1962087-1965914 GCF_000277835.1 Geospiza fortis | reverse complement strand
CTCCAATGGCAGCCCCAGCAGCAGAGGTGTCCCTGCCCCAGCCCCTTCTGGCAGGGAACATTTCCTGTTCCCCACAGCTCCAAACCCCTCATACCAACAACAGGAAAGGAGCCCTGAAAGTCCTCAAAATCCCATTTTTGCATATTGGGGGAAATTTCTGCATGGAAAGGGTGCTGAGGCCTTGGCAGGGGCTGCCCAGGGAAGTTTGCAGTGCCCATCCCTGGAGGGGCCCCAGGAATACCTGGATGTGGCACTCAGTGATTTGGGCAGGGTGAAAAATTGTTCTTTAGTCACAGATTGAGGAAACAGCCTCAAGTTGTGCCATGGGAGGCTCAGTTTGGATATTATGAACAATTCCTTCATGGGAAAGGGCTGTAAAACATTGGGATGGGCTTTCCAGGGAAGTGTGGAGTCACCATCCTTGGGAGTGTTCAAAAAACCTCTGTGTGTGGCACTTGGGGACACGGTGACCATGGTGGTGATTGGACTTGGTGACCTTTAAGGTCTTTTCCAACCTTAGCAGTTCTGGGGTTGATGTTTCTGCTCCCCTGCAGTTGCAGTAAATGCATCCTTCACTTTCAGGTTCTCAGGGTTATCTCTGAGTGCTGGAGGAACCAACAAACCCTGGGGCGAGCAAAAGAACCCAGCAAATCCTCAGTGGGAGTGGGGGCATCTCCGTGTTGGGTTTATAAATGGAGAAATAGCAAAATCCAGTCCTAAAGAGCCTAAAAAACTCTTTCCTGTCTTCAAATTTTATTGGGGGACACTGCCAAAGTGCCCCTTGTAAATCATATTTCATGTGCCCCCTGTCCTAAGCAAAGATAACAGGTACCCAAGGAAAACACAGACAGGATTTTGGAAATGCCTGACAAAATTTGCTCCTCATGGGTTTTGGCCCTGCTTTCTCAGTCACTTCAGTTTCATCTGTCACAGGAAGATCCATCTGTAAACCTCATTAGATTCAAAATAACATGAGACAGATGAGGCCAGAAAAACTGTTTTTCTGCCTCCTCAGAATATTTTTTAGTTTTTAAACGCAGTGTGGGTTTTTTAAAGCTAATTTGCTTAATTGACAACAAAAGAGGATGGAGGAGGAGATGCCAGGGCTGTTTATGGGTTGGGATGGGCTGATCTTGTCCTGGCTGAGCCCAGCACTGCCAGAATGCCCAAAAATGACCTGAGAGGTCACTCATGGACACCTGGGACTGGGCTGGGCTGAACCCTCAGGTGGGGATGGCCAAAAGTGACCCACGAGGGTCCCCATGGCCACACAGGGCTGGGCTGGACCTGTGGCTGGGGGTGGCCAAAAGTTGTTGGAGCCCTGAATACAAAGAATTTGGGACTTTCTGTGCTGCCAGGCACTGACCCCCAGAGAACACTGCACTGACCTGAGGCCGTGGAGAAGCTTCCAGAATGGAATGACAGAACTGGGATTGTGGGTGTGGAGTTTGGATAGAAGTGTGTGAGATCACAGGGTGGGAAACTCAGAGTTTGGGGTTTTAGAATATAGTAATAGATATGGAGCAAGATGGAGGTTTTGGGGCGGAGGCTGGGCCTTCTTCACCTTCTCCTTCTCCTTCTCCTTCTCCTTCTCCTTCTCCTTCTCCTTCTCCTTCTCCTTCTCCTTCTCCTTCTCCTTCTCCTTCTCCTTCTCCTTCTCCTTCTCCTTCTCCTCCTTCTCCTCCATGGGTTTGGGTGGTTTTGTGTAATTGGATAAAAAGTCCCCATTGAGGGCCACTGGTGGTTGGTTATTGGGTAAAAGTGAAAATAATTCAGGTGTCATTTCTTAATTGGACAGTTTTTCCTTAAAAGGCCTCACAGAGAGAGAGATGGGGCTCCATTTTCAGTGTGTGAGAGTGAAGTGCTGCAGAACTCAGGGTCTGTGAGACTGTGACGGCCTTTGGGGCCAGGATTTCCCAAAAAGAGCAGAAATGCTGCCAGAATGGGAGGAATTGGACACTGTCCCCTAAGTGGCAGTAGGCTGAGCACAGAGAGGTTGACTCTGAGGCAGAGGAAGGTGGAGGGAATGCTGGAGAGGATGGAAAGCTGCCTTTGGACGAGTAGGAAAGGTCTTCCCTCAGTCTGGACTGAGATTCAGAGCCCTGGGCCCCTGATCTGAACCACCAGGACAGATCTGTTTTGGGGGACATGAACGGTGTCACCTCTTCTTCTCAGCCCAGGAAGGTGTGAAAAGGAATCTTCAAGCATTTTTTTTTCAAAAATCATATTCCCTTATTTCCCCTCTACACTCTTGAGTGGGAAAATAACCCAGTAAATCCATGAAAAATCTATGCTTGAATTTAGAGTTAAGGTTGCAAATGTTTCTAGGGGAGGCAAAGATATCTCAGAGGAAATAATTCCTGGAAAGTCAGAGTCTGTTCACAGAATCTTGGAATGCTTTGGGTGGGAAGGGACCTTTAATCTCACCCAGTGCCACCCCTCCCAGGGACACCTCACACTGTCCCAAACCTGGCCTTGGGCACTGCCAGGGCTCCAGGGGCAGCCACAGCTGCTCTGGGCACCCTGGCACAGCCCAAACCTCTCGAACCAGGCCTTGCCAGGCTACAAACCCCCTGTGGCAAATGGCACTGGGGGCACCTGGAACCAGCCAGGAAATCATTCTTTCCTTTCCTTTCTCCATTTGCTGCAATGGGCTTTGGTGCTGGTTTCCATCCTTGATTCAGGAATGGGAATGCCAGAGTGCTTTGGGTGGGAAGGGATCTTCAATGGCAGCTCATTGCAGCCCAGGGACAGCTCCCACTGTGCCAGGTGCTGCCAGCCCCAATGCCCAGCCTGGCCTTGGGCACTGCCAGGGCTCCAGGGGCCATCCTCACATCCACAAGAGTGGACTGCTGCCAGCTCACTGGTGTTTCACAGAACCCTCTGAAGAGAAACCAGGGCACATTTGGGGCACTGCCAGGCTGTGGGTTCCTTTGCAGGAGTCATTTCAAACGTTGGAGATGAGCCACTGGCTCTTGCACCGAGTCCACAACTGGGAGACCTCAGTGGCACCAAACACAGCAACCTCCAAGGTGTTCTCAGATATCGCTGGCCCTAAAGCCTCAAAGGGAATTCTGCCTTCAGTTGCTTCTAAATGCTGCTGAGGTTTCAAAAATGTGCCTTGTCCATCAGTGGCTATTTCTCTCCAGGAAGGGTGGAACAGAGCAGGCGTTGGACGAGCAGCTGTGGCTGCCCCTGGAGCCCTGGCAGTGCCCAAGGCCAGGCTGGACAGTGCTTGGATCACCGTGGGGCAGTGGGAGGTGTCCCTGCCATGGCAGGGGTGGGATTGAATGATCTTTAATGTCCCTTCCAACCCAAACCATTCTGGGATTCTGGGATTCCATGGATTTGTGCTGGTGCACCCAGCCTGGTGTGGCAGACATGAATTATAGAAATACTTTGCACAGTATTTCCCAGTGAAATAATTTATTATTTCATGCCCAATGCCATTTTTTTGGATACAGAACTGAGCTCCACTTCTCCCTGAAGGTGAGGAAAGTGTTGAACAAGCGGAGCCCCTGGGACTGGGAGCCCATCAGGGGACACAGATGGAGATCTTGGTGTGATGTGGGCACCAGCAGGGCTCAGGAAACAGAGCCCTCAGCAGAGCAGGGCCCTCAGCACCCTCCTGGGGGGAGGGAACAACAACAACGCCTTTTTCCAGTGAAAATGAAGGGAAGGAGAGAGCCAAAGGGCACAGGCTGTTATCAGGGTGGGAACACCAGGCACAGCAGCCACCACCGTGGTGCCAAGGAGCACAATCTTATCTGCTGGGGAACGGGAGCTCAGCCCCTCCTGCCGGGTGAAGCCACCCCTCGGGGGGTTCC
>NW_005054428.1:1955809-1962077 GCF_000277835.1 Geospiza fortis | reverse complement strand
CCTGCTCCTCTTCCTCACCGTGGGTGTGTGCAGGGCACGCAGAAACCCCAGGGCAGGCTGGCCCTTGTGGTGTTTTCTGAGTCCCCCGTCGTTGGAAGGAATGATGAATCTGACTCCATGTTCTTGGAAGGATAATTTATTATTTTATGATCTATATTATATTAAAGAATGCTATACTAAAATATACTAAAGGATGCAGAGAGGATACTTACAGAAGGCTAAAAAGATAATAATGAAACTCGTGACTCTTTCCAGAGTCCTGACACAGCTTGGCACTGATTGATCATTAAGTCAAAACAATTCCCATGAAACCAAGGAAACAATGACCAGTTGGGTAAACAATCTCCAAACACATTCCAGAACAGCAAAACACAGGAGAAGCAAATGAGATAAGAATTGTTTTCCTTTTTCTCTGAGGCTTCTCAGCTTCCCAGGAGAAAATCCTGACAAAGAGATTTTTCAGAAAATGTGACAAGACAGTCCCTGTCCCAAGGGATGGTGACACCTTCATTGCCAACCTTTCAAATGTCCCCAAAAGTAATGTCTGGGCATCTTCAGAGCAGGTGCCTGGACACGGCTCTGAGGCACCCAAATGCTCTGTGCCACCCATGGGGAGCCAGGAATCCACAGCAGCTGCAGGTTCCCATCACTGAGGTTGTTCCAGGTGTTCCTACACAAGGATGTGTTGGACTCTGGTGCAGGTGTCACCCTGTAGGTCCTGGTGACACGTCCAGCACTGCCCCTGCCATCACTGAGGGTGTTGGGCACTCACACCCTGGCAGCCTGGCATGGGGAAAGCTTTGTCCCAGCAAATGGAGCAGGTGACAAGGTTGTCACCAAGCACAAGTCCCTGGGTCAGGAGTTGCCTTGGATCCCTCTGTGCAGTGTGGGGGGCTCTGCTCCCCACCAGAAGCATTTCTACTAACATTCTGTGACCAGAGCCTCCCAAAGGCACAGGGGATCCAAGGCAGAGAATTTCTGTGCTGAATCCTCACAGGCTGAGCCATTGGCTTGGGAACATTTCACGCTTTTAACCCTCATTCCTTGTTCCCATCAAACAGGCAGAAGGGAAAAGGTTCCTGCTGGCTTTAAACAGCACTGGGTCCCTGTCAGAGCTCTGTGGCTGCTCAGGAAGGGTTTGAGCCACTGTGGGGTCCTGATTTCAGTGGGATCCTGATTTCAGTGGGATCCTTCCAGTGGGATCCTGATTTCAGTGGGATCCTGCCTTTACATAGGATCCTGATTTCAGTGGGATCCTGCCTTTTAGTGGGATCCTGCATTTTAGTGGGATCTTGCCTTCCCAATGGGATCCTGCCTTCCAGTGGGATCCTGATTTCAGTGGGTTCTTACCTTTTAGTGGGATCCTGCCTATCAGTGGGATCCTGCACTTCGTGGGATCTTGCCCTTCAGTGGAATCCTGCCTGTACATGGATCCTCCACTTCCAATGGGATCTTGCCTTTCCAGAGGGACCCTGTCTTTCAATGAGATCCTGATTTCAGAGGGATCCTGCCTTCCTTTCAGTGCAGGGATCCCCTCACATTGGGAGGTGCTGGAAGCCAGGGCTCAGGGATCATGGAATCATGGAATATCCTGAGCTGGAATGGACCCCAAGGATCATCCAGTGCAGCCCCAAACCCTGCCCAGACCCCCCAACAGCCCCGCCCTGGCCATCCCTGCAGCGCTGCCCAAATTTCTCCCCCATCCTTCATCTCCCCCATCCCTCACTCTCACACAATCATGGAATGTGCTGAGCTGGAAGGGACCCACAGGGATGATCAATGCCAAAGCCAAACCCTGCCCAGAGCCCCCAGCAAGCCCAGCCTGGGCATCCCTGGAGCTCTGGCAGCCTCGGGGCCGTGCCCATTCCCTGGGCAGCCTGGGCAGTGCCAGCACCCTCTGGGGGAAGAACCTTGCCCTGAGCTCCAGCCTGAGCTGCCCTGGCCCAGCTCCAGCCGTGCCCTGGCTGCTGTCCCTGTTTCAGGGACCATCAGCCCCTCCTCATGTGAAAGTTCCATGTTCATACGTGTTCAACCTCATATCCACGGGGTGAAAATGCTTATTTGTGACATCCTTAAAAACAACATTTTGTCTATGTTTTCTTCAGCAGTATTTATGTATTTAAATTACTCTGGAAGCTAAATGCAATTTGCATCTCAAAAACAACACTCAGCGTGTCTGTGCTTCAGGAGAAGCCTTGGAAAACAAGGAGCTGCATCTACAGGCAGGGCACTCTTTGGAAAGGTATTTTCAAGTGTTTTTTGCCTTCCCTGGGCTCTGTGGGAGTTGAGGCAGCAGACTTCAGTCCCTTCTCCCCTGATGGCAAATCCATCTCCTCCAGCACTGTTGGCTGTGGATCTTCAGATACCAGTTGGAGGTGCCATCTGACACCATCTCACGTTTGAATAGTTGGGTATTTTTAGTCCCTCACTCACACGTGTGGCATCCAAAATGGTGCTGGGGGATGCTCAGAGCAGTCTCTGAGGAGAACAGGGGCACAGTCCTGCCCAGGTGGGTGCTGCATCACTCGAGGAGCTCAGTGAGGTACCTGGTCCTGTGTCTGCTCCTCTCATAGCAGGGCAGCACGGGGTGGGACAGGACAGCAGCAGAATCCCTGATTCCCCCTCAGAATCCAGGGAAATCAGGGGAAATTCCTCTCCAAAATCAAAGAAAATCTGGGGAAATTCCCCCCAGAATCAAGGGAAATCAAAGGAAATTCCCCCCAGAATCAAGGGAAATCAATGGAAATTTCCCCCTCAGAATCAAGGGAAACCAGAGGAAATCAAGGGAGATCAAGGGAAATTACCCCCCTGAATCAAAGGAAATTAAGGGAAATTCCCCTCCACAATCAAGGGAAATCAGGGGAAATCAAGGGAAATCAAGAGAAATTTCCCCCCAGAGTCAAGGGAAATCAAGGGAAATTCCCCCCAGAACAAAGGGAAATCAGGGGAAATCAAGGGAAATCAAGGGAAATCAGGGGAAATTCTCCCCCACAATCAAAGGAAATCCGGGGAAATTTCCCCCCAGAATCAAGCAAAAGGAACAAGCTTGGAGCAGGGACAGGACAGGGTGGGCAGGGTGAAGCTGCCTGTGGAGGACACACCAGGAATCCAGGGCATCCCTAAGTGTGCCCAGAGCTTTCCTCTGACAGACAGGGCTCCTCTGGGGGTGCAAAGGGTGAATAAATATGAATTAATTTATTTTCTCCTTGACATCTCTCGCCCTGAGCGTTCCCTCTGCCTGCGCCCGGCCAAGGCTGGGACACAGGACAGAGTTCAGCCTTTATGGCTCCAGCTTTGATCTTCCAGATGCTTTCTTTGAACCTCCTTTCCAGAAGAGAGTTTACAGCTGCACTGAGCAGCTCCTGTCTCTCTGTGATCCTGGAGGATTTGGCTCCTGAGTCCTCTGGGCTCGGCCAAAGGTTTCCTTTATGGCCTCACCTTTGAGCTCCCTTTCAAGGTGGAATTCCCTCACTGAGCCACTCAGCTGTTCCCCAGGCTGGCTCCTGCCAAACCCAGGCAGGGATTCATTTCTGCAGAGGCCCGGGGTGAGTCCAAACCCAAAATGAGATTTTGCTCGCCCCGAGGTCGTTGGCTGGTGCCAGACTCACCACGCTGGCCCTGGCACAAGGGGCTGGAGGGAAAAGGGGCAGGGATGGTGCTCAGAGCACCAGAGAGGTTTGTAGAGCGTTGATAAGAATAAATATCTGACCAAATGTGGAAGTTTGCAGGGTTCCAGCATGGGAAGAGATGAGAAACTTGACTCCATGTTTCAGAATCTTGACTCCATGTTTCAGACAAGAATCTTGACTCCATGATATATATTATATTAAATTAAAATAAAATTGTATATTAAAATTATACTAAAATAATAGAAGAAAGGATTTCATCAGAAGGCTTGAACAGAATAGAAAGGAATGGAATGATAATAAAATCTTGTGACTGACCAGAGAGTCCAAGACAGCTGGACTGTGATTGGCCATTAATTAAAAACAACCACATGAGACCAATCAAATGATCTAAACAGTGAAAGTGTTAATTTTTTTTTGAATGAACTAACATTTATGAGGGAATTTATTGTGCTGTCCAAAGCATAGGAATCAAAGATAATACATATTCTTCAGGTTTGATTTCATTTAATGGTTGTAGGAATAGAAAAATTCACATCTTTTCAAGTAAGTACATTTGCCTTTACAGCTTTTTCTGCCAGGTCTCCTCTGTCCTGCCTTAGCAAGAGGAAGGACAAGAGTGAATTCTTCATCAGCTGGAACCTGCAAACCAAATTCTTCCACTCACTGTTCCTTGCTGTCCCTCGAGTGTCCAGGTCCCTGTCCTTGCTCCCAGCAGAGCCTGAAACTTTCCTAAACATCACAAAACAGTTTCAGCCCCCAAAAAGTTGCCACACCACCAACTCTGTGAGGCTGATGCCAGGCTTGCAGTGCAGGGACTATGGTTCATGGGAATGGGGGAGAATTCCAATGGGAAGGGAATTAGGGTGTCTCCAGCCCCATGTCCTGCTCAGGTGTCACATCCCATCCTCCTCCCTGCTGTCTCTGGCCACCTCTGTGCCCAGGAATCTCCTGGCACAGGAATATTTCTCTTGGCAAAGGGGAGCCAGCATGTTTGCAGTGCCCAGGAACTTCCAGCCTGGCAGATGACCAACCCCTCTGGTAGCCTTCCCCTCTGTTCTCCAGGATTTGGCCCTTCCTCCTCAATTTTTTCCATCTTTCAGGTGATTCTCACCTGTTATCAGCCCTTGGCAGTCCCAGTGGACTGTCCCATCCTTGTCCTGGTGTCCTTGTTCCCAGGATAAAACCCAGCTGGAGGAACTGTGGCATGGGAACACAGCTGCTGGGGCCACCTCCCTTGGTGGCATCTGCTCAAGGACCCTCCACCCCGAAACCCCCTCCCCACGGCCCCCAGAGGGTGAATCCCCCCCATCCCTGTCCTTCCGATGGAGGGGAGCTCGGGCACGGCAGAGCCGAGCTGTTCCATGAGAGGGCAGTGTGGGATGAAGGCAAACAGTCCCTGGAACCTGCAGAGCGGAAAACGTCCCAGAAATGTGGATAAGGATGGGCTCAGTCCTGCTTGTGGGGACTGCAGACATCCAGAATTTACAGGAGATGAGATCCTCTCTCCTTTCATTTTTTAAAGTCTGGAATGGAACTGGAAATCTCTTTGGAGAAGAAAGGAAGGTAAAGAAAGGAGGTGACTATCCATGAAATTCCATGAATGCTTTTGTCCAGAGTGGGTTCTGGAGGACTCTGGCTTCTCTTTGGAAATTCTCCCTCTCTCCAAGGTACCTCAGCTTTGTGCTGCCAGAGATGGATCAGAGGGGACCCTCTGCTCACTCTGCTTTTCCCAATCTCACTGAGGCTCCTGGGACATCATCCCACCTCCAGTAGACACCTGGATCCACCAGCTGCTGGGAGCTGGAGCTGCCAAGGAACATCTGGGGAGTCTTTTGCCTCTGAGACACAAAAGAGCACCCAGCTGGCCTTCTCTCTCTGTGGAGCACCCAGGAGGCCACCAGGCTTCCCACAGCATCTCTCCCACAAACATTGTCCACTCTATAGATGAGCCACAACTCCAGAAGCTGCTTCTCAAGAAGGTCACATCTCAAACAGCAGCTGCCCCCTGGCACAGCTGGGGCTCATCCCAGGTTCCTCTGCTTTGTCTCCTCCACCAAGAGGCCACGGGACCTGTTCCTTGTGGCTGATGAAGACACACACTGTCCCACTATAGTGTGAGAGAGGATCCCAGATGAAGGAGAGGAAGGGATTCTGTCCCTCATGGCTTCATCTTTGCTCTGAATGTGCAAAAAAAAAAAAAAAGAGGATTTTCCTCTCTCCTGCCACCCCTCTCTGGAAAGGGGAGATACCATCTCCTGTGGGAGAAGGGACCTCCCTCATCCCTCATCCCTCTCCGCTCATGGCAGAGCCACAGACACTGTCCCCTGAGCCATCAACAGCCACAAGAGGGACACAGGGACATCTCTTCTGCCCCTGCTGTGAATTTGGAGACTCTCCCAGCCCCTGCTGTGTCTCAGGCAACTTCAGCTTATGCCTCAAATTCCCTGTCTGACAAAAAACCCATTTTTATTATCTCTCACCTTAAAAACAGCCCAGAGTCCTGGGGGGAAGTGGCACAGGAGGGTCAGGTGCCATCCCTGAGCCCACAGAGCTTCCCATTTCATCACCCAGCCTGGAATTAAACCCACGGGGCTGGGATGGCTTTGGACATGTCCCTGGAAGCCTCTGCTGACCAAGCC
>NW_005054428.1:1955414-1955687 GCF_000277835.1 Geospiza fortis | reverse complement strand
CATCCATCCATCCATCATCCATCCATCTATCCATCCATCATCCATCCGTCCATCCATCCATCATCCATCCATCCATCCATCATCCATCCCTCCATCCATCCATCCATCCATCCATCCATCCATCCATCCATCCATCCATCCATAGGATCTTTGCTCTGCCCCCGAGCCCTGTTGGGAGATGTCTCTGCCAAGGCTGAGCGTGGCCAGGGGTTGGTTTCTTGTGCCAAGGTTCTCCCACATTACCAAACACAATTTTTTCAGTGATTCTGCTGA
>NW_005054428.1:1953178-1955402 GCF_000277835.1 Geospiza fortis | reverse complement strand
ATGCTGGAGGGATCCCAACGCTATTGAGATTTGGGTTTCTGGAACTGCAGCCAGCATCAGTGGTTTCCAATCAACACTGCTGGGGTTGGTCTTTGAAATATTTATTTTTCAACTAACTCTGAGGCCCTTTCCAGTGATATCTCCCATGTGAGGAGGTTCAGCTGCCAGCAACACCCAAATCTTGGGGTTTTTTAAGGTTGATTGGGATGGTTGGTGATGCATTGGAGCAGACGAGTGTGTAATTAAAATTTCCAGTGGCTGGAGGTTAAAATCCAAGCTAGGAAGCACTGGAAGGGAGTGAACAGTGAGGCTGATCAACCACTGCCACAAATCCCTTGCTTTAACACAAACACAGGACCATGGACTGTCCCAGGTGCTCCCACCTCTCCTGGCTGAGCAGGACTATTTTGTGGAAACACCTCCTAATCCTGCTTTCACATTAGTAATCCTTTCCCAGTGCTGCCCACAGAAACCTGTGCTGTCACATATAACCACAGGGTGAGGAGCACACTGAATTTGCCATCACCCAAACTCCACATTGGCAGCAAACCCTGAACACAGTCAGGCCCACAGTGCATTACCTGCCCTGTATGCCAAGCTGAGGGCTGGAGGAGGCTGAGATTTTTGCAGGAAAGAATGGAAAGTGCCCACAGCTGGCTGGGGGATGGTTACAGACACAGCCACAGAGCCAGCAGGGCCAGTGTGCTCGTGGGGCACTGGGATTTACCTCCAGGACAGGAAACCAGGACAGCCTGGGGCATGGGGTCACTCTGGAGCCACCCTTGACAGCTGTAATTGAGGGACTCTGAAACAATTTTCATTTTCCATGTTTGCTAAAGGGAGCCAGCAGTGAGTCTGGAGTTCCTGTGAACATTGGTGCTGAGCTCCTCAAAGCTTTTGATCCCTTGTAGCTGGGCTTTCCCCTGGGATCTGAGCTTGGGATCTTGCAGTCACAGCACATCCTGAGCTGAAGGGACCCACAGGGATGATCAATGCCAAAGCCAAACCCTGCCCAGAGCCCCCAGCAAGCCCAGCCTGGGCATCCCTGGAGCTCTGGCAGCCTCGGGGCCGTGCCCATTCCCTGGGCAGCCTGGGCAGTGCCAGCACCCTCTGGGGGAAGAACCTTGCCCTGAGCTCCAGCCTGAGCTGCCCTGGCCCAGCTCCAGCCGTGCCCTGGCTGCTGTCCCTGGCCCAGAGCAGAGATGGGAGCTGCCCCTCGGGAGGAGCTGCAGATCCCTGAGCTCTGCTCTCAGTGTGCCCTGCTCCAGCTGCACACACCAAGAGCCCTCAGCTGCTCCAGACCCTTCCCCATCCCCGTGTCCCTCCAGCTCAGTTGCCTCTCAAGGTTCAGTTTCCCTTTCCCTGGGGCAGTTCTGTGCAGAAATGGGAGGCCCAGGCCCTTGCCTGGCTCTCTCCCTGCTCTCAGGTGGGTTTGCAGCCGTGACTCAGAGCTCAGGGCCCTGCTCATCTCTCATAAAGCCGGGTGACTTCATCATACCTTCCCTGTGAACTCATGCTGCTGCACCTTCCCTCCTGGCTACCCCAGCTAGCATTCCTGGGCACTAACGCCCATTCCAGCAGCCTCCTGGCACAGCCACCCCTCTCAGGCTGCTGAGAGGAGCCACTGGGTGCTACTGGGGTGACACGTGTGTGCTCAGAGCTGCCCCTGTGCAGGGAGGTGCCTCTGCCTGCTCTCTGCAGGAGTTTTTCACTCCAAGAGATCCCAAACTGCTCCTGAGGAGCTCTGCTTACAGAGCAGGCTCCCTCGTGAATCAGCTGCCTCTGTCTCACCAAAATTTTCCTTGGCAGCTCAGCAAGAGGTGCCTGAAGGAGTCAATGCAGCCTGACAAAGGTGCAGCCTGCTCTGGTGGGAGTGCCAGGGTGTGGTGGCGTTCACAGGGGTCCCAGAATGAGGGAAGAGATGGGAATGTTGACTCCATGTTTCAGAAGGCTTGATTTATTATTTTATGATATATATTATATTAAAACTATACTAAAAGATTAGATTAAAGGATTTCTTCAGAAGGCTAGCAAGGAATAGAAAGGAATGGAATGATAATAAAATCTTGTGACTGACCAGAGAGTCCAAGACAGCTGGACTGTGATTGGCCATTAATTAAAAACAACCACATGAGACCAATCAAAGTTGCCAGACTCACCACGCTGGCCAGCAGATAATAATTGTTTACATTTTGTTTCTGAGGCCTCTCAGCTTCTCAGGAGA
>NW_005054428.1:1944779-1953154 GCF_000277835.1 Geospiza fortis | reverse complement strand
GAAAATTATATATTAAAACTATACTAAAAGAATAGAAGAAAGGATTTCATCAGAAGGCTAGAATGGAGTGATAATAACATCTTGTGACTGACCAGACAGTCTGAGACAGCTGGGCTGTGATTGGCCATTAATTAGAAACAACCACATGAGACCAATCACAGATGCACCTGTTGCATTCCACAGCAGCAGATAACCATTGTTTACATTTTGTTCCTGAGGCCTCTCAGCTTCTCAGGAGAAAAGATCCTAGCAAAAGGATTTTTCATAAAATATGTTTGTGACACCAGGGTCCATCCTGCTCCAGCTGCAGCTGGGGAGGCTGGAACCAGGCTCTGCCACATCTGTGCTGCCCAGGAGAGAGAGGGATCCTCCAGCATGAGAGTCTGGTCTGCAAATACGATCAAGGAAGCTTCAACAGGAGGGGGTTTTAATAATTTAAATTATTATTAATTCATTTTAAAAGGAGGTTTTAATAATTGAAAGAAAACTATGCTGAGGGAAGCGAGAATGAGAACGTTCTCTTGTTCACCCAGTGTCTTGGCCTCCTTTGGGCACACCAGGGGAGGGTCAGGTGGGAAATTAGGGAAAATTTATTCACTCAAAGGGTGCTTAAGAATTGGTACAGGCAGTGCTGGAGTCACCGTCCCTGGGGGTGTTTAACAAAGCCTGGGCATGGCACTGGGTGCCAGGGTTGTGTTGGGGTGTTGGGGCTGGGTTGGACTCGATGGTCTTGAAGGTCTCTTCCAACCCAGTGATTCTGGGATTCTGTGAATTCTGTGAATTCTGTGAATTCTGTGATTCTGTAAAGTGTTCAAAAGGTGAGAAGATGTGGCCCTTGGCCTAGTGACACTGGGCTGTTTGGTGAAGGTTGGACTTGATGATCTTGAAGGTCTTTTCCAACCTCACTAATTCTGTGACTCTCTGTCCGCCTCTCCCAAACCCATCCCTGCACTCATCCCCACCTCCTCCTACCCCGAGCCTGTTGATATTTTCGATGTACACGTTGCCACAAAAACCACAGCATGAACAAACACATTCTTCAGCTGTAAATATGGCTGGGAAATAAGGACAGCTTGCAGGGAAAGGGAATTGTCCTGATAACAAATTATCATCATCGTTATCATCCTGATAAAAAACCATCCTCGTTGTTATCATCCTGATAACAAATCATCTTCTCTTTTCCTGCACCGCTGCTCTGACCTGAACGTCCTTTGCCTGGACATTGATGCTGGACACAGGGAGGGTTTGCCCAAATTCTCTCCCAGTTCTCCCAATTCACCACTGGGGAATGTGAGCCAGGGGGTCCCTTGGCTGGGTGGGCCCACAGGGACTCCCTCAGGAGAAGTCTTGCCCTGATTTTTATGGAATAAAATTTGTAAGGGATAAAAATGATGTAGTTGATTAAAAATTGTAGCTGATATTTCCAAAATCCTACACTGGAGGCCTGTTTCTGACAGTGCCGTTCCTAAACATTGAGCAATTCTGCCTAGGTTTGGTTTCTTGGAATTTGGTTCAGGTTTTTTGGAATTTGGTTCAATTTTTTGAAATTTTTGTTGTTTGTTTCCATTTAGTTTCTCTTTGGTTCAGAGCAGTGCAGGGTGAAAATGGGAGTGTGAACACCATGCAAGAGCTCTGAAGGACCCCTCTCCTTCAAGTTCTCCTGTAATGGCAGAAATAAACACTGCTCCTTACTGGAAATAAATCCATTTCTTCACCTACCTCCCAAAATAAGAAATCTACTATTATTGAGACTATTTTAGACTATTATAGACTGAATTTTTGTCCCCATAAGAATCACAGAGAAGCCCCCACAGCCTCACAACAATTATTAGATAAAGAGCAGAACTCTCCAAGGCCGGCTGGACAGAGCTTGGAGCGCCTGGGACTTTGGGAGGTGTCCCTAGGGGTGGGATGAGCTTTAAGGTCCCTCCAACCCAAACCATTCCATGGTTCTTCAGGGAAGTCCTAACCCTGACCCTCCTCACACAGGGCACCACTAAATGTCGAGTTTTATCTTCTTTTCTGCCAGGGTCGGGATTCAATGTGTGAGATGGCATTTCTTGTTGGGACTCAGATGTTTGTTAGTTCTTATTGTCACAGTCTCACAGGCCCTGAGTTCTGCAGCACTTCACTCTAACAAACTAAAAAAGGAGCCCCATCTCTCTCTCTACAAGGCCTTTGAAGGATAAACTGTCCAATTAAGAAATGACACCTGAATTATTTTCACTTTTAACCCAATAACCAACCACCCGTGGCCCTCAATGGGGACTTTTTATCCAATTACACAAAAACACCCAAACCCATGGAGGAGAAGGAGAAGGAGAAGGAGAACAAGGAGAAGGAGAAGAACAAGGAGAAGAACAAGGACCAGCCTCCACTCTAAACCCTCCATCTTGCTCCATATCTATTACTATATTCTAAACCCTTAAACTCTGAGTTTCCCACCCTGTGATCTCACACACTTCTGTTCAAACTCCACACCCACAATCCCAGTTCTGTCATTCCATTCTGGAAGCTTCTCCACGGCCTCAGGTCAGTGCAGCGTTCTCTGGGGTCAGTGCCTGGCAGCACAGAAAGTCCCAAATTCTCTTCAGTAACCAGGGCTCCAACAATCTCTTTTGCATTAGCACATTACCATACCTTATTCTGAAAACCAATGATGTTTCACAACCATTTCCATCAGGCCACCAGTACCACTCATTCCTTTGGAGTCAAATCTGCCCTGTGCCTGTAGCATCCCACATTTGTGCAGGAAACCCTGGCTCATCCCAAAGGATTGCTTAAAAATATTCGTGCCTCTCTTGAATCCTGCTGGGACCTTTCACCAGCTGATGTAAAAGCTTCATGTAAATGTGCTGCACGTAAATGTTGAGCTGTGGTGTGGGGAAAAGCCTGCCCAGGTCAGTGCTGTGAGAGCAGAGGGATGCAGTGCCCACAGCTCATCTGTGTTCATCAGGGAACCATCAGCACTCTGGGTGAATGGCTTTAAATTCCAAGTGGAGATTGCAAACCCCAGCCAGCCTTGGCAGCAGAGAGGCCTGGTGTAGGAGCTTTGGGGGTAGGACGGTGGGGATGGACAGAGAGCTGAGATCTCTGCAGCCAGGTCAGGAACTTGTGGTTTATTGCAAAGGGCCTGGGTGCAGGGCCCTGCTGGGAGCTGCCAGCCACAGCTCAGAGCAGGCTGAGAGGAGAAAAGAGAGAGGTAAAGAGGATGAGAGATGTGGATGGCATGGGGCAGAGAGAGAGAAATGGCAAACGTTTCTCACAGCGGCTTGTGAGAAGTTTTAAGGAGTTGGAAAGATGTGATAACTTGTTGAGTATAAACAACTTGCAAGTAGTGTTTTCTACTTTATTTTTCTGTTCCTCTCAAAGATAGTGTGTGAGAAAGATGTTTCTGTTAATTAGCCAATAGAATAGAACCTATCATACCACTCCATAAAAACCGACGGTTCTTTTGAATAAAGCCTTCCTTGCCTTTTCTATGATCCCGCCTCTCACCTGTTCCTGCCTCAATCTTGGTGCAAGAGCAACAGAGAGAGAGGATGAGATGATAAGAGAGTAAGAGGATAAGAGAGCGAGGTTCCCGTTACAATACCATAAATCTTCTTCTGTGCTGAATATTCTGATTCTCACTAACCAATCTAGTCCAAGATACAAATCCTACAGCATTTCCATACAGCCTATAAGAATCATTACATTCCCACACTGGGTTACATTTTAAACCCTAAAAACTCCTCTTTGGGCCCCTTCTGCCAAGCCAGCAGGGTCTGCTCTGAGCCTTGGGCCTGTCTGCAAGCAGAGGGTGTTGTTTGATCCAAAGGGGATCACCTTCAGCTGGCCATGCCATTGTTTTCCAGTTGTTCAGTAGCTGAGGGATCTCAAAGCTTGCTTTCATTTCAATCTCGCTTAGAGTTTCCATATTCTCAAAATCTTTTGTCAGGCAATCATATTTATAAGGCTTTCCTGTTTCATATTCCCCAACAGCCTGGGCCTTTGGCTCAGGAAATAATGGACAAAGAAGCTGTTAAAAATAGGATGGGGACAAAGCATGCCTGAAGCTGTGGTGGCATTATGTAATCCATCAATAAATTGAACACTGGTGCGTGTGAAGGACGATAAAGGGGACAGGGGGATGAGTTCTGCACATCAAACCAGCTCTTCCTGCTGCTGTACAGCCACAGGGAGCACAGCTAGAGCTTGTTGTGCCCCAGCCATTTGGGAGAAAATGTCCTTTTAAGGGTGGGTCTGGTGAAAACACCCAGGAGTGTGCGTGAGGGAACTTGTCCGTGCCCTCGGAGGCTGCCAGGGCTGGGGCTGCTGTTCACTCCCAGCTCCAGCTCCGAGGGGTGCAGGAGGGCAGGAAGGCTATCAGCAGGGAATGTGCACCCTGTGCAGGTTTGGCCCTGGGTATTCCTCATTATTCCCTTTTCCCTGGGTGTGAAAAGGCTGAAACTGCAGCTGGGCTGAGATGGGAGCTCACCCTCCTTCCCCACGTGGGGTTGAACAGAGGCTCTGCCCTGGTTCCTGCACACCCTGCTCCCCTCTGCATTTCTGCTTGCTGCTGCAATCCCAGTCCCAGAAGCATCAATAATCACATTAAAAACTGGCTGGGAAGATTTCTGTGACGCAAAAGTCGCTCACATCACCTCTGAAGGGCTGGGCACGTGCAGCTGCCTCTGCTGGGGTGGCACTGAGTTTTCCTGGGCACGGATCCTGCTGGAAAAGGGACTCCCCAGGTGAGAGCCACCCTGCACAGGCAGCTCAGCCCCCAGGGACTGCCCTGGGCTGTGTAGGGCAGCGGGGAAGGGGCTGGGGAAGGCAGGACTTGCTTCAGCCCCATTCAGAATCCCAATGTCCACTTCTGACATAAAGAAATCCTTTCCTTGAGGGCAGTGAGGCCCTGGCCCAGGGTGCCCAGAGCAGCTGTGGCTGCCCCTGGATCCCTGGAAGTGTCCCAGGCCAGGCTGGACAGGGCTTGGAGCAGCCTGGGACAGTGGAAGGTGTCCCTGCCCATGGTTTGGGTTGGAATGAGATGCGCTTTAAGGTCCCTTTCAACCCAAACCATTCCATGATTCTGGGATATTGGCATTTTCTCGAATGGGTCAGGGTTAATTGTACTTATCAATGTGTTTCTCCATAAGATTCTCCAGCAGATTCGTCTCTGCTCCCAGGCTTTGGCCCCAGGAGTTACTGGAGCTTCTTTACCATTAACCTTTGGATAAACTAACCCTGACCCCAGTGACTGCCCCAGCCCTCAGGTGTAGGGTCACTGCAGCCAAGACAAAATTCCCCAGATTTAAGTACATTTGGACAAAAGGGACAAGCCAAGATCAGAGAATCATGGAATCAGTGAATCCCAGAATGGTTTGGGTTGGAAGGGACCTTAAATCCCATCCAGTGCCACCTCTGCCATGGCAGGGACACCTCCCACTGTCCCAGGTGCTCCAACCCTGGCCTTGGGCACTGCCAGGGCTCCAGGGGCAGCCACAGCTGTGCCAGGGCCTGCCACCCTGCCAGGGAAGATGTACAGAGAGACAGAGACTGCCAGCCCCTCGTGGGGACAGTGTGGGTGACAAATGCTGCTCAGAGACAAGGGGAGGTGTTCGTTCACACTCTGGGCCAGCACCTCGTGTTGGACATGGGGCTGTGTTTGAACAGGTCACTGTTTGTCGTGGGAAAGGCAGGATCCCAATGAAGGCAGGATCCCAATGAAGGCAGGATCCCACTAAAGAGCAGGATCTCACTGGAAAGGCAGGATCCCCCTGAAATCAGGATCCCTATGGAGAGGCAGGATCCCATATAAAGGCAGGATCCCTCTGAAAGGCAGAATCCCATTGAATGGCAGGATCCAATGTAAAGGCAGGATCCCACTGAAGTGCAGGATCCTACAGAAGTGCAGGATCCCGTTGGAAAGCCAAGATCCTGTGAAAAGGCAGGATCCAACTGAAATCAGGATCCCTCTGGAAAGGCAGGATCCCACTGAAATGCAGGATCCTACGGACTGGTAGAATCCCACTGAAGGCAGGATCCCACTGGAAGGCAGAATCCCACAGAAAGTCAGGATCCCATTGGAAAGGAAGGATCCCACTGAAAGGAAAGATCTCACTGAAATGCAGAATCCCATGGAAAGGCAGGATCCCACTGATGTGCAGGATCCCACTGGAAATGCAGAATCCCACTAAAAGGCAGGATCCCATGTAAAAGCAGGATCCCACTGAAAGGATCCCACTGAAATCAGGATCCCACTGGAAGGATCCCACTGAAATCAGGATCCCACTGAAGGCAGGACCCCACAGTGGCTCAAACCCCTCGTGAGCAGCCACAGAGCTCTGACAGGCACCCAGCGCTGTTTAAAGCCAGCAGGAACCTTTTCCCTTCTGCCTGTTTGATGGGAACAAGGAATGAGGGTTAAAAGCGTGAAATGTTCCCAAGCCAATGGCTCAGCCTGTGAGGATTCAGCACAGAAATTCTCTGCCTTGGATCCCCTGTGCCTGTGGGAGGCTCTGCTCACAGAATGTTGGTAGAAATGCCTCTGGTGGGGAGCAGAGCCCCCCACACTGCACAGAGGGATCCTGCCAGCACAGACACCTTTCTTCATGGGGAAGAAAAAAAAACTCAGATCTTGACTTACAGTGTAAAGACAAAATTAAATTGCTCAACAGAGAGAAGAAAATCACTCTCAAAATGGAACGTGTATTCTTTTTTCACCTTCTTCTTTTCTCTCTACACTTATTATTGAATGCCAAAAGGCTCTCTTTGAATTGTCCAGTGTGTTCTGAGGACTCCTTCTCGCTCTCATCCTGGTAAATGAGTTATTCCTCATGCTGGGCCTCAGAATAAATTGGGTTCTTCCTTGCAGTTAATGGAGTGGATTGACACAATGTGCAGAGCTCCTGCAGCCTGGGGAGCATTTTCAGGCTCAGCCTCTCGTTTGCTCCCATTTCCAATCTGTCACTTTATTAACATCAGTCCAGTGCCTCTGTGGGAGCATCGGGGGGTAGGATGGTC
Organism: Geospiza fortis; assembly: GCF_000277835.1. Taxonomy (NCBI): domain Eukaryota; kingdom Metazoa; phylum Chordata; class Aves; order Passeriformes; family Thraupidae; genus Geospiza; species Geospiza fortis. The sequence continues at coordinate 1,946,146 of NW_005054428.1, read as the reverse complement.
AGGATGGACAGAGAGCAGAGATCTCTGCAGCCAGGGCTGGGAACTTGTGGTTTATTGCCAAGGGCCTGGGTGCAGGGCCCTGCTGGGAGCTGCCAGCCACAGCTCAGAGCAGGCTGAGAGAGGAGAGGGGGAGAGAGGATGAGAGGGTGAGAGAGTAAAAGGGGTAAGAGGGGTAAGAGGCAAGAGAGCGAAGTTCCGATTACAATATCATAAATCATCTTCTGTGTTGCATATTCATTCTCACTAACCAACCTGGTACAAGATACAAATCCTACAGCATTTCCATACAGCCTATAAGAATCATTACATTCCCACACTGGGTTACATTTTAAACCCTAAAAACTCCTCTTTGGGCCCTTCTGCCAAGCCAGCAGGGTCTGCTCTGAGCCTTGCGCCTGTCTGCAAGCAGAGGGTGTTGTTTAATCCAAAGGGGATCACCTTCAGCTGGCCATGCCATTGTTTTCCAGTTGTTCAGTAACTGAGGGATCTCAAAGCTTGCTTTCATTTCAATCTCACTTATAGTTTCTATATTCTCAAACTCTTTTGCCAGGCAATCATATTTATAAGGCTTTCCTGTTTCATCTTCCCCAACAGCCTCCTCTTACAGTCCCAGGGAATGCTGCTCTCATGGACAAACCTCCACCAGAGTGGCACCAAGTGTGGCAGCTGCACTGGCTTTGCCAGCACTCAGAGGGCAGCTGGGGATTTGGATTCTGGACAGGGCTGGGGGATGATTTGCTTTGGGAGCACTTTGTTTCAAAGGAAGGAGCTCTAAACTTCCTCTGCCATCCTCTGCAGCTCATGGACAAGAAACTCACAGAATCCCTGACTGGTTTGGGTTGGAAGGGACCTCTAAGCTTCCCCTGTGAGCCTGCTGGCCAGGATGCCATTAACAAGGTGGGCTCATGTTCACATGGCTGCTGACCAGGTGGGTTCAGATGGGTGGTTGACCAGCACCCCCAGTTCATTTTCTGCAGGGCATCTTTGCCATGCTCATGTGTGACGGCGTTCACAGGGGTTCTTGGATGAGGGAAGAGACGAGGATCTGACTCCATGTTTCAGAAGGCTGATTTATTATTTTATGATATATATTACATTAAAACTATACTAAAAGAATAGAAGAAAAGGTTTTCATCAGAAGGACTAAGAATAGAATCAGAAAGAACGACAACAAAGGTTTGTGTCTTGGACAGAGAGTCCGAGCCAGCTGGGCTGTGATTGGCCATTAATTAGAAACATCCAACATGGGCCAATCACAGATTCACCTGTTGCATTCCACAGCAGCAGATAATCAATGTTTACATTTTGTTCCTGAGGCCTCTCAGCTTCTCAGGAGGAAAAATCCTAAGGAAAGGATTTTTCATAAA
>NW_005054428.1:1941954-1944769 GCF_000277835.1 Geospiza fortis | reverse complement strand
ACACTCATGTTCTGTCCTGAGCACCCCATGAGCCTTAGCAGCTCATTTCTCATCTGACACTCTAATTCAGAGACTGTAAAAGGCATATTCCCATATGAGAGACTGAAATCTCTTCAGAGAAAATACTTTAGGTCTTGTTTCTGTGTTTAATTTCCCTCCACTTAAAATCAGGGTCACAGAACATCCTGAGCTGGAGCGGATCCATCAAAGTCCTGATGTCAGGATGGGAGCCGAGCTATTTCTGAGCTTGAACGTCAGCTGAGAACATCCTGGGTAGCAACACCCAGGCTTTGGCCAAGATTTCCATGCAAGACTGGAAGGTCCATTTTTGGTTGCCTAACCTGAGATTTTTCACAGCAAACAAGTTTCCCACAGGCAGCTGAGGAGCACTTCCCAGAAATAATGCATCCCAGGCACCTCGTGGCTGCAGAGCTTGGCTGCAGGCGTGGGTGGCTGGAGAAGAGCCCTTTCCACAGGCACAGCAGCTGTGGAATTCACTTCCTCCATCAGGCAGCGGAGCAGACTCTGAAATTCAGACAGGAATGTGCTGCTTTGAGGACACAGCCCAGGCTGCTGCTGGAGGTGAGGGCTGGGCACAGTGACTGAGGCTGTGACACATCCCAGTTCCCTGCATTATCCAAATCATTTGTCATCAATGCACCTTCAATTAACCTTCCTCTATATTTCCTAGTATCAAAACCAATAACCAACTGTCGTCATCACTCCACAACCACCCCCAAACAAACATAGAATTAACCCCTCAACCAACCCACCCCAAAAAAACAAACAAAAATACAAACCATGATGATAAATCATCAACCAATCACCCACCAAATTTTACATTCTTGTACTTATAAAAAGCATGACACTGAAGATGTCAAGATGTCTGCCACACACACCCAAGGACAAAAGACTTAGTCCTGACCTTACTGTCAGTTTTTGCTAGGTATATACATACAAGTATCCACGCTCCAGTGTAGATGCCCTGGACACCTTAATTAGGTAGATAGGAGCAGGTATCAGGCTCACCATGAGCTCCAGGTTCAGGATTTCAGGAGAGAAACTCCTGAATTTTTTATAAAACTGGCCATGCAATCCCAGGGACATCACCATTTTCAGTGGTTGGATCTCCGAGGTTCAAAGGAGGCCGCCAGGCCAGTGGTGACCAAGAAAAATTTGTTAGTAAATAATTGACACCTGGGAGAAGAATTTGGGTGCAGAAGTACAGACAGAGAGAGTCCCTGCTGGCCTCTCTCAGTGGTCTCAGGTCTCTTGAAATCTGCAGGCCTTGGGCTCTTCACGCAGCTGAGGGCTGGCACCAGAGCTGGGGTCCTGTCACCATGACCAGAGCTCTCCTGGGCCCTGCTGTTTGTTGGCTGCCAGGGTGGTTGTTTGATGTTGGAGAGCCCTTGGTGGCCTTGCTGAACACACTGGTCACCTCCAACACTGCCGGCTGCACTGTAAAGGAAGGGCAGGGTCGATGTCACAGATCCCCAAATGTCCAGGAAACAAAATCCAGGCAGTGATTAATGGATGATAACTAGGAGCTTATTAGGATGGGTGGATCCAGGAGATGGAACCAGGATGTGCAGCACAGGCAAAAAATCAGGGTGCAGTTACCAGAGAAAAGCAATGACAAGTTCAGGGGGATCAGAAATTTCCCAGGTGAGCCCTGTTTTCCATTTCCTCTATAAAGAACAGAATTTCAGCACCAATTCCACTTTCCAGGAACAGAAACTCCTTGTCAGTTCAGCTCCTGCAATCTTTCCCCACCAGAAAGGTAAGGCTTTACCCAAGCCTGAATTTTTTATAAACATCACCATTTTCCGTGGTTGGATCTATCAGGTCCCTTTGGCTGATTTTCCTCCTGGTGAGCCCTGTTTTCCATTTTCTCCATAAAGAACAGAATTTCAGCACGAATTCCACTTGCCAGGATCAGAAACTCCTTGTCAGTTCAGCTCCTGCACTCTTCCCCCACCAGAAATGTAAGGTTTGACCAGCCTTGGGAAAGGCTGTGGAGCCAGGGAGCATCCAGGCAATGGATTAACTGCTCCCTTGTGCAGCAGCCTGTGGCTGGGATGTTCATCACACATGGAGAAGATCAATTCCCAGCTCCTGGTCCAAATGAAGCTCAGCTGTGACTTGACCTGGACGTTCCTCTGTTAATGCTGAAACCTCTGCGTTATTTTGGGGTGAGTAATTCCATAATCCCTTCCACACCCTGCCAGAGACATCATCCTGGGCCTAAGAAACCTTTGTGTTTCTAAACCTTTGTGTCCTAAACCAGGACAGTCGCCAAGCAAGCACTTGAGGAGCAGCAGTGGTGAGGAATCACACCCAGATGAGCGTGCAGACCAAGCAAATGCCATCTCCTCGCTCAGAGAGGACACTGAGAAGTGGCCAGAGCAGGGGTGGGGATCTTGACCCTCCAGATGCTTCCCCTGTTGCTCAACCACAGGTCAACCATTCGTGGGAAGGCTTTAAAGCAGAGCCATGGATGCTGAGCATTCAGGAGATGCTTTAACGCCCTCCTTGTGAATAATTTGGGATGAGCACTTAGGACAACCCTTATATTCATCTGCTTTTGTTGGCTCCATAGCTCACAGGACACCTCTGCCTGGCTGCTGGGGGCAGTTCCCTGGGAGCCCCAGGGATGAGAGGATAACTGTGGTTAAAATTTACTGGTGGGGTGGGGGGCATTCATTGCTCTGGCTGCCCCTTTCTCCTTCCAGGTCTGGGCACAGTGACTGAGGCTGTGACACATCTTTGTTCAGGATGAGAACTCCAGTTTCAGGATTTCAGGAGAGAAACTCCT
>NW_005054428.1:1923316-1941785 GCF_000277835.1 Geospiza fortis | reverse complement strand
CCTGCTCTCTTTCCCCACCAGAAGTGTTGGGTAAGGCTTTGGAGCCAGGCAGCATCCAGGCAGTGCTCCCAAGGTGCTTTCCTTGCTCCCAAGCTGCTTTCCTTGCTCCCAAGGTGCTTCTATTGCTCCCAAGGTGTTTTTCTGACTCCCGAGGTCCTTTCTTTCTCCCAAGGTGCTTCTCTTCTTCCCAAGGTGCTTTTCTGGCTCCCAAGGGGCTTTCCTCGCTCCCAAAGTGCTTTTTTTCCTCCCAAGCTGTTTTTCTTGCTCCCAAGGTGGTTTTTTCTTGCTCCCAAGGTGCTTTTCTTGCTCCCAAGGTGCTTTTTTCCCTCCCAAGATGCTTTTCTGGCTCCCAAGGTGCTTTTCTTGCAGCGGTTCTGGGCAGGGAGCTGAGTGCAGAGGTTGGAATAGGACAGATCACTCACGGAGATGCCTGCTGCCAGGCAGCAGAGGGATGGACAGCTCAGTGGCTGCGGGATGGGAACACAGCAGTCCCAGCAGGGCCTGGATTTGCTCTCCAAGTGTCTCCTCTCCTCACTGAGCTCCCCAGGGCTCCTCTGCCCTTGTCAGGACACGGGCTCTGCCAGCGAGCACCATCCCCATGGCTGCTGACCAGCCCTTCCAGACACTCCTCTGATACTGAGAGACAGATAACGAGCACATTTGGCACCAACAGATCCCCCAGACAGCGCTCCCTTTGTCTGCAGCCCCGTTGTGTGCAGCCCCCCGTGTCTGCAGTCCCCCCACGCTGGCAGGGAGCAGCCGTGGCTCCAAGGAGGAGGAGGAGGAGGAATTAATCACTCTGATTAATTCATTTGGGCAGGTGCCACGGGCAGGGCAGAGCTGTGGTGGCAGAGCCCCTGGTGACTGTGTCAGTGTCCCCAGCCAGGCTGTCTGGCAGGAGACAGGAGCTGGGGGCTGGCAGAGCCGTGCCCAGCTGTCACTGCTCTGTCAGGGGAGGCTGCTCCAGGAGCTCACACCACGGGCTGGAGATCCTGCAGGGGCACAGAGCTCTGGCACTGCAGCTCTGCAAGGCTGCTGATGCTTTAAAACAGGGCTGGAAAGGCCACAGGGGTGGGAAATGGAGATCAAGAGCTGAGCTGTGACTGCAGACACCTCCCGGGCTGTGCCGTGGGCCTGTCTGGACTCCAGAGCCACAGGAAGAGGTGACAAGAGAGAAGAAAACTACCTTGGCTTCGTTGTCACTCTGCTGAGGGCAGCTGCATCACCTGGTCACTGCTCCCGGAGTGGGGGTGTCTGGGATGTGCTTTCCAACAACCTGAGAAAAATGGGGAAAGTATGGAAGGGTGGAGAGCAGGCAGGGTAAGTGTTGTGGTGTTGTGGGCCCCAGGATGAGGTGAGAGATGAGAATTGACTCCAAGTTCTCAGAAGGCTGATATATATATTATATTATATTATATTATATTATATTATATTATATTATATTATATTATATTATATTATATTATATTACATTACATTATATTACATTATATTATAGTATATTATATATTATATGGAAATGCTATACTAAAACTATACCAAAGAAAGGAGACATCAGAAGGTTTAACAAGAATTAATAATAAAAGCCCATGACTGACGCAGAGAGTCCGACACAGCTGGCTGTGATTGGCCATTAATTAAAAACAATTCACATGCTGAGTAAACAATTCTCCAAATCACATTCCAGAGGAGAAAAACATGCAGAAGCTGAAGCTTCCCAAATTCCCAGGAGAAAAAAATCCTGGCGAAGGGATTTTTCATAAAATCTCATGGTGACAGGTAAATCCTCCCTGTCAGAACACAGCTGCTCCTCCTTGCATTGAACAGCCCCAAACTGGAGCCTGCACACTCCATTTCCCTGCAGGGGCTGCTGCTTCACCTCCTCCCCAGGCCTGGCTGGTGCTCAGGAGAGGGAATATGTCGCAGACATCTTTTATGAAAAATCCTTTCCTTAGAAGTTTTCCTCCTGAGAAGCTGAGAGGCCTCAGGAACAAAATGTAAACATTGATTATCTGCTGCTGTGGGATGCAACAGGTGCATCTGTGATTGGCCCATGTTGGATGTTCCTAATTAATGGCCAATCACAGCCCAGCTGGCTCAGACAGAGAGCCGAGCCACAAACCTTTGTTATCATTCTTTATTATTCTATTCTTAGCTAGCCTTCTGATGAAATCCTTTCTTCTATTCTTTCAGTATAGTTTTAATATAATATATATCATAAAATAATAAATCAAGCCTTCTGAAACATGGAGTCAGATCCTCGTCTCTTCCCTCATCCAAGACCCCTGTGAACACGGTCACAGGAATGGAAGGGGCTGATTTATCCTTGGGTTTTGTATCCTGAGCCCAGGCAGGAGCTGAGCCCAGGTTTGCTGTTCAGCCCTGGGGAGCTCAGGTCTATCCCGCAGCAAAGGAGCAGGTTCTGTTTGGTGTCAGCAGCATTGGGAGCCTTGGGGAGATCACTCCTCCAATTCTGGGGTCAATTTTGGGCCCCTCATGACAAGAGGGACATGGAGAGGCTGGAGCGTGTCCAGGGCAGGGAATGGAGCTGGGAAGGGTCTGGAGCCCCAGGAGGGGCTGAGGGAGCTGGGAAGGGGCTCAGCCTGGAGCAAAGGAGGCTCAGGGGGCCCTTGTGGCTCTGCACAGCTCCTGCCAGGAGGGGACAGCCGGGGGGTCGGGCTGTGCTCCAGGAACAGGGACAGGAGCAGAGGGAACGGCCTCAGGCCGGGCCAGGGCAGGTTTGGGTTGGATCTCAGGGACATTTTCCTCATGGGAAGGGTGCTCAGGCTCCAGGGCAGTGCTGGAATCGCCATTCCTGGAGGGATTTTAGAGCCCTTAAAGGATGTGGGACATTGGCAGTGCTGGGGGGTGGTTGCACTCCATGATCTTCAAGGCCTTTTCCAACCCCAGAGATTCTGGGACTTTGTGCCACAAGCTCAGATCAACCTCTGGCCTAGGTTGACACCAGAACTAAGGAATAAAGTTGGCAACTATCTGCTAAACCCTTGCAAGAGTTTATGGAGAATTAGGTGGGAGCCCAACATTGTCAGGGTCGCAGGAGCCTCAGCAGGAGAGGAAGGACAGAGCAGAGACCTGGGGTGGGTCACTGGGGGTTCCCTGGGCACACTGGGGACTCCCCAGCCTTCAAAAACGGGGAAAATTTGCCATAAAAAATGAGGAGTTCTCCCAGGGAGGTGTGGCAGGAGAAGACAAGGAGCAAACCATCAACACCACTTTGAGATCCTGCTGGAGTGAAAGAGCCAGGGGGACTTCTGGATGCAGCCAAGGAGTCCCCAGGCCACCAGGGAATTGTTGTTATCCTACCACTGCAACAAGTCCATGAGCTCTCTTCAGTTTTTCCTTCAAATCGAAAGTTTAAAGCAAAAAATTTTACACTTCAAGAAAAAACATTGAGTGTAAAATGTCAGATTTTACTCTATTACCTCAACACAGAAATTTTAATGAAGTAAGTTTTTCCAAAATTATGTATTTTTATTGAAAAAAAGAAATCTTGGACATCATTATTAACAGATTTTTAAAGCTAAAATAGATTGGGAGAAATGAGATTTTGTCAGATTCCATATGTTTTCCAGATTCCACTTTCATAAGGGATAAAATAATTTCAGCTTCCTCAGCTCTGTTTCTCAGTGTTCACCTGGGACGTGCTTTAAACCATGTGGACAAGGAACCAAACCAAGGGGCGCATCAAAAGGAACCAAATCAGTAATTACAGAAGATTCCAAGCACTCAATGACATCTGTGCAAACCCAGGGCACAGGGAATATTTCCCTGTCTGCTCTGGGGTGCCCTGACCCCCAGGGGAGCACTGACTGTGACCCTCACTCATGGAGAAAGTTTCCCAGACTTCAAGATAGACTGGAATCCACAAAAGTGTGAAATGGATTATAGAGAGTAGTGTAGGTGTATCACCTGGTGAGAAATTTAGGTTTTGGGATTTTTAGTATGTTGTGGATGGAAGCAAGATGGAGGGCACAGGGTGTCATCCTGGGTTTCTTCTTCATGCTTCTTCTTCCTCCTTCTCCATGGGTTTGGGTGGCATTTTGTAATTGGGTGGAAAAATCTGCATTGTGGGCACTTTGGGATCAGTTACTGGGTTAAAAGGGAAATAATCTGCGTGTCAGTTTTTAATTGGGTATTTTAGTCTTAAAAGACCTTGTAACCAGAGATTGTTGGCCATTTTTGTGCCTTCTAATGAAAAGCTGCTGAACTCACAGTAGTGAGACTGTCTTACTGCTAAGAAATAATAAACACCTGAGTCTGAACATGAACTACTGTCACAAGTGCCTTCAATCCAGACCCAGGGAAACCTGCAACTGGTACCACCACAACATCCATGGGCTGCAGCTCCACATCTCCAGTTCCCATGGGAAGGTCAAGAGGCTGGTGTGGGATGAGGGAGCACTCCAGACACCCTGGAATGAGATGTTCCTCTCCTGGGAGCAGAGATGAGCTGTGGTTTCTCTGGGCTGAGCTCATTTTTCTGTGTCTGAGGAATTTCCTACAGTTTCCTCTGAGCCCAGCTGAATCCCAGAGCCTCATTTTGGAGGCAGGGACCGCCAGCCTGAGTCTTCCAAGACGCCTCCTGTGGAGTCTTTGCTTCTTTTTTACCAGGGTTGGGATTAAATGTGTGAGATGGTATTTCTTGTTGGCACTCAGATGTTTGTTAGTTCTTATCTCTGTCACAGCCTCACAGGCCCTGAGTTCTACAGCATTTCACTCTAACACACAACAAATGGGGATGTATCTTTCTTTCTACAAGGCCTTTTTAAGGATAAACTGTCCAATTAAGAAATGACACCTGTGGCGTTCACATTCTCTGAGCAGAGAGAGACATAATTCTCTCTCCCAGGATTTCTCCTGGGGAAGGCAGTGAGAAGCTCAGAGAAGAGGAGAAAACAATTCTTATTTCTATTTACTGCTCCTGTTGTTTGGCACATGTGGAATGTGTTATGGAGATTGTTTACCAGAAGTGATTTGTCAATTGGGTTCTGTTGAGGATTGTTTTGTTTCCTTGGCCAGTTGGGTCAAAGCTGTGTCCTGGCTGTCTCAGACAGTCACGAGTTTTTCTTTAGTATATTTTTAGTGTAGTATCTCTTTAGTATAATATAGTGTTAGAGTAATATAACCTAGCTTAATAAAGCATTGTTCAGCCTCCTGAATCATGGAGTCAGAGCACATTACTCCCCACCCTGCATCGATAGACACCTAAATTATTTTTACTTTTAACCCATTAACCACCCACCTGTGGCCCTCAATGGGGACTTTTTATCCAATTACACAAAACCACCCAAACCCATGGAGAAGAAGGTGAAAAAGAAGGAGAAGGAGGAGAAGGTGAAGAAGAAGGAGAAGGAAGAGAAGGACCAGCCTCCACCCCAAAACCTCCAAGGTTAGAACCCTGGTTACTGCTGAGAATTTTAGATTTCTGTGCTGCCAGGCACTGACCCCCAGAGAACACTGCATTGACCTGAGGCCGTGGAGAAGCTTCCAGAATGGAATGACAGAACTGGGATTGTGGGTGTGGAGTTTGGATAGAAGTGTGTGAAATCACCGGGTGGAAAACTTAGAGTTCAAGGGTTTAGAATATAGTAATATATATAAGGCAATAATGATAATAATTATATAATTATAATAATAGGCAATAATATATTCAAGGCAATAATTATAATTGTGATCTATAATAATAGGTAATAATAATATAATATAGTAATATATATAAGGCAATAACATGTATAAGGCAATAATAATAATAATATAATTACAATAATAGGAAATAATAATATAATATAGTAATAGATAAGGCAATAACATGTATAAGGCAATAATAATATAATTATAATAATAGGAAATAATAATATAATATAGTAATATATATGGCAATAATATGTATAAGGCAATAATAATTATATAATTACAATAATGGCAATAACAAGAATATAATGTAGTAATATATCAGGCAATAATATGTATAAGGCAATATTAATAATATAATTATAATAATAGGCAATAATTATAATAAAATATAGTAATATATATGGCAATAATATATATAAGGCAATAATAAGAATATAATTATAATAATAGGCAATAATTATAATAAAATATAGTAATATATATGGCAATAATATATATAAGGCAATAATAAGAATATAATTATAATAATAGGCAATAATAATTGTATAGTAACATGTATAAGGCAATAATATATATAAGGCATGACCCCTTCCTCCTCCTCCTCCTCCTCACAGCTCAGAGCTGCTCTCTCTGGACAGGACAGCCTGAGGCATAAACACCTCAGTGTTCACAGCACCCATAAATTGGCTTTCTGCAGGTAATGACTGTGACCTTTCTGAAATGTAAAGTTGGAGATTGAAATGTAAAATTGGATGCTGAAATGTAAAATTCGAGACTCAAATGTAAAACTGGAGACTGAAATGTAAAACTGGACACTGAAATGTAAAATTGGATGCTGAAATGTAGAACTGGAGACTGAAATGTAGAACTGGACACTGAAATGTAAAATTGGATGCTGAAATGTAAAATTCGAGACTCAAATGTAAAACTGGAGACTGAAATGTAAAACTGGACACTGAAATGTAAAATTGGATGCTGAAATGTAGAACTGGAGACTGAAATGTAGAACTGGACACTGAAATGTAAAATTGGATGCTGAAATGTAAAATTCGAGACTCAAATGTAAAACTGGAGACTGAAATGTAAAACTGGACACTGAAATGTAAAATTGGATGCTGAAATGTAGAACTGGAGACTGAAATGTAGAACTGGACACTGAAATGTAAAATTGGATGCTGAAATGTAAAATTCGAGACTCAAATGTAAAACTGGAGACTGAAATGTAAAACTGGACACTGAAATGTAAAATTGGATGCTGAAATGTAGAACTGGAGACTGAAATGTAGAACTGGACACTGAAATGTAAAATTGGATGCTGAAATGTAAAATTCGAGACTCAAATGTAAAACTGGAGACTGAAATGTAAAACTGGACACTGAAATGTAAAATTGGATGCTGAAATGTAGAACTGGAGACTGAAATGTAGAACTGGACACTGAAATGTAAAATTGGATGCTGAAATGTAAAATTCGAGACTCAAATGTAAAACTGGAGACTGAAATGTAAAACTGGACACTGAAATGTAAAATTGGATGCTGAAATGTAGAACTGGACACTGAAATGTAAAATTGGATGCTGAAATGTAGAACTGGACACTGAAATGTAAAATTGGATGCTGAAATGTAAAATTCGAGACTCAAATGTAAAACTGGAGACTGAAATGTAAAACTGGACACTGAAATGTAAAATTGGATGCTGAAATGTAAAATTCGAGACTCAAATGTAAAACTGGAGACTGAAATGTAAAACTGGACACTGAAATGTAAAATTGGATGCTGAAATGTAGAACTGGAGACTGAAATGTAGAACTGGACACTGAAATGTAAAACTGGACACTGAAATGGAAACTGGACACTGAAATGGAAACTTTCCTGCCCTGGGGCGTTGCATGACCCCCGGTCTCTCCTGAAATGGCCTCTGTGGGTGTGCAGCGCAAGCAGACACCGTGGTCAGTGTTGGGTTTGGGTTCCTTGGCTCACCCATGCCAGGCACAGCTCCTGCTGGCCCCGGGGGTTTGGGCTGGGCCAGGCTCAGTCCCAGCACAGCCAGGACATCCCCAGGGCTGAGCCCACTGACCCCGCAGAGGCTCCCAGCCCACGCCTGCAGGCACAGCCCAAGCACAAACCCTTCCCACGTCATTTCCAGACCAAACCAAATCAGTTCCATTCCCACATTCCAATGGCCAAACTCTCTCTGCCAAGTCCTGGGCAGCTCCCTCCTCCCTACCATTCATTATTTTCCTACTCTCGACCTCTGTGACGGTGTTCACAGGGGTTCTTGGATGAGGGAAGAGACGAGGATCTGACTCCATGTTTCACAAGGCTGATTTATTATTTTATGATATATATTGCAATAAAACTCTACTAAAAGAATAGAAGAAGGGATTTCATCAGAAGACTAGCTAAGAATAGAACAGGAAGGAATGATAACAAAGGTTTGTGGCTCAGAGTCTCTGTCTCAGCCAGCTGGGCTGTGATTGGCCATTAATTAGGAACATCCAACATGGCCCAATCACAGATGCACCTGTTGCATTCCACAGCAGCAGATAATCATTGTTTACATTTTGTTCTGAGGCCTCTCAGCTTCTCAGGAGGAAAAATCCTAAGGAAAGGATTTTCCATAAAAGATGTTTGTGACAAACCTCCTTGGGGTGACTCCAGAAGTGATGCCCTTGGTTCTGTGCCTTGTTTCACATGAAGAAATCAGCCAGGCTCTAAACCCAGGCTGGCTCCAGGCACCTGCAGGACAGGGACACATTTGGACACTTCAGCTCCTCTCAGGAGAGAACCTTCACCGGCCTTGGCACTTCTGCAGCAGGAGGTGTTGGTTTGAGGTGCTGGAACACATCCAGGGCAGGGAACGGAGCTGGGAAGGGTCTGGAGCCCCAGGAGGGGCTGAGGGAGCTGGGAAGGGGCTCAGCCTGGAGCAAAGGAGGCTCAGGGGGCCCTTGTGGCTCTGCACAGCTCCTGCCAGGAGGGGACAGCCGGGGAAGTCGGGCTGTGCTCCAGGGAACAGGGACAGGAGCAGAGACAATGGCATTAAGCTGCACCAGGAGTGGTTTAGGTTGGACATCAGGAGGGATTTCTCCACAGAAATGGTGATTGGGCATTGGAAGGAGCTGTCCAGGTGCGTGATGGAGTCCCCATCCCTGGAGGAGTTTAAGAAAAGCCTGGATGTGGCACTCAGTGCCATGGTCTGGGTGACAAGGTGGTGTCAGGTTGCAGGTTGGACTTGATGATTTCAAAGGTCTTTTCCAGCCCAGCTCATTCTGTGATTGTGTGATTCTGGGATTCTCTTCTCTGGGATTCTGTGACTCTGATCTCTGGTTCTGGGATTCTGGGATTGATTCTGTGATTCTTTTCTGGGATTCTGGGATTCTCTTCTCTGGGATTCCAGGATTCTGTTCTGGGATTCTGGGATTCTGAGATTGATTCTGTGATTCTGTTCTGGAATTCTGGGATTCTGTGATTCTGTTCTCTGGGATTCTGGAATTCTGGGATTGCTGGGGTGATTCTGTTCTGGGATTCTGGGATTTTGTTCTGGCATTCTGTGACTCTGTTCTCTGGTTCTGGGATTCTGTTCTCTGGGATTCCACCTCCAGCAGCCCTGGCCCAGCCGTGTGTCCCTTCAGGAGCACCAGGCCCAGTGTGCCCCACAGAGATGGAGCTTTGGGCTCCTCACGGTGGGGATCCCCCAGCTGCCATCCTCAGGGAGAAAAGCCTGGAATTCCTCCTGAGTGCCCATCCCAGCCCCAAGCACACACTGATGGTGCCACACACAGCCCAGGGCTGCAGCTGGGCTCCCCACGCTCACCTGGGCACAGACTGGAGGCAGCCCAGCTCCCAGTGCCGCCTCTGTTTGCTCTCCATCCCTTTCCAGCCCTGTTATCTCGAGCTGAGGCCCTCCCAGGCACTCCAGGGCCTCAGAAAAGCTGCAGATCTGACAGCCAGGTGAGCACAGAGCCCAGCAGAGCCCAGCCCAGCCCGCTGACCCGTGGGTCAGGCCAGGCAAAGTAGGGCACTGTGATACCAGCAGGAGCCCAGATCTGCTGATACTGAGCTATTTATTTAGTGATAAATAAACTAATGCACCTGACAGTCTGGAATGAGCTGCTAATGCTGTAAATTTCCATTTATCAGCCTGCAGAGAGTCCTGGGATGGTTTGGGTTGGAAGGGACCTTAAAGCTCAGCTCAGTTAAAGCTCAGCTCATCCCACCCCTGCCATGGCAGGGACACCTTCCACTGTCCCAGGGTGCTCCAAGCCTGTCCAGCCTGGCCTGGGACACTTCCAAGGATGCTTTGCTGGTGCATCTCAACCTCCCCAGGTCTGAGTCCTCCCTCTGCAGCAGATCTGTGGGCCAAGACCTTCCCTGCCTCTCCCACTCTCAGTCCCATGTGAGCAGAAGATGCTCAGATGGCTTTTTGGGTGACATTGATGCTGCAGCCCCCACGCTTTCTGTGATTGCTCAAACAGCTCTCACTGGGCTCTCTGACCTCCTCTCTCACAGTCCTGATGACAAAAAATGATGCAGAGCTTTGGGTTTCAGGAAGGAGGCCAATAAATCACTCACGTGCTGCTGGGAAGGAGCTATAAAATGGGGTTTGTCATTTTGCAATTGTATCAAAAGTCCCACGAGGTTTCATCACCGTGTGATGAGAGTTTCAGCTTTTCTGAATGGAGCACAAAAGAAAATATTTATTACGAAGCCTTAGAAGAAACAGTGGAGCAAAGATTAGAGGAAGGTGTTTATTGATAAATCAGGGCAGTATCAGGATCAGGTAAGCACTGAGGAATGTGAATTTACATAAAGCTCAGGGAGCTGCTGAGTCACCAGGGGAAGGATGGGTCAATAACTAGAGGCCTTTCTACCCAGGAACAGCTGTGTCTCATTTCCCCTGAAATTCATTCTGAACTAAATTAGATGGAGCAGGCCTAACAGGCAAACCTGATTGGTCTGGGCATCTTCTCAAAAATCTCCTGTCCTGCAGCCACAGTCGAGGCTCAGCCCTGCCCCTCTGCACACCAGGATGTCTCCACAGCTCTGGATTTTGGATATTCCAGGACAAGAATTCTCATGTCCTCTTATTCAGGACATTTCTCCCCACAGCTGAGTGGGGAGAAAATGCAGAGCAGGGTTTCTGAGAGCAGACGTTCAGTTCCACCAGGAGAAGGTGTAAAACAGCTCTCAGGTGAGGCTGAGCCAGGGATGCTGGCAGAACTCCTCAGCTATTCCATCCTGCTGGCCTGGGTGCCGTGAAAACGTGAATTTGACTTTTTCCAGAGCTTTTCCTGAGCAGCAGCCCCTCACACCTGAGCTGTGAGCACCCATGGGGTGGCTCTGGGTCTGTTACTTCAGCTTGGATTGGGCCTGGAGAGCTTCTGAACCAACACCACCCTCGGGAATTGAAATAAAATTACTTTTTGTCAAAGAGCAGCCCTGCACTGGCTGTGCTTCCTCCTGTGCCACCTCTTGCCAGGAACAGCCTGGCCAGGTCCCTGCTGCATTTCCAGCACATGGATCCTTCCTGGGCACACCTGGCACCTTCCCTGCAGGGTTTGGACAGGAAATTGGCCCCAGGAACAGCTTGTCCTGAGCCTATCCCAGGGCAATTCCCATTCCAAACTTCTCCCTGTTGTCCCTGACCCAGGAAGGTCTGAGGATTTTGGAGGCACAGCCTTCCCAATCCCTGTGGGCTCTCCTGCCATCTCCTGAGCATTTCAGCAGCTCAGAGAAGAGCTGAGCTATCACAGAGAGCTGAGCCTCCCCCACCCCAAACCCTTCGTGTCTAACCCTTTAATTACTACCAGCCCACCAGTGTGACGGCGTTCACAGGGGTTCTTGGATGAGGGAAGAGACGAGGATCTGACTCCAAGTTTCAGAAGGCTGATTTATTATTTTATGATATATATTACATTAAAACTATACTAAAAGAATAGAAGAAAGGATTTCATCAGAAGGCTGGCTAAGAGTAGAATAGGAAAGAATGATAACAAAGGCTTGTGGCTGGGACAGAGAGTCTGACCCGGCTGGACTGTGATTGGCCATTAATTAGAAACAACCACATGAGACCAATCACAGATGCACCTGTTGCATTCCACAGCAGCAGATAATCAATATTTCCATTTTGTTCCTGAGGCCTCTCAGCTTCTCAGGAGGAAAAATCCTAAGGAAAGGATTTTTCATGAAAAGATGTCTGGGACACACCAGTGGGAGTTTGGGGTTGGTGGTGCCAGTTGTGTGACCCTCAGTGACTGCAGGTAATGCCAGCCCTGCCAGGTGGGTGCTGCCAGGTGGGAATTGACACAGCAGGGATTGGCCCAGGCCTGCCAGGCCTGTCTGGTTTTGGGTCCCCCCAGGCTGGGACAAGAAGGGAGGAAGTCTCCACTGCGCTCCCCCTGCCTGGCAGCAGAGTCCACCAAGCCTGGACTCGAACACCACCACACACCCTGGCCATCCCTGCAGCGCTGCCCAAATTTCTCCCCCATCCTTCATCTCCCCCATCCCTCACTCTCACACAATCATGCAATGTGCTGAGCTGGAAGGGACCCACAGGGATGATCAATGCCAAAGCCAAACCCTGCCCAGAGCCCCCAGCAAGCCCAGCCTGGGCATCCCTGGAGCTCTGGCAGCCTCGGGGCCGTGCCCATTCCCTGGGCAGCCTGGGCAGTGCCAGCACCCTCTGGGGGAAGAACCTTGCCCTGAGCTCCAGCCTGAGCTGCCCTGGCCCAGCTCCAGCCGTGCCCTGGCTGCTGTTCCTGGCCCAGAGCTGCCTCTCCTCTTCCCCTCCTGAGGAATTGGTAACTGTGAGGAGTCTCCCCTCAGTCTCCTCCACGTGGCCTCACTTGCTCCTCATGCAGCTTCCCCTCAAGGCCCATCAACACCTTCACTGCCTCCCTTTGGATGCTCTCTAATAATTTCCTGTCTTCCTTACATTGTGGTGCCCAAATTGCTCACAATATTCAACCTGAGGCTGCCCAGCCCAGAGCAGAGCAGTTTCTTCCACTCCCACTGCCCAAACCCTTCCCCTTTCTGCAGCCCTGCCTTGTCCAGCTCTTCCTCTTCTGTTTATTTCTAATTTCCGGGCACTCTGATAAAACCAACCCAAATGTTCTTCTCTTGACAGCAACGCTGACGCTTCCCAAATCATGTCTCCAGTGTGCCACCACTTCAACTTTCAATCACATTTCTGTCTTCCCACCCTTAAATTCCAAATTAGGGACCACCAAGTCCCTTCAGGGAGGTTGTGAGAAAACTGGGAAGCTTTGAGCCCAGAAAAAAAGTTTGAAAGGAATTTCTGATTGACAACTTCCCCATTGTACATGATATGCACAAGGCTGAAGTTCAGATAACGAGAATGGTTTTGCTTTCATCCTTGAATTGCACAATCATGAAATCTTGCAGCTCTTGCCATCCCTTGAGCTGTTTCTGATGAAGCTGCAGTAAAATCTGTCAGTCCAAGCCAGAGGTGCAGAGAAATAAAGAGAATTCATCTGAGGCTCCTCACACGCAGCAAAGATCTGTAAATCCTGAACTGCTGCTCACAGCCCTGCCCAGCTGAGCTGATCCTTCTTCCCTCCTCCTCCTCCTCCTCCCCAGGCAGATCAGAGCCCTGCAGGGCTGGATGGGAATTCTGCATTTTCCAGGGCACAATTTCCAGGCTGTCCAAGGGAATTGGAGGCTGCAAACTCCAGCCATGGGAGGAGATGTGTGTGTGTTCCTGCAGAGCACAGCTCTGCCACTGACACTGGGGCTGTGCTCACACCTTTCCTTGTCACCACAAACAGATTTTCTAACACAGCATCCCAGGCTCAGTGCTCGTAGCAAATATTTCTGTTTGTCTTTTTACAGAATAGAGAATCCCAGAGTGGTTTGGGTTGGAAGGGACCTTCAGGATTGTCCCATCCCACCTCTGCCATGGCAGGGACACCTCCCATTGTCCCAGGTGGCTCCAAACCCCAATGCCCAGCCTTGGGCACTGCCAGGGATCCAGGGACAGCCACAGCTGCTCTGGGAATCTGTGCCAGGGCCTCACCACCCTCACAGGGTAGAATTCCTCCTTGTTATCCAATCCAAATCTCTCTTGTCCAATGGAAGTCTATCTCATCCAATCCAGTTCAAATCTATCTCATGCAATCCAAATCTATCTTATCCAATCCAATTCAAATCTCTCTTATCCAGTCCAATCCAATCAAAATCTATTTTATCCAATCCAATCCAAATCTCTCTTATCCAATCTAAATCTATATTATCCAATCCAAATCTATTTTATCCAATCCAACCCAAATCTATCCCATGCAATCCGAATCTATTTTATCCAATCCAAATCTATCCTATCCAATCCAAATCTATCTTATCCAGTCCAATCTATCTAAATTTTCTCCCACAACAGGGCAGCTCCCGAGCTGGGCACACAGAGCTGATACTGCTCAGGAAAAGGCAGGAGGGTCCTGTCCCCATCACTGAGCTGTGTCACCCCCATTGGGAGGGTCCTGTCCCCATCACTGAGCTGTGTCACCCCCTGTCCCCACAACATTCTGCTCAGGAATTACCTCCTCCTCCTTGTCCATCTTGCTGGGTGTCATCTGAAGCCATCCCAGGTTTCTGTATTTTTTATTGATATAATTTTATTATTATTTTTATTCATATTACCCAGCAGGCCACATTTTGAGGCATGAACCAGGACAGCTGATACTGCTCAGGAAAAGGCAGGAGGGTCCTGTCCCCATCACTGAGCTGTGTCACCCCCATTGGGAGGGTCCTGTCCCCATCACTGAGCTGTGTCACCCCCTGTCCCCACAACATTCTGCTCAGGAATTCCATCTCCCCCTCCTTGTCCATCTTGCTGGGTGTCATCTGAAGCCATTCCAGGTTTCTGTATTTTTATTGATATAATTTTATTATTATTTTTATTCATATTAACCATCAGGCCACCATATTAACCATTTTGAGGCATGAACCAGGATATGGGAAATTCCCTTTAAATATCCTTCAAGGCTGGGGGAGTTCCTGCCCGAGTGCAGTTCCAGCTGCAGCTGCTCTGCAGGGTGACAGAGCTGCCCCAGCTCCTGGGGACTGTCACAAATCTTGGAGACTGTCACAAATCTTGGGGACTGTCCCACCCCAAGGGTCCCCAGCTGCTGCCAGAACAAACACCTCACAAAACCCCAAAGGTGAGAGAGGGGGCAGCGCCCATACAGCATCCCAGGGAGCTGCACAGCTCCTGGGTTTGCAGAGCCAGCCAGGGAGAAATGGATTGCAGAGCACCCCTGCGCTGCTGGGGCTGTGGTTCTGGGTAAATCCTGGGCAGAGGAAGGAAGGGAAACACGTGGAGCTCCAGCTGCTTCGCAAACCCAGCTGCTTTTTGGAGTTGCAAAACTGTGGGAAAGTGTAAATCCTAGGGGAAGAGGAGGGCAGGGTGCAGAGGAGCCAAAGGTGACAATACACCTGTTCATTACATAATTCCTGGGTGATAAAATGCATTTATCTCCCTCTTTTCTCTTTTCTGCACTTTGTCCAGCAAACTTTCTCCGGGACAGACTTCCAAAGTCCCAGGGCAGCTTCACTCAGTGAATGGTTTTTATCAAAATAATGGTTCTCTCCTTCCTCAAGGCATTGTTGTTTGGGGTGAACAACATTTGTCAGATAAACTGTGACCTTCCAGAGGCAAGAGCAGCAGCCTGAAGAGGGAGATCTGGCACTTCCCTGGCCAGGACTCTGCATTTCCCAATCCTTTCCCCTGGGATTTATATGGACCTGCACCTGTCGAGCCTCAGCAATTCCCATTTCATCAGGGAATGCCCCTGCTTCACCTGCCCCCAAAACTCCATCTCCCAGACAGCTTGGATCATAATCTCAGCTCAAAACTACCCTGCAATTATGAAAATCAAATTACTTGAAATTCCAAAGGTGGCAGAAGAAGGGAACAGCTTGACTGTCCACAAGAAGAAGAATATCTCTGATTTGTGGGGCCTGTCCCAATTAGAGAGGAATTTTTCCACCCCAAATTAATTTGAAATTGCTCAGTTCTGGGCTGGTCAGTCATGGGCACAGCCTGGGCATAGCCTGGGGCCCACACAAACTCTTCACCCAGCTGGGGGCAGCAGGGGATGGCAGAGGAGCTGTGGGAGCCATTCCCATTTCATCAGGAAATGCCCCACAAAGCACCCCTGCTTCACCTGCCCCCAAAACTCCCATCTCCCAGACAGCTTGGATCAAAATCTCAGCTCAGAATTACCCTGCAATGATGAAAATCAAATTACTTGAAGTCCCAAAGGTGGCAGAAGAAGGGAACAGCTTGACTGTCCACAAGAAGAAGAATAACCTCTCTTATTTGTGTGACCTGTCCCAATTAGAGAGGATATTTTCCACTCCAAATTAATTTGAAATTGCTCAGTTCTGGGCTGGGCAGTCATGGGCACAGCCTGGGGCACACCCAACTTCTTCACCCAGCTGGGCGCAGCAGGGTATGGCAAAGAGGAGCTGTGGGAGCATCCAGGGGCTCGGACAAATTTGGGTTTTCTGTGTGAGCCCAGCTTTGGGACAGTCACTGCAGGGCACAGGGGCCTGAGCAGCTGGGAGAGACCCCAGGGAGGAACCCTGGAGAGGCTCCCGGGCACTGGATCCTCTGCCATGCTGGGGAAAGGCTCAGAGGGCTGGGGGTCATTTTGGGCACCTCATGACAAGAAAGGGGCTGGAGACAGGGAAGGGGACAGAGCTGGGAAGGGTCTGGAGCCCCAGGAGGGGCTGAGGGAGCTGGGAAGGGGCTCAGCCTGGAGCAAAGGAGGCTCAGGGGGCCCTTGTGGCTCTGCACAGCTCCTGCCAGGAGGGGACAGCCGGGGGGATTGGGTCTCCTTCTCCTTCTCCTCCTTCCTCCTTCCTCCTTCTCATCCTTCTCCACTTCCTCCTCCTGCAGCAGCCGAGTTGCAAATGGCAGAGAGGATTTTTGGAAATCAGTTCCCCAGAGCAGGTTTGGTAAAAGCAAATGTCCTGTTTGGGCTCTCATAAATAGAAGAGGAGCTGCAAGGAGCTGCAGGATCCTTTGTAAAGGCCAGGACACCGCAGGAGAGCTCTGGAGCACTTGGAGATCATCCCAATGTCTGGGAGGTGTGAACTGAGTGAAAAAAAAATCTATTATTTGGGCTGGTAATAAAGGTAAAGCAAAGGGAAAATTTCCATGGGTGAAAAAGTGGTGTATGGGAATATTTTCCCTGGAGGGTGGTGAAAACTTCTTCATTGGGAGTGTTTAAGAAGGGCAGAGACACAAATAAAGCTGGTCTGTCTTGGGCAGGGAGTGCCAGCTCCATTTCTTCAGGAATCCATGGGTCTGTGGCTTCTTTTCCTGAGAAAGGATCTTCTCCCCGTAAGGAGGTGAAGGAAGGAGGCAGCACAGGCAGAGCATCCATTTCCCACAGGAATCTTCTTCCAGGGAGCCAAGAGACGAGAAGGGAGAATGAGAAATTTTCCCCAAAATCAAGACATGGTTGGGAAATAAAGATTTCACCCCAAGTCAGCATCACAGTGTGAGAGAGAGGAGGAAACTGAGAGCAGCCCATGTGGAGGGGAAAAAAGGCTGAGTTTAGATCAACTGTGAATATCCTGAGTCTCTTCTTATTTCCTGCCTCTGTTTATAAACATTCTGTGAGGAGTAGTGGCTGCTTATAAAAGAAGTGTTAAAATGAGCAAAGCAAGCTGCTGCAGAGGACTGGGCTGCCAGCTCAGGTGAGGCTGACAAAAGCACTGCCCAGAAATTCCTGCAGCTCCTCAGGACCCTCAGAGCCATTTCAGAAACAGCAGAAAAGCCAAAAAGAAAAAAAAATAAAAGAAAATTCAAAGAAAAAGAATTCCTAAAGCCAAAAAGCTCTTTGTGACAAAGGGGGGCTTTTGCCACCTGGTTTATTCCTGCAGAGGGAAGTGGTTGTATCATCTTCAACCCCTCTCGTGGCGCGTGCCCTGCGGCAGCTCAGCGAGGCAATTAATTTCGGGAGGAATTACCCAACCCTTAATTTTTCTGAGCAATTATCAGCTCAGGTACCAGCCAGGAGCCCAAGAGCTCCCTGCTCTGACAATGGCTGCCTGCAAGTAGCTGCAGAATCCTGCGCTTGGCCAGGGAGCCTCCTGTGGGATCTGTCTCCAGGTGCCCCCATGGGCGGAGCGGGCCCAGGGAGCGACTGCAGCCTCTCCCAGGATGATCCAGGGCTGCTCTCCTGCCTCTGAGCACAGCTGGTCCAAAAGGCCTTGGCTTTGAAGGAGTTCAGCCTTCCTCTTCCTCCTTCTCCTCCTCTTCTCCTTCTCTTTCTTCTCCTTCTCCTTCTCCTTCTCCTTCTCCTTCTCCTTCTCCTTCTCCTTCTCCTTCTCCTTCTCCTTCTCCTTCTCCTTCTCCTTCTCCTTCTCCTTCTCCTTCTCCTTCTCCTTCTCCTTCTCCTTCTCCTTCTCCTTCTCCTTCTCCTTCTCCTTCTCCTTCTCCTTCTCCTTCTCCTTCTCCTTCTCCTTCTCCTTCTCCTTCTCCTTCTCTCCTTCTCCTCATCCTCATCCTCCTTCTCATCCTTCTCCATCTCCTCCTCCCGCAGCAGCAGAGTTACAAATGGCAGAGAGGATTTTTGGAAGCCAGTTCTCCTCCTGATGATCCATCCTCTGGATGCACAGGACAACATGGGGCTGACTGCCAGGACAGCCATGCAAGTGGAAAATTAGCTGCAATTTTCACTTCTTGCAGCTCCTCTCTGAGCAGGCAGGAGTGGCAGTCCCTGCAGGTGCTGCAGTCCTTGCAGGTGTTGCAGTCCCTGCAGGAGTGGCAGGTTCTGCAGGTGCTGCAG
>NW_005054428.1:1917535-1923260 GCF_000277835.1 Geospiza fortis | reverse complement strand
TCCCTGCAGGTTTTGCAGTCCATGCCGGAGTGGCACTCACTGCAGGAGTGGCACTCACTGCAGGAGTGGCACTCACTGCAGGTGTTGCAGTCCCTGCAGTGTTGCAGTGCCTGCAGTGTTGCAGTCCCTGCAGGAGTGGCAGTCCCTGCACTGTTGCAGTCCCTGCAGTGTTGCAGATGTTGGTGATGGGCAGAGAGAACAGGAGCAGGATCCTGGTGCAATTCCCTGGGGGATCCAGCACAGCCCGTGTGTGCACTGAGCACCTGGGCTGGGGCTGCAGCTGCTCTGTGCCTGTTCCTGGGGCTGGCTGGGCCTGGCCCAGCGCTGCTTTTGGACAAAACCTGGCTCCTGATCCATGTTCAGCTCTGCATGGCCTGGCTGTGGACGCCAGAACTCCCTTCGTGCCATCAGCCCAAATATTCCTGGGGCCCTGAGCCCACGCTTTTAGAACACTGGATAGTTTTACACGTGGGTGCCAAGCATGCCCAGGTGTTTTTGGGAGTCTGAGATCAGGTTCAGCCCCTCCTGGAGATCCTCAGGGCTGTCACCAGCTGGCGCTTTGGTGCTGACTGCAGCAAAAAGCACCACAGGCCGGGTCTGCTTTGCTTGGCTCTCACCTGGGGATGATGCAGGAGCTTGAACCAAAGCCCACTGAAGAAGAGGTTGGCATTCCTTGAATTCCCAGGCATTCCAGGGTCCTCCAGGAGCTCCACACACCCTGTGCTGTCTGCCTGGGAGATAAAACCCCTCTGAATCTCCCCGTGCTGCAGGATGGAGCTTCACTCCTGCTCTGTGCTGGAGCATCCCTCAAAGATGCGGCTCCAGATCTGCCCAAACATCGGGGTGGCTTTGCCATAATGGCCTTGGAGGTGGCTGTGTTTGACCAAGGTCACACCTGGGGACAGGCTGAGGTTCCGGGGACACCAGGAGATGAGCAGAGGTCACACAGAGGGACGTGGTGAGCTGGGTTTATTGTGGGGCAGCATCCTCAGTGTCCTCGCTCCCTGTGCCCGGTGTCCCACACTCAGAGTGACCCCTCTGAGTCCAGGAGCAGCTCCAGGGGAATCTGGATCTCCCTTCCAGGTGGATAAAACAAGGAAGCTTGTTTCTAAGCCCATGAATTTACACAGGAATAACAGTTGTACTGAGGGCTCCACCAAAAACAAGAGTGACACCTGAGATCCCACCAAAACCCAGCACAAATCCCCCCAGATCCCAGCTATTTGGGAAGCCCATCCTTTTCATCTGAGCACAGAGAGCTCAGAGCCCCTCCAGGGCCTGAAGGGGCTCCAGGAGAGCTGCAGAGGGACTGGGGACAAGGATGGAGGGACAGGAGCCAGGGAATGGCTGCCAGTGCCAGAGGGCAGGGCTGGATGGGATCTTGGCAACTGGGAATTGTTCCCTGGCAGGGTGGGCAGGGGCTGGGCTGGAATTGCCAGAGCAGCTGTGGCTGCCCCTGGAGCCCTGGCAGTGCCCAAGGCCAGGCTGGGCACTGGGGCTGGCAGCACCTGGCACAGTGGGAGCTGGCCCTGGGCTGCAATGAGCTGCCATTGAAGATCCCTTCCCACCCAAAGCACTCTGGCATTCCCATTCCTGAATCCAGGATGGAAACCAGCACCAAAGCCCATTGCAGCAAATGGAGAAAGGAAAGGAAAGAATGATTTCCTGGCTGGTTCCAGGTGCCCCCAGTGCCATTTGCCACAGGGGGGTTGTAGCCTGGCAACCTGGCACAGTGGGAGCTGTCCCTAGAGGTGGCACTGGATGGATGGGATGGGATTTCAGGTCCCTTCCAACCCAACCCATTCTGGGATCCTGTGCACTCAGCTCTGGACATGAGACCTGCCTTGCCGCCCACCCAGAGGGAAGGAGGATGTGGGTGGAGACGCCCATGGGCACTCCAGGAGCTCTGGAGGCCCCACAGCCATCACTGCAAGGGTGCTCGGGGCTGGCAGGGGCTGCCCAGGGGGGTTTGGAGTGCCCATCCCTGCAGGAGGGGCTGGAGGTGGCACTGAGTGGGGACAAGGTGGGGATGGGTCACAGCTGGGACTCCACGGGCTGGGAGGGCTTTTCCACCTCAGGGTTTCTGGAATTCTGCGATTTTGGGATCACTGCTCTGCACTGGCAGTGTCTGAAGGCTGATTTTCCCACTTTCCATAGCTGGGAATGCCAGAGCAGGGAGCACCTGAGGCTGATTTTATGGGATTGGACTGGAGCAGGCCTGAAGGACTCCACAACTGTCCTTTGGTGATCTGCTGCAGCCTCCAGAGCCTTGCAATACTCCTGAAGGTGTTTATTCCAGAGTGTGAGGGGAATTCCTGTCTCAACATCCATTGGTGAGACGCAGCTCTGACTCTTCGGTGTCCCCAGAATCACTGGCAGTGGTTCTGTCCCCATTTTTCCTTCACAAAGCAGGAAAACTGCTTCTCTGCTCAACCTCAGCACCGATGTCCTCGTGTCCCTGCAGTGCTGAATTATGGCAGTGGCAGGAATGTGAAATTATTCCAGGCCAAAGCTTTGCCCACAGGCAAAGTGGGGCCAAACAAAGCCATCGCCAGTTTATGGCATGATTTGGAATAATTTCTTGAGCACCAAAGCAAAATATGACTCTTCAGTAGATTTTTTTTTTTTTTTTTAGAAAGGGAAAAATAATTGGACTCGAGGTATGGCAACGCTTCTGGGAACGTTGTTTTTCCCACTTTTGCCAGGTTAAAAGTCTGTGTGGAAAGGTTTGAAAATTAAATTTCCATCCTGAAAAAGCAAAGCAGACAGGGCTGGGGAAGGAGGTGATGGGGAAAGAGGATTATTTGCCCTATTTCTGCAGCAGCACTGCCAAATTCCTGGGCTGTTATGTAATTAGCACATTCTCCCTGCTCCAATCATGACAGCACGTGCCTTCCTGCCATTCCCCAGGCACTGGTGCAGCCTTTTATCCATTCAGAGCACGTTTAAAATCTGAAACTTAAAAAAGTTTTGTTGAGAAATAGGGCGGGAGGGCAGAAGGGGGAAGCAAGTTTGTGATTTCTGTTGTTGTTGCAGTTTCCAGGTGAGATTTCTCCCTCTCCCTTCTGCCTTCCTGGATGCTCCTGCTCCATTGCAACCCAGACCTGTGGTTTGTGGGTTTGTGCTGTGCCAGTGTCCAGGAGGATCCGTGGTTTTTCGGGGTGTTTTTGGACACAAAAAGTGCTGCCAAGACACCACCCCTGCCTCAGGATCTCGCAGATATTTTTAACAGATATTACACTTTATTTCTTGCCTGAGTCACCCACCCAGAAGAAGAGATATGCAAACAACTTCCTGCCAGCCCTTCCCATTTTTCCTGGTAGCAGCAGGTCCCTGGTGCAGCGAGATTCCCAGGTGACAATTCCTGAGGATAACAGAGATAAACATCACCCAGGAATATCAACCAGCCCATCCCAATTCCTCAGGTTCAGACCTCTCAGGGCAGATATTGAAATCCCCTTTTCCAAGGTTATTTGCACGCTGTTTAATGAGCTCTTATCTTGAGAACTGTAATGAAGTTTCAGGAATTAATCCAGTGAGATTACTTCAGGGAGGGGCAGTTCTGGAGCTTTTTAGTGCCTGGGGGACAGAACATCCAGGGCCAAACCCAGAGACACAACTGGAGGACACCACAAATCAGAGCCTGAGTGCATTTGGTCAATATTTTTCATGAGTCACCAGAGGGAAAAAATCAGTTTCCCCAAATAGCAATTAAAAAAAAAAAATCAAAAATCTATACCTATCTCCCAATTCTACTTCCTAAAACTGAGTTTTCACAGAAAATTTGGGATTTTTAAGGGAGGCAGGTGGGGGTTGGGCTCTGTTTCCAGGGAACAAGGGACAGGGCAAGAGGAAATGGCCCCAAGTTTTGTCAGAGGAGGTTTAGGTTGGATTTTAGGGGAAATTTCTTCATTTGGAGAGTGGTTCAGCTCTGGCACAGCTGGCCAGGGCAGTGATGGGGTCACCATCCCTGGAAGTGTTCAAAAATCAGGTGGATATGGCACTTTGTGATAAGGTTCAGTGGCAGAGTGGGGTTCAGTCAAAGACTGAATGACCTTGGAGGTCTTTTCCAGCCCTGGTGATTCTGGGATTCTGTAATTGAAACATCTCTCGGTACAGAAAAATACAGCTGAAAAATGGGAATCCCCCCACAGCGTGATCACTGAAATTGGACAAATCCGGGTGGTTATTCCTCATTTAATGCCATGAAAAGTGCTGAGCCTTTGTCCTCCAAATCATCAAAAGTTCCTGGTTACAGAGCTGTTCCCATATACAGATTAGATGGGAAGGATGATCGGTAGGTAGAACGTGTTTCCCATCAAGGCTGAGTGGAAATTGAGGTATTTCCATGGAGAACCTCCACAGCCTCTCTCCAAGGCTTCTAACACAGATTTTTCAGCTTTTTCTTTTTCCCAGGTCCATCTATCCCAAGACCTGGTGTCGCATTCACATTTTCTGAAAAATTTCTTTGCCCAAGAGTTTTCTCGTGGGAAGCTGAGAAGCCTCAGAGAAAGGGAAAACAATTCTTACCTCATTTGCTTCTCCTGTGTTGTGCTCATGTGGAATGTGTTTGGAGATTGTTTACCCACAGGTGAGTGTTCCATTGGATTCTGCTGGGAGTTGTTTTCACTCTTTGGCCAATCAGGGCCAAGCTGTGTCGGGACTCTGGAAAGAGTCAGGAGTTTTCATTATTATCTTTTAGCCTTCTGTAAGTATCCTTTCTGTATTCTTTAGTACAGTTTAGTATAGTATTCTTTAATATAATATAGTATGATAAAATAATAAATTAGCCTTCTGAGAACATGGAGTCAGATTCATCATTCCTTCCTTTGCCTGGGTACCCAGCCAATACAATAACCTGGCTCTGGCTCATTTTGATGCTCCTGGTGCTGGGAGCAGAGTCACCAAACCCGCACATTGTACACGTGGGGTCAAATTCCCCACATCAGTTCAGAATTAGGACTCCCACCATTCATTTTCCCAACTCAGGGGACATCTTAAGAGTCTCCCGAATTTCCCCAGAAGCTGCATAAGTACCAACTATTGCTCTGCAAAGCTCATCTGAATTTGGAGACAGCAGCTCTTTAAACCCATAAAAACACCAGGGGTGGATGCACCAGAGCATCCCATCTTCATGGGATGAGGGAAAGGCAGTGCAACAGGCAGGGAAAAGCCCTGGGCTTTCCAAGCAGGTAAGGGCAGAGTTTCCAGTCCCATGGAAGGAAATGATCTTTAAGGGCCCTTCCAACCCAAACCATTCCAATATTCTCTGATTCTGTGATTTGTTCCAAGCTGAACTTCCATTTCAGAGGTTGGTCTAAGGACTCCTCATCCAACTCCTGACAGGGCGATGTTGGTGGTCATACTCTTAAAAACAAACATTCCTCCTTCTTTAGGGAGCCTGGTTTCTCAATTGTACTTCACTGTAAAGCACCTCCCATGGTCAGACCTCAAACGAACGAGACCTTAACAAATTATGCGTAGTAAACCTTAATGAGAGCCCACCAGAGCAGGCTGTGCACACAAGAACTTTCTTTAGGCGGTGTTTTCACAGAGTTCACAGAATTCACAGAATCACTGGGTTGGAAGAGACCTTCAAGATCATCGAGTCCAACCCAGCCCCAACATTCAACTAAACCCAGTGCCACATCCAGGATTTGTTAAACACCCCCAGGGATGGGGACTCCACCACTTCCCCGGGCAGAACATTCCAGAACTTTATCAC
>NW_005054428.1:1907537-1917525 GCF_000277835.1 Geospiza fortis | reverse complement strand
ACTTTTTCCCTGGAAGTGAGACAGAAACCTTTCCCCCTCATTCCGGAGGTTTTCTGCTCCGAGCAGTGGGGGCAGCCTGAGGGGCAGATCCCTGCACTCCTCCATTCCCGCGTTCCCCAAGTGATTCTTGAAAGCCCCACATTTATCAGAGATCAGCAGGGGCTGGAAATCCAGACTCCTTTGTTTAGTCTTGGGGAATGTGCAGCAGGAAAACATCGCCATCCTGTTTTCCAGGCGCTAGCACGCAAATAAGGACGGAGGAAAAACACGGCAGCGTCTCGGACAGGCGGTGATTAATGCTCATTGTGTCCCCTGCTGAGCAGGTGCCAGGGCTGCTGCTGGCCAGGCTGTGGCCCCCTCACTGCCCAGCCCAGGGGCACCTGCTGGGCTGGTCCTGTGAGTGGGGACAAAGAGGATGCTCCAAAATCCGCGGTGGAAGCGCTCATGGAGATAAAGGTGTAAAAGGTGCTGGAACGGGGTGAGAGGGAGAGGGACAGAGCCAGGGAGCAGCTCCTTGTGCTCCTCCCTGTGTGGCCTGACTCACCTGCCCCTGGCTTGTTGCTGTCCCCTTGTCACCCCTGCCTAGCTCAGCCTGGGAATGGCCAGCTTGCTTTGCTTCCCTCCTCTGGGACTGTCCCGGTGTGGGAATATCCCCGAGGCAGCAGGGCTGAGGCTGCAGGGCTGAGAAGCTGCACGAAGCTGTGGTGGTGAGGCAGTGACAGCCCACAGACAGCATCCCCGGGCTGTGACCCAGCTCAGAGCCCCCAGGAGCTGTCCCTGCCCAATGCCAGCTGGGTCGCAGTGGCAGGGAAGGGACTGACAGTGGGCTAAAAGCCTCCTCCTAAGGCAGGGCAAAGCCTTGAGAACTCTGCAGGTGCCCTCAGTGCTGGTTCTGTGCATTTTCCCCAGCACAGCCGGTGCATCCTTTGCAGCAAACCCCACACCTGTGCAGCCTGAGTGCTGGAAGGGGTGAGCAGGGACACGGGGACAAGGCTGAAGTGTCCCTGCCCTTGGGATCACAGTCATGGGCCTCTACTGAGCACAGACATCTGGCCACAAACTTGCCATGATGTGCTCCATCTTCCAGAGGAGCAAACCAGTGAGGATTAGTTCTGCCGTCACCCTGCACCTCTTTGGTCTCTGCCCCAGCTCATCTCTGCTCATTTTTGACTTCAAGGACTTTGGGGAGTGATGGCATTTGAGCCATGACTGTGCAGTGAGGCCCCAGCCTTGTGCAGGGGTCTCTGGGTCCTACCACAGTATCAGTGATAAAGAGCCTCATTAATAATGATCATAATGAGGGTGTGAATGGCTTTGCTAATGCAAAACCAGTTCTGGGTTCTCTGCATTAACCAGGAGCTGTGCCTGCCATAGCTAGGTGGGTGCAGGCACCAGAGGGACCAGGGCTGGTGTTTCTGTGCTGATACAGATCTCTGTGCTCTGAGCCTCCTGAGAGCTCTGAGATTTAAACAGTGAAGAAATCACAATATAAATGTGTTCACATCCCACAGAGGTCAAAGCCTCAGGTGTGGGCTCTAAATTGACCTTCCCTGTGCCACCTGCACAGCCCTGGTGGAAATGGGACACCCCAAATCTTCCCAAAATGTCCCCTCCTTCCTGCAGTCCAGGTTGTTCTGTGAGGTGGGAAGAGGTGGCCTGGAAGCAGGGGGACAGTCCTGCTGTTCTTGCTGGACAGGGCAAGTGATGCTAAATCTGGCACGAATCAGGGTGGGATTCTTGGGGTTGCCCTGTGCAGGGCCAAGAGCTGGACTCGGATGATCTTTGTGGGTCCCTTCATGGAGCTCTGAAGATTCTACTCCATTCCATTCCATTCCATTCCATTCCATTCCATTCCATTCCATTCCATTCCATTCTATTCTGTTCCATCCCATCCCATCCCATCCCATCCCATCCCATCCCATCCCACTGTACCCCATTGTATCCCATCGTATCCCATTGTATCCCATACCACCCATCCACTCCTAATCCCATCCCATTCCATCCATTCTATGCATCCCACATATCCCACTGTATCCCATTGTATCCCACTGTATCTCATTGTATTCCATTGTATCCCACTGTATCCCACCCATTCCCAATCCCATTCCATCCATTCTATGCAACCCACATATCTTATCCCATCCTATCCCATCCCATCCCATCCCATCCCATCCCATCCTCTTCCACAATCTCCCTAGACCAAAGTCTTTCAGGAAAAGCTCCAGGCTGGAGGTGAGCTGTGTGTTGTGTGCACGGGGGTGATCCAAAGGGTCACAGGGTCAGGGACAGAGCGCTGTGCCTCAGGCTCCCTGTGGGACAGCCAGGACCTGTGGCCTCAGCGTGGGAATCACCAAGGGCCATTCCGAGGCTGCACTCCTTGGGAAGGTCAGATGACATAATTACACTGGACTCTCCTGACCTTGCAATCTCCAAACCCTCATAATTTGTAATCAGGATACAAATTATTTGCCTTGTGAGCTGAGGAAGGAAGTCTTCTGCATCACCTATCTGCTCCCAAACATCCGCTATTGCACAACTGCTCCGGGCAAGGGCAGGGCTTTCACTGCAGCCTCCAGCTCAGCAGCAGCCTCCAGAGCTCTGGCCAGCCTGGCTGCTCCAATCCATCCTGTCCCAATCCATCCTGGCTGCCCCAGTCCAGCCCATCCTGCCCCATTCCAGCCTGGCTTCTCCAATCCATCCTGCTTCAAACCATCCTGCCCCAATCCAGCCTGACTTCTCCAATCCATCCTGCTCCAATCCATCCTGCCCCAATCCAGCCTGACTTCTCCAATCCATCCTGCTCCAATCCATCCTGCCCCAATCCATCCTGCCTGCCCCAATCCAAGGTGCCCCAATCATCCTGCCCGCCCCAATCCATCCTGGCTGCCTCAATCCATCCTGCCCCAATCCAGCCTGACTTCTCCAATCCATCGTGCTCCAATCCATCCTGCCCCAATCCATCTTGGCTGTCCCAGTCCAGCCTGGTTGCCTCAATCCATGCATCCTGCCCCAATCCATCCTCTCCCAATCAAGCCTGGCTGCCCCAATTCATCCTGGTTGCCCCAGTCCAGCCCATCCTGCCCCAGTCCATCCTGGCTTCTCCAATCAATCCTGCCCCAATCCATCCTGTCCCAGTCCATCCTGCCTTCTCCAATCCCTCCTGGCTGGCCCCACCACGCTCTCAGTGATGAGTACAAACATTCCATCTGGGGAGGAAATCCCTGTTGTGTCGGTTACCACAATACTATCCAGTGGGTTAAGCACAGCTGAGGAGACTCAAAATTTAGCCAGAACATTTCTGTAAAATCAACAGCTTCATTTTCCAAATTATTTTTTTTCCCACAGAGGGTCAGTTCACATCTACTCAAAGTGGAGCAAAGGCTGTGACCACCATGGGACGGCCACTGTCACCTGTCCTGGGTGGGCGCAAACTCAGAGCACGTGGCCGTGTTTCAGAGCGTGTCTGATGCACCCCACTGGGCACATCCATCGTTCCAGAGCTGCTGCATCCCAAAATGCTCTGAAGCACCAAGGCTGTGCCACATCCCAGAGCAGCTGTGGCTGCCCCTGCATCTCTGGCAGTGCCCAAGGATGGGACTTGGAGCAGCCTGGGACAGTGGGAGGTGTCCCTGACATGGCAGGGGTGAAATGGAATGAGCTTTAGGGTCCCTCCCAACCCAAACCATTCCAGGTTCTGTAATTCCACAATCCCAGTGCACAGCCCTGTTCCAGCCAGTCCTGTGCTGTCACAATGAAGACATCCTTGTCCCCTGTGGGGTGTGTGATACCCTCACCAGCACCACACCTTGGTGTTCATCGAGGATCTTACCACAGCTCAGCTCACCCTGGATGCAGCCTCATCTTCTGTCCTTCAGCTCCATAAAATGAAGATATTTGGGGGAATGGGGTCTTTGCCACATCCTGAGATTTGCTTTTGAGTTTATTTGTCCTGTATGTTCCCAGAAACTGGATTTTAAATCACCCTGATAACAACCTGGCAGAGGTAGAAAACACAAGTTCTGTCCTTGGCTCTCTGCTGGGCAGCATGAGGAGGCAGAAGGGCAGAAGTGAGGGAAGCGATTGGGATTTCATCTCTGAGCAGAGTGGAGCAGACAGGTCAGCAGAGGGCAGGAGCTGCAGGACAGTATTAAAGGAGGCCTTTGCAGAGCTCAGCTCCTGTCTGAGCTCCTGTCCCCTTCCTGTGATATTCTCAGTTCAGCTGAAGAAAGAGCAGAGATAATTTCTCCCAGGCTGAGCCTGGGAATCTTAGAAGAAAGAATTAAAACAATTATTATCTCTCTTTCTGTAATTGTTGTTTATAGATATAGCTCTCTAGAGTGCGCTGTTCATAGTTTACCAATAGTGTGAGGGGTTTTTACTTGGAGACCAATCAAGTCTCACCTCAGCGAGTCAGATTGCAAAGACTCGCTACTTTTGTTAAACAAAGACCCGCTACTTTTGTTACACAAAGACCCGCTACTTTCATTAAACAAAGACTCGCTACTTTCATTAAACGCTTTTTCCTTCTGATCCACATGAAGAATGGAGTCTTCCATTCCATCCCTGACACAACAGTGTCATCTTCCCTTGGGAGGCAGTGCCAGGAGAGGCATCTCCAGTGACCCCATGTCCATGTCTGGAGCTGGGGACAAGCTGTGACCCTGCTGTGCTGTGACCCTGCTCTGCCTCTCCATGTCCAGCCCTGAACCACGAGCTCGCCCCAGTGATGTGAGCCCAGGGAGCCGTTGTCACCCTGATTTTTTAAGTTTTTCTAAGCCTTCTATGTTCACATTCTTGCAATGAACTTTCTCACACACTTTATGTAAATAACTAATTGTTTTGCGTTCTTTTATGGAGGAGGAGAAATTTGATGGGCTGTTGGTTTGTCCAGTGTCATTGGAGAGGTGGCACTGTCACCCTCCAACCCACTGTCGCTTTTGGAAATCTATAAATGTTGGAGTCAGAAATTAAAAGTGCTCTTTACCTTGGGAGAGCTGCATGTCCATGGCGTGTTATTTCGTGTCCTACAGTGACAAACTGTAGGAGCGTCGGGGGGTAGCATGGTCAGGATGGACAGAGAGCAGAGATCTCTGCAGCCAGGTCAGGAACTTGTGGTTTATTGCACAGGGCCTGGGTGCAGGGCCCTGCGGGGAGCTGCCAGCCACAGCTCAGAGCAGGCTGAGAGAGGAGAGGGGGAGAGAGGATGAGAGGGTGAGAGAGTAAAAGGGGCAAGAGTGCGAAGTTCCCATTACAATACAATAAATCATCTTCTGTGTTGAATATTCTAATTCTCACTAACCAATCTAGTCCAAGATACAAATCCTACAGCATTTCCATACAGCCTATAAGAATCATTACATTCCCACACTGGGTTACATTTTAAACCCTAAAAACTCCTCTTTGGGCCCCTTCTGCCAAGCCAGCAGGGTCTGCTCTGAGCCTTGGGCCTGTCTGCAAGCAGAGGGTGTTGTTTGATCCAAAGGGGATCACCTTCAGCTGGCCATGCCATTGTTTTCCAGTTGTTCAGTAACTGAGGGATCTCAAAGCTTGCTTTCATTTCAATCTCGCTTAGAGTTTCCATATTCTCAAAATCTTTTGCTAGGCAATCATATTTATAAGGCTTTCCTGTTTCATCTTCCCCAACAACAAACCATACCTGGAGGGGTTAAACCCACGATTTCCTCTCACTCCAGTGCATGTGCTGCTGGAGGAAATGCACCTCTCCAGCCTTGACTCTGTGCCCTTTGTGGAGAGCAGGATGAGCCTGGGACGGTGGGGAGCAGTTGGAGGGAGGGCAGCGTTAGTCAGCAGCGCTCCTGGGGGCGCTTCCAGCAGCAGCGAGCATGGAAAATGCACTGTGCAAAATATTTGTGCAGAGCAGGAAAACGCTGCATTCCTGACATGACAATGGCCTTGTGTCACTGTCTGTGGCCACAGCCGTGACTCAGGCTGTGGCTGGGGAGGGACAGCAGGGTGAGCTGAGCGGGCAGCGCTCGCTGCCAGCCAGGGCTGTGCTGCTGACTGCGCTGGGGCTCACAGCTCCAAAGAAAACACGGGGCTATTGCTGGAATTGGCTGTTTTTCCAAAGGGTTGATAGGCTGGCAGAGGGAATGCTCCTCCTGGGCCGTGTGTATGCGGCATGAACATCCCTGGGATGGACATACTCCAGCCTCAGTGTGTGGGGCAGCTGGGTGCATTGCACCACTGCTTCCCAAAGCCCTGATCCTGGGAATCTGCAGTGTCTGCCCTCCCCCAGGCGTTATCAGATCTGAATTCATGAGCTGGAAAAGCAGATTCCAGCCAAGCCTGAAAAATTGGAAAGTCCCTGCACATCCTTCCTTTCCCACTTCCCAGCCTGTGGAAGATGCTGATGAGTTTGGGTCCTGCACAGCCTGACTGAGCACCTGGCCAGGTTTAGCAAGGCTGAGCTCAGGCTCTGCTGCAAACACCTGGGTGGGCTTCAGGATGGCAAAGATCCCACTGGGAGAGGGCAGCTCTGCCCCCTCTCCATGACCCTGAGCCTCTGGGATGGGATGGGATGGGATCCATGGGATGGCAGCTCAGCCAGCCTTGGCTCCATCAGGAGTCTGATGTTCACACCTGGCTGTGTTCCCTGGTGGTGGCCAACAGAGAAATCTCCATGAACTCCTAAAAATAACAAGTCTTAGCAGAGAGGGCAGCAAACACTGCCAGGTAAGTTCATGACCTGCTGTCAGGTTGGGGTCTGTGTCTTGGTTTGGAAAGCCAGGTGTCTGCTAAGGAAGGCAGGAGCCTCCCCTGAAATGGAGAATGTAAACCCTCCTCACCCCTCTGAATTGCTATAAATTTTAAATTAAGGGGCTCTCAGGCAAAGATATGGGAGCAGGAATAACAGTTCTTTAATAGGGTAAGGAAAAAAAATAAAAGGATAAAATAAACACTGCAGTGAACTAAACCAACATGGGCAGAGTCAGAATCCAACCTGACACCCTGTGGGTCAGGGTGCTGGCAGCAGTCCCATTGGAATTGTGGCTCAGCCCTCCTGCAGTGTCAGGGGTGGTTCTGCTGGAGCAGGGATCCTGGAGAAAGGTGCAGTCTCTGCCTCTGGAGATCCAGGGGAAGAGGCAGCTGCTGTTCCTCTGGGCAATCCAGTGCAGGAGCCGTGCTGGTGTTCCAGAATCTCCAGATTCTATCCGGGTAGGAATGCTTGGCTCCTCCCTCTAGGCTCCCATCTCCCAATGGGATGCTGTAGTTCTTATCAGCCATGCAGGGACATTCAATGGCTGTTATCAGCAGGTGTCTCCCTGGAGGGAGGAGTGAGTGTGGTCACTCAGAGAGAGAGATAAGGCAAACTGCCCACTTGACAAAAGACAACTGCCATACAGATGGTAATAGAACACATCCTGCCTTGCAATCTGGAACAGTCTGCTAGAAGTACCTCTCCCCTCACCCTCAGAAGGGCCTTCAGAACCAAGGGGTCTGCGCTAACTCGTTCTGCTGCTTCAGAGAAAATTAGGTGGAAAATATTTCCAGCAGAAGGTGTCAGTGAAATCTATAAAGGAAGGAAAAGAGGCTGACATTAGACCAGGAGTGCTGAAGTGTCTGGAGGTGCAAACACACAGAACTCAGAACCAGCCAAGCAAAAGCCTTGGAAAGCAGTCAGGAGCTCAGCACTCCTCCAGCTAAATGACAAACGACACCTTCAGGATTGTGTCCATGACTTCTGTTAATGAGGATTTATCTCTTCCTCAAACCCATCTTCATTCTGCTGTGGATTTCCACTCTGAGCTCACCCCAGATTTCAGAGCTCTTCAAAAACCACAAGTGATTTATTCCTGGTTGTTTAACACAGGAAAGCAAGGGCCAGGTGTATCCTGAGAAGTGCAGGCAGAGAGATTCCAGAGCTTCACAAGCTTTCAGTCTGAAGAAAAAATAAGGGAAATGCCCAGATTTGCACATATTAATGATTGTCCCTGCAAAACCTGGAGTCTGCTCTGCTTCAGCACTGGCACAGGCAGGGCTCAGGGCTGGGCTGGAGCTGCCCAGGTGAGCTTTGGGCATCTCTGAGGCAGGGAGTGCTGCAGAAAGGGGCTCCTGGGGTTTTTCTTGGTCCAGGGTATCCATAGCAGTGCCTGGCTGCTCGTGCAGACACAAATCCCTTGGGGTCATTCACTGTCTGCCCATGCCTGCTGCTCCAGGGAACTTCTGCTTCAGCCCCTGTGAATCTCCCTTTTCCTCTGTGCCCTGGGTTGTAAGATGTGTTTTCTATTTCCCTAGAGCTGGGGCAACTCTCTGCTGTTCTTGGGGCAGTTTTCTTGATCTCTCCCACAGCCAATCCTCCCTCCAGGAGATCTCTGCTGTCCATGGCCACTGAGTGTCCCTGCAGGGCTGATCCAATTCCAGCATCCCATGGGGAGATGCTGCGCCCAGGGGAGGAGCCAAGCATTCCTACCTGGATCCAATCTGAGCCTGGAGCAGCACAGCAGCCTTTGCCCCCTGCATTGCCAGAGGAGCAGCTTTCTGCTGCCCTGCATTGCCAGAGGGAGCCCAGGCCCATCTGCAGCAGCCCTGGAGCTGCAGAGGAAAACTCCCCCCTTGTGCAGGATCCCTGCTCCAGCAGCAGCACAGCTGGCACTGCAGGAGGGCTGAGCCCCCATGGGATGGGGCTGAGCCACAGCGTGCCAGGGCCTGCTCTCACTCTGGCAGGCTTTGTTTGCACTATTGCATTGGTATTTTTAATTTCCCTAGTACAGAACTGTTATTCCTGCTCCCATATCTTTGCCTGAGAGCCCCTTAATTTCCAAATGACAATAATTCAGAGGGAGGGGGTTTGCATTTTCCATTTCAGGGGAGGCTCCTGCCTTTCCCAGCAGACACCTGGCTGTTCAAACCAAGACACTGCTCCACAGCAAGCACATTCCTCTGGGAGTCCAGGCATGGGCAGAGCAGCACAACTTGGCTCTGCAGATGCCTTCAGCATGGTGGGATCTGAATTCCTGCCTCTCTCAGGGTCCCTTTTTTCTCCCAGCCTCAGAGACAGCTGAGGACAGCCTTGGCTCCCTTCTCCCTCCCATCTCTGTGCTCACCCAGGGGTTTCCCACCTGAGGAGGCTCTGTGCAGCCCCCAAAGATGAGTAATTTGGGTTCCATCCAGTTCCACTGGAGCCTCAGCAAGCTGGCTGTGCACTCTCAGAGCAAGGAAACAGAAGTGGAGGGAGCTGCTTTGGCAAAACCCCACTATTTAATTTTTTAATTTTTTTTTTATTTTATCTCCCAGGTTTAATTAGAGTGGTTTGTCTGAAAAATTTTACTTTCTCTGATAAAAAAACCTCTCTAATGAGAGAGACCATAATCACGATTGAAAAACCTCCTGAACCAAAGTGGATGCTGATCTTTGAATTACTAAATGAGTGTTCATGCATATAAATCTGTTTACTAAACAGCTTTCACCTGCTCTAAACACAGCCTGGAGTTATCTTATCTGTGCTGCTGAGGAAAACAAACAGATGCATCCAAACACCCAAACACTCCTGGATAAGGAGCTCCTTATCAGCCCTGCTTCCCCACTGGCCCAGTTAAGCCCTCAGTCACTCACTCATTTCCATCCTGGCTTTTAGGGGCACCAATCAACATTTCCTATCAGCGTGGTTTTGATCTTGGGAAGCTGCAGTCCCCTGATGGTTTGTTTGCTTTCTGCATCCTGCAAATGCATCCTTTAGCTTTGACACTGCTTTGCCACCTCCATGGCTCTATAACCCATGGGTGTGCCAGCCAAGGGCAGGGATGAGCCCCCCCCGGCTCTATAACCCATGGGTGTGCCAGCCGAGGGCAGGGATGAGCCCCATGGCTCTATAACCCATGGGTGTGCCAGCCGAGGGCAGGGATGAGCCCCATGGCTCTATAACCCATGGGTGTGCCAGCCAAGGGCAGGGATGAGCCCCATGGCGCTATAACCCATGGGTGTGCCAGCCGAGGGCAGGGATGAGCCCCATCGCTCTATAAAGCAAAGG
>NW_005054428.1:1895361-1907441 GCF_000277835.1 Geospiza fortis | reverse complement strand
AGGGCAGGGATGAGCCCCATGGCTCTATAACCCATGGGTGTGCCAGCCGAGGGCAGGGATGAGCCCCATGGCTCTATAACCCATGGGTGTGCCAGTCGAGGGCAGGGATGAGCCCCATGGCTCTATAACCCATGGGTGTGCCAGCCGAGGGCAGGGATGAGCCCCCTCCAGAGGGAAGGGGCAGCCACACCCCCACCAGCTGCCAGGTGGGAAGGGAATGGATCCCTGCACACCCATCACATCTGTCAGATGTCCCAGACTCCCCAAGGTGTCCCAAACGTCCCCAGAACTCCGTGAAGAGGAACCTCCATGGAGCCCAAAGGGGCAGTCACGGGCAGCCAGGAGTGTCCTCGTTCTGGATGGGGACGTTTCTAGCAGAAGGTAGCCTGAAATCCCAGAGCCTGCCAGGCAAGCCAGCACTCCATGGGAAATGGAAGGAGAGAACTTCCAGGGGGCTCTCAGTGAAGGTGAAGTTCAGCCCACAAGCCAAAGCTGGCTAAAATAATAAACAAGCTGATACCTTGCTGCTATCTCAGCCAAATCTGCTGTGCACTTCAGAGAGAGGGATGGGGACTGGGACTCCCAAAGGTCCCTGCAGTATTCAGCTCCCCAGATCTCCTTGGAAGTCAAGAACCAGTTCTGTCTGTCTGAATTCACCGAGAGCACAGAGCTGGTTTTGTTTCTTCTCCCTGCTCCCCATCCCCAGGGCTGCACCCCTGAAGTGGGGCCATCCCAGAAGCACCAACCTGCACCCCCTGCTCGCTCCTCTCAGGGAACAATTGATAGCAGGGTCTTGCAACACCCAGGCTCTCCTCGGAGGTCTTCCACTGAGGGAACAAACAGGCCCAACCCTGCTCTGTTCAGGAGGTCTGATAAGATCACTGCCCAAGGGGCCGTGGCTGCAGGCCAGGGCTCTGTCCCAATAAACCATTTTCTGCAGGACCACCTTGCCTGGACTTGTCTTTCCACGCGAAGCCAGGCAAAGCAAAGCATTCAGATGCTAAAAATGTGCAACTATTGTTGGTGTTTGTCCAACTTTGGGAGGCTCATAAATCTCCCGAGAAAGGTAGAACAGGAGTGTGATTAAGAAAACAAGAAACTTTCTGCATTGATTGCTCTCCTCCTGCTTCCAGAAAAGCTATTGCCTGTTGATGAAATGCCTCCCTGTCTGGCTTCCAATCCAGCACTATCCCTGCAAGGATTCTTTCCAAATTTTCTGCATTACAAGGCAGACACACACACGGGATCAAAGGGAAAACACCAACCCATGCGTGCAGACCTGTCCCAAGGTGGAGAGCGAAAGCCACCAGCAAGAGAAAGTTAAAAGACCACAAAACATCTTTTTTTTTCTGCCTTTTCACTGCTGTTAAGACCTCAAATTGAGGCACTTTAAGGAACACCAGCCAACAGAGAGTTGATTGTGGTTAGAGAGTTGATTGTGGTTTGCAGGGACTGATGTGTGCTGGGATGAACGCACCCCAGCCATCTCCAGGCTGTTCTTTCTGCATCCCTCGGGATGTGCTGCCTGTCTGCCCCGGGCAAATGAGGCAGAACCAAAACCCTGCCGGGGAACAGGAGAAGAGGCAGAGCCCGGCAGCGCTGAGGAAAGAACATTTCCTGTTTTCCAGTAGCCAGCAGATATAAGGAACAATCCTTTGTGCTCGCTGCCAGCCGGGGAAATAGCTGGAGCATTTTTGAGGATGTGGTGTGTACACAGAGGGGCTGCAGGAGAAGGGGAGGTGGAATGTCACGTAGGGAGGACAGGAGGACACCTGTGTCCAGCGGGGTGTCCGGGACAGGCAGCACAGCTGAGCAGCACAGCCCTGCTGCCCCAGGGGAAGGGAAG
Organism: Geospiza fortis; assembly: GCF_000277835.1. Classification (NCBI taxonomy): domain Eukaryota; kingdom Metazoa; phylum Chordata; class Aves; order Passeriformes; family Thraupidae; genus Geospiza; species Geospiza fortis. The sequence goes on along the minus strand of NW_005054428.1, from coordinate 1,905,595 downwards.
TTTGTGCATGTGAAAAACGCCAATCGCTTGTTTTCAAAATGTTAAAAGTTTGATAATAATAAAATGGTTATAAAAATAGCAATATAATTAGAGTAATAATAATTTGGACAATTTGGATTAGGATGATATGAGACAAGAGAAACAAAGAGTTATGGACAGTCCGGGTACCTTTTCTGGGCAAAATAAGCCCAAAAAAGGACCCACATTAACAGAGGATTAACCCTTAAAAGCAATAACTTTTTGCATATTCATACATCTCATACATGATGCATAAATTCCATTCAAAAACAAAATTCTGTCTGGTCAGTGTCATCTTCTTCCTCTGAATCCTGACAGTGTCTTCAGAGCTGAACAAGGTGGGAAGAAGTTCATTAATTCTGATAATGGAGCAATAAATTATCTTTCTCTAAAAGATTTAGGTGTCCTGTGGCTGCTATCTCTATGGGAGTACCTCTTTCTTCTCTTTAAAAAATTATCTTACATAGCATAGTTTCTATTTTAACATTATGTTATAACCTAAAACTATTTAACACGCTACTTAAGAAAATCAATACAGTGTCCATCACTTTCTAACATAACACATGTAATATTCATTTGAGTATTTGCAAAAAGCCGATCATAAAATCATGATTTTTCACAGTGCAGAAGCTCTGCTGGAACAGCTGCAGTGAGAGGGGACACAGGAGGTCCCAGTTCTGTCACAACTCCATGACAGGAGTTTGGGCTGAAGTGAGGTCGGTTCCTTCTGCTACATTCCAAGAGGAACAGCCTTAAGCTGCACCAGGGGAGGCTCAGATTAGGTATTTAAAAAAAAAAATCACCGAAAAAATGCTCAGGCATTGGAATAAGTTTCCCAGGGAGGTGGTGGTGGAGTCACCATCTCTGGAAGTGTTGCAGAGGTGTCTGGATGAGGCACCTGGGGATGTGGCTAAGGTGGGATTTGGTGAGGGGTTTGATGGTCGGACTCGAGGATCTTGAAGGTCTCTTCCAGCCATGATGATTTTGTGACTGGGGTGAGTCTGAAAGAACTCAGGGTCAAAAGAAAAGCAGATCCCTTTATTTAGGAACCTCCTGCCTCTTCAGAGATCCCTCCTGCCCCCAGACTGGAAATGCAATGGGGCATCTTCCCCTGGAGATGCTGCCTGACACTTCCAAACCAGGGCTGAGCTGGAACTGGGATAAAGCTGGTTGTGCCCCAGCCCTGGTGTTCAAGAGAGACCCCAATTCCCCCCAGAGCTGGAGTTCAGGGGCTGAGCTCAGTCCCTGCTGTGGATTTCGGCCCATGGCCACATCTCCTGTCACAGAAACACGATGGGGATTAAAAAGCTTTTTGTACAACATTTCTGCCAAACACCCTGCAAGGGTGTAGGGTTTCCAGACACATTCAGGAAGAAGCCAGAAATTGTTCTCAGTGGTGTTCTAGAAAGACATGGAAGAATATTTTAATACAGAAACCTTTTCCTACTTTTTCCTTGGGGTCCTTGTACCAATTCCAGAATAATTAAGCCTCACAGCCTTGCAGAAAAAAATATAAAAGAAGATAACTGAAGGCAGGTGAATCATGGATAAGGCAGATGTTCTCAGAGTCCTTTTGAAGAAAAGCTGGTCTTTATTTGTAGGATTAGGGAGACACTTGCAGCTCTGCAGAGCAGCATCTCCTGCAAGGGCCTTCCTGTGCTGCCTGCAGCCAGAACCAAGATTTGATAAGGACAATCATGAGAAATTAGTGCCTCTGAGCAGGCAGCAGTGCCCAGACCCTGCTGGTGACAGGCTGGACAGACACACAGCCATGGTGGGTGCATCCAAGCAGGAATTCCATCAGTGGGCAGCAGGAGCTGTGTCTGCTTTGGCCACATCCAGCAAAGCTCTGCCACAAAGCCGTGCCCAGGTGAGCTTTAAATGTGAGCCCTGTGCTGAGGGCTGGGCTGAGGCACATCTGTGGTGGTGAGGAAAAAGAGAAAAACAAGAAAGCAAGAAAGCAAGAAAAAGCAAGAAAGCAAGAAAGCAAAAAAGCAAGAAAGAAAGCAAGAAAGCAAGCAAGCAAGAAAGCAAACAAGAAAGCAAGCAAGAAAGCCAGAAAGCAAGAAAAAGAAAGCAAGCAAGAAAGCAAGAAAGCAAGAAAGAAAGCAAGAAAGAAAGCAAGCAAGAAAGAAAGAAAGCAAGAAAGAAATCAAGCAAGAAAGAAATTAAGCAAGAAAGAAAGAAAGCAAGAAAGAAATCAAGCAAGAAAGAAAAGAAAGAAAAGGCAAAGTGGAGACAGGTCCAGAGGGCCCAGCTGGTGCAGCAGCAAAGTGCAGACATCACCCAGGCCTGAGGCAGAACCTCCAGGCTCTGCTTCAAAGGAGAGGAACAAACAGCAAGACAATGAAATCTCCCATGGAGAGAGAGCCCCAGGTGTGTGTCCTCCACAACATCCCGCCCTGGGAGCAGCTGGAGAAGCCTGGGCTGCAGGGACTGCAGCACACAGGGAAGGGATCTGCCCTGCTGGACAGTGCCTGGTGGTGCAGAATGACAGAGATTGCACCTGCAAAGCCCTGGCAGGTGACTCAGGATATTTCATACAAGGGTTATTGCACAAACAGCTCAGCTTGACACTGGCCGTGTTGTATTTAGAAATACAAACTCTTAAAGTGGCCTGCTCCCTGCTCTGAGGAAAATGAAGTGGGGACAAGTGCTTTGGTTGTGTTCCAGCCCCCAGCCTGGCTCAGGCCATTCCCAAGGGAGACTTTTACTGATGTTGCACAGGGCAGCGGGGATGGCAACTCCTCTGCCACCGCATCACGTCTGTGCCTGCATCTGCTGCCTTCCCTTTGCCTTGGAAAGGGGATTTTGGCCCATTTGCACAGTTTGGTGATGGATGGCACTGGGGTGAGCTGAGCATGCCATTCCAAACTCTCCAGGACCTGAGCAGCCTCTCTGGGAGTCTTTGCAAAGTGTCAGAGTCCCTTTAGTGACAACGTAAAACAATTTCCTGAGAGCTGAGACAGTCACTCCCCTCAATTACTCTGAGCAGCTCCTGCTCCTGAACCCTCACACCTACACAGAAATCACTCCAGCTCTGGAGGAGCCCTGATTTGGTCACAGGACATTGATTTCCTGCAGGCTCAGGCTGGGCTTTGCCAGCTGTGCCCATGGGGGCTGCTGTGCACAGAGCATGGCAGCGTGTGGCACTCCCATGGGAATGTGGCCAAGCCCCAAAGCCACTCCAGAGCTTCTGGGGGACACCTTTTTGTCCTCTGTTTCTACACAACAAACCCCAGGGAAGTGGGTTTGTCCTTCTTGACCCAGCAGGAGCACACAGAGCATCACTGGAAGCTGTTGGTTTGGCCAAGCAGCTGCTCCTGCATTCTTGATGCACTCTGAATGCAGGGAGAGCTCATCAACTCACCTGGGACCCTGCAGGAGGTACCTGGGGTACAACACCTGCAACTCACCTGGGACACTGTAGGAGGTACCTGGGTTACATCGCGTGCAACTCATCTGGGACCCTGCAGGATGTGCCTGGGGTACAGAACCTGCAACTCACCTGGGGCACTGCAGGAGGTACCTGGGGTACATCGCGTGCAACTCACCTGGGACACTGCTGGATGTACTGTGCCACGTCCTGCTCCCACAACCTCCTACACTATTTAGACCTTTCTTAAATTATGCCACCCAAAGCTGTGCCCAAATTGGAGCTGAGGCTGTTTGGGGGTCCTCAGTGTCCTTGGGGTCAAACCATAGCTGTAGATCTCACAACTTGTAGGACTCTGATACAGACTTTTAAGACTGATATAGACTTGTAGGACTGTGATACAGACTTGCAGAAGTGTGACATAGCCTTGTAGGACTGTGATACAGACTTGTAAGACTGTGATATAGACCTGAAAGGCTGTGATATAGACTTGTAGGACTGATATAGACTTGTAAGACCGTGATACAGACTGGTAGGACTGATACAGACTTGTAGAACTGTGATTTAGACCTGTAAGACTGTGATATGGACTTGTAGGACTGTGATACAGACCTGTAGGACTCTGATATAGACTTGTAGGACTGTGATACAGGTAAGCAATAATAAACATTTGAGCCCAAGTACGAAATACCATCTCAATCCCGACCCTGACAGATGCAGAAAAGAAGTTAAAGAATCCACATTCCCTGTGTTGGTTGTGGGTTCAAGCTGCTCCTGTTTATGCTCCTTTCTCCCAGTGCACAAACATGGATTTCATGTTTCCCACCTTCCCCCTCCTGCTGCAATTCCCATTCCAGCCTGGCACCCCAGCCCCTCTCCTTTCACTCAGCTCCCGTGGCTGCCAGCCCTATCTCGAGCCACATCTCTCCCCATGCCTGTCCAAAAGCCACTGTGCCATGTGCAGCTCCTCCCCTGGTGCCAAAACCCCAAACACACCCCAGAGATCCCAGGTGAGAGATACCAGGGCTGAGGAGGAATCCTGCTCTTGAGGGCGATCACCAATCGCGTTTTATTTTCTCTTTTGTAATCTCCTCTCGAGCTCTCCTAATGAGGAATTTAACCTCTTGTTTTGCCAGAATAAACTTGTTCTCACCCTTAAGCATGTCTGGTATTAAAGGCAAGTCTAGGTGAAGCTCTGAAATCTGGATTAGCATTTCTGTTGTGAGACAACGCATCCAAACACTGCCGTGAGGGACACCTGGGAGGTGACACTGCTTTGGATTGTCCTGGAGCTGCTGATTTGTCACAGTCCAGGTTTGGTGGAGTCAGCAGAAGGAAAAAAAGACACTTTGCAAGGCAGGCAATCCCCAGGCTGGGACATTTGTGGTGGGGTGACATTGCAGCCTGTGTCACCTTCCAGCCAGGCTTGGGCAGAGCCTGTGGGGGCCCAGAGCTGCTGCTGCCAGAGGAGAATTATTCTTGTCTTGACTCAGATTCCTCCTGTTGGGGTGGGAGCTGGTGCTGAGGGAAATTGTGCTGCCAGCTCATGCAATCTACTGCCAGGTTCAGTTATTTCTGATATCAGATAATTCTGATATCAGATATTTCAGATATTTCAGGTAGAAAGACCAACTTTTCATGTGGGTGCAGGGGCAAAGGGAGCAGAGCATCCTCTTTGCAGCAGTTCTTCCTTTGAAGCCTGGTGCTGGCTGCTCTCAGCCACACGGATCCAGGATGTTTTCAATACAGGATGAGGAAGAACAGCAGGACCCAGGAAGGGTTTGTGGATCTGATGCTTCTGAAGGGCCTCTAAATTCTCCAGTGATTTTCCCTGAGTTGTTTTCCCCTTGCCCACCAGAGCTGTGTGCAGATGTCCCCACCCCACCCACTCCAGGTTGTAAAGAGCTCACAGCTGGGGCGGGTGGGAAGGAATCAAACCCCAAGCCAAGCCCAGGGAATCAATTCTGGATTTCCTGAGCCAAAACCAGCTGCAACAAACCCCATGGGCAGCAAAAATCTCTCACTCAGTGTCCCAGGGGGATCTGTGACTGCTCCAAAGGAACCCTAGGAGCAGAGGAAGAGTAGCCCTGAAGCCACCTGGGATGGAGCAGATCTGGTGCTTCCAACCCAAACCATTCCATGATCCGTGGATGTCTTGGTTTGAATTACCAGATCTCTGTTGAGGAAGGCAGAAGCCTCCCCTGAAATGGAAAATGCAAACCTCCTCCCTCCAAATTATTATAATTTTGAAATTAAGGGGCTGTCAGGCAAAGATAGAGAACAGGAATAACAGTTGTTTACTAGGAAAATTAAAAATACAAATGCAATAGTACAATCAAAACCAAATTATCGGCTCAAGACCCTTGAACATCCCTGAAGATCAAAGCTGCCCTCCCAGGAAATAAAAATGGAACTTTGTCCCCATTTTCAGTGTGACAGACACTAGGTCAGCATTTCTGATTTCCTCACTATCATCATCCTCTGCATTTACATGGGAAGGCAAGCTGGAACTTGGACAGGGAGTGATCTGACCTGGAATAAAGTGGCACAGAAACAGCCCCCCTGCTCTGCCCATCATGTTCTCCTTTTCCTTTCCTTCTCACCAGGGAAGTAACACCACCAGGAACACCAGTTTGGGAGTCTGACACCAAATGTTACAATTTCTTTTCAAAACCCCTGAAATGTGAAAAAAGCTATCAGTTCATGGATATGTGCAGAGTGTTGTTGCCACTGCTGATCCTGCATGATTTTGGACCACTCAGTGATAAAAAGACAAGGAAAAATCAATTCAACAGGAGCACAGGGAGAACTACAGAGTGGAAAATTTACAAAGATGGAACTGCTGGTTTTTCTTTCACTATCATATGTTATTCACCACAGAGAGGACAATGTTACCCTCCAGCTAAATATACAAAAAAACCAAAGGAAAAAAATGGGAATATGCATTGGGATGTAGGAGAAAAGATGGAATCACAAAATCATTTAGGCTGGGGAAGATCTCCAAGAACATCCAGCCCAGCCTGTGGCCGATGCTCACCTTGTCACCCAGACCAATGTCCAGGCCTGCCTTGGACACCTCCAGGGATGGGCACTGCAAACCCCCCTGGGCAGCCCCTGCCAAGGCCTGAGCCCCCTTTCCATGAAAAAATTCCTCCTGATATCCAACCATCAGATGGAAAGTTGGAAAAACCCTTTGGGATCATCAAGAGGATTCTTGACTTAAAATTCCCATTTCTCATGGCCTCATAAGTAAAAAAAAAAAAAAAATCAAATCTGTACAGCCGTAGGAGAAAAAAAACAAACAGGAATTCATGTTTCTCATAGTCTTGTTTTAAATATCTCAAGGCAAAACTTTTCTAAATAAAAACTTTTCTAATGGAGAAGAAAAGCCTGGAGAAAGTTGCCTCTCCCACCACTTTAGAAACATGTTGGTAGGTGATAAAAATCAGAAGGAATTTTCCAAGTGCTTGATAATGGGAAAGGAAAAGAGAAGTTTAAGGAACTTTCTCTGTTTAAATGTGATTTATTTATCCCCAAACTTGTGTCCACTTCTCCACACTCAATTGGCTTTGGCATTGATCATCCCTGTGGGTCCCTTGCAGCTCAGCACATTCCATGATTGTGTGAGAGTGAGGGATGGGGGAGATGAAGGATGGGGGAGAAATTTGGGCAGCGCTGCAGGGATGGCCAGGGTGGGGTTGTTGGGGGTCTGGGCAGGGTTTGGGGCTGCACTGGGTGATACTTGGATGTTCTGCAGCTCAGGACGTTCTGTGACTGTGACTCTGCTGTCCCTGTGTGCTGGCAGTGGACAAGCCCAGCTCCCACAGAAGCTCTGGTGGTTAATGTGGATCCTGGGTCCCATCTCAGTCACCCCTCCCTGTCCTGCAGCCCTGGAGGCCCAGGGCACTGTCACACCTGCCTGGGAGCTGCTGCTCCTGAGCCGCCCCATCTGCTGCCCCCAGCCCTGCACAGGCTCACCTGCCCTGGGACCCTGCAGCCATCCAGAGCCTGTCCTGTGGGGCAGCAGCTCCTGTAGCCACTCAGGACTGGATGAGTTTTATCTCCTTGCACTCCAAACATAATTAATCCTTGAGGTTTTTTCCTCTTCTTTAAATCAACATTTGAACAAGCACTTGAGCAGTGCTGGAGTGCTCTAAAAATCCTCTTTGGAGCCACTTGGAAAGCACCCTGGAGGGAAGGAGCCCCCGGGGTGAGGATGGAAGAGGATCTGCAGCACCTGGGGATGTGGGAGATGCTGCACAGCTGCCCTGGCTGAGACAGCTGCAAACAGCTGGGCTTAAACCCTCACTGATGATTTGGGATCTGTGGGATGCAAAAACCAGTTTGTGGAATCCTACACAGGAGCCAAAAGCAAAAAAAAGTTAAATTTTTTTAAGGTGTCAAAATAAAAATACTTCCAAAACAGCAGAAAACTGGCACATTTTTTACACTTTGTTTTTTAATTAAAAAAAAAAATAAACTTCAGAAGAAAGCTACTGCTTCTTGGAAAGGCTTCATAAACGCCAAGGCTCCATAAACTCCAAGGCTCATTATTTTGTCAAAATAAAAAAAAAAATCAGCCCAAGCTTTTCAGCAGGCACTGCAGTATTATTAATCACCTCCTTGGACAGTGGGCATGTAATAAAACAAACTAAAATTAGCTGGGAAAAAAAAAAATTCAAAGAAAAGGCCACTTTCCAACATCCTGACAAATGCAATAAGTGGATGCCCAAACAAAGGGCTAAGAGCACAATTAAGGCAAAGCAGGAACTGGAGGGGCAACGCTGCTCCAGTGCACTTCTCATGGAGCTTTTCATCCATCAGAGCCCCCAAAAGTGCTAAATCAAATTAATGGAGAGCATGAGGAGAGCAGAGTGACTTGGAGGCAAAGGGAGAAGATGAATGGATGGTGTGGTACAAAGCAGAGAGGTGGGGAAGGGGCTTTTCACCATCTCCTCTCACAGAAATTCCTTCAGGTCTTGTCTCTGAAATGATCCCATTTTTGTCCCTTAGGTAAGGTGACAACTGCCCAGCACACTGCCAATGAGAGAAGGGCGCTGATGGATCAAATATTTGCATATTTTCCATAGAATTTGCCATTTCACAGCCCAGCATTAACTTCACTCTTTCTCTCCTGCTGCCCCAAGTTTTTGGTGGAGGTTTTTTGAGGCTTTTCCTTGCCCAGACAAAAAAAAAATTGCTCAATTTATCCCTCCTGACCTGGTGGTTTTTCACCTTCCATTTCATCCCACCCCAACCTCCGACTTCACCTGCCCTTGGCAGGTCCACCTGGAGTTTTCCTCATTCTCCTGAACTCCTGGCTGCCCTCAGCGATTCTGTGTGATCTCTGGATGGTTCATTGTTCCCTTTCCTTTCAAGATCACACAGGGGCCGCCCGGGATTGGTGTCAGCTCACGAGTCAAAAGCAAAGCGGCACCTGCCCAAATCCGTGAGTTATGGCCCCACTCAGAGCCAGCAGAGGAAGCTGGAAAAGAAAAGCTCGTGTTTGAATAGTACCCCAGTCATCCTTCATTTTGTCCATCATTTAGGGGGCTTTTGGTTCATGGTTGGCTGTTTTTCCTGAGGATGGAGGAATTTTGGTGTGGAAGGAGCTGCATGGGCATTGCTGGAGCTGAGGAGAGCAGGACAGAGTTCCACAGTGTCACAGGTGACTCCTCGGTCCTGCGAGCCTCTGGGGTCACCAAATCTCTGAAATATCAGAATAGTAGAATAGCAGAAAACTGGCACATTTTTTACATTTTGTTTTTTAATTAAAAAAAAAAAAACCTTCTGAAGAAAGCTACTGCTTCTTGACACTAATTGGGTGTTTAAGAGGACATTAATTTATTCAGGCCTGAGGTCCAACACGGGATAACTCCAAACCTTATGTGGACATGTAATCCCACCCGTGTATTGTTTATATACAGTCACCAAATATGAATTACAGTTTACTCATTTCCACAAAACCCACCCCAAGTTCCCAAATTCAGTCCTTCTTTCTTCTATCACTGCATCCTTGAGCCAGATGTCTTCTTCTTCTCTTCCAACCATGCCCCTGCATGCCTTGTTCCTGAGCTGAAAGTTCACAGGCAGGGTAAAAATGGGTAAAAATGGGTAAAAATGGAATTAACCCTTTTGGTATCAAGGCCAAGGCTCGGTGACATAGTGCCAGGGAAGGGCAGAGTCAGCACAGCCAGGCAGGGATGTCCTTGCTGTCCCATCCTTGAGCCATTTCTCCTGACGGTCCTCTGGAGCACTTCACAGGCCTGGAAAGTTCCTGAGGGGCTCACAAAGCCCAGACATTTCTTTGGCTGGCTCAAGTGCACAAATATATTTGTGTATTTTAGTGGCAAAGTGCTGAGTGCTGGTCCTCACTCACAGTGTTGGACCCTGACCCTCCCAGCACTCTGAACCAGGAAAAGCATTTTTCTTTTCCAGAATGGCCATTTGGGGCTCCATGGCACAGTGTCATTGATCTCCCAGCTGACCCACCAGAAACAGGAAATTAAAATCAGAATTCTTGCCTGGAAGCAAGAGGAGAGGTTGTGGACAGAGCTGGAATGGAAGAATAATGACCATGAAATGAAAGCAGCTCTGCTGGTTGAGTCTGATGGGACACAGCTCCCAGGAAGGAAGAAATTCAAACCATCCAACAGAACATGTTCATGTTCACTCAAAAAAAAAAAATGAAAGGAAAAACTCAATTGCAGAAAATCTAGAAAGGTAAAAAGTATTAACACTGCAAACTTCGAAACAAAGATCCACACAGAAGAGATAATAAATCCCACCCAGTGCCACCCCTGCCATGGCAGGGACAGCTCCCCCTGTGCCAGGCGCTCC
>NW_005054428.1:1893949-1895351 GCF_000277835.1 Geospiza fortis | reverse complement strand
GGGCCCCCGGGCGCAGCCACAGCTGCTCTGGTCACCCTGGCACAGCCCAAACCTCTCTAACCAGGCCTTGCCAGGCTACAAACCCCCTGTGGCAAATGGCACTGGGGGCACCTGGAACCAGCCAGGAAATCATTCTTTCCTTTCCTTTCTCCATTTGCTGCAATGGGCTTTGGTGCTGGTTTCCATCCTTGATTCAGGAATGGGAATGCCAGAGTGCTTTGGGTGGGAAGGGATCTTCAATGGCAGCTCATTGCAGCCCAGGGACAGCTCCCACTGTGCCAGGTGCTGCCAGCCCCAATGCCCAGCCTGGCCTTGGGCACTGCCAGGGCTCCAGGGGCAGCCACAGCTGCTCTGGCAATTCCAGCCCAGCCCCTGCCCACCCTGCCAGGGAACAATTCCCAATTCCACACATCAAACCTGAATTTCCCCTCTTTCCGTGTGGAACCATTCCCACTTTTCCCATCACTGCAGCTCCTGAGGAACAATCCCTCTGCAGCTGCCCTGGACCCCCTCAGAGCTGGAGCCCCACTGACCACCCCCCAAAGGACCCTGAGCGACCATCCATCCTCAGGCAGGAGTTTTCAGTCGTTTCAGTTTTCAGTCATTATTCGTGGCTTTCACAATTATTCACAGCTCTGTTTTCTTTCCTCACCACGTTTAAATTAAGGTTTACTGTGGAGGCACAGTTTGGGAATCCAGAGGGAATGTTTTGCTGGCCTCTGCTCGTGTCCTGCACATGAACAAGGAGATTTTCCCCATGATTTGTGTGCCAAGAGTCCCCATTGCATCATCAGGTGGCCACAACCCCCTGACCTGGCTCTCAGAGATGCAGCCGTGACTTCATCCCTACCTCAGAAATTGTTTACACAGGAATGGGAAGACAGAGGCCTCAAAACATCAACTAAAAAAAGTAATTGCTCCAGTTTCAAACTTCTTTTTATAGTGCAAACAAGTGCATAATTTACAGGGGGGAAATCCACTTTAATATGGGTGAGAGAACTGGAATTTTATCAATTTCTTTTCCTGAAATGAAACATTTACTTCATTCTAAACTAGCTCCTTTCACTTGTTTGAACTCCCAACAAACCAATAAAGAAGAAAACAATTATTGACCAAGCTTTTCCATTATTTTTTTTTTAATCAAGACTTTCCCTCCTTATAAGGAAAGTCAACAGTCTTTGTTCTGAGGTAACTCAAGTGTCTCCAGCGGCAGGAAAGTTTCCAAGTTTTCGGTTTAGATGTTTTCCTTTGTGTGCCTGACCTTTCCTCCAAGCTCCCGCCCTCTCCCTTTAATCTCTAACCAGCACTTTGGTAGCGAGGCTGGGTTGGGTTTTTATGTTTTCCTTGAGAGCAATCCACACCTCTGGAGTGGACTCAGTGCTCCTGCTTTCTTTCTGATGAG